>NW_028253354.1:0-423598 GCF_964263255.1 Lissotriton vulgaris
ACAAGATTTATGGAATGGTTAAAAGTGCATGAAAATGGCCAATTTACTCGCTCTGAGTTCTCAAAAAGGGTTTCTTCACCCCGGGAAGTTAATTAAATACCATTTGGAGGCATTTAATGTTCGAGCAAAAACGGCTGATTTTCGACAAAAGAGATAACACCCCCTCATTATGTCATGCTTCAGAAATGTGGAAAATGGTCCGTTTTCAAATGTTTTATTTTTGAACGTCAGTTCACATTTGTAGGTGGATCATCAGTGTTAGAGCTAAAATTAGCATGTTTAAAGTGATTTTCATGCTTCCAGGGGCCCAAAACACAAGATTTATGGAATGGTTAAAAGTGCATGAAAATGGCCAATTTACTCACTCTGAGTTCTCAAAAAGGGTTTCTTCACCCCGGGAAGTTAATTAAATACCATTTGGAGGCATTTAATGTTCGAGCAAAAACGGCTGATTTTCGACAAAAGAGATAACACCCCCCCATTACGTCATGCTTCAGATATGTGGAAAATGGTCCGTTTTCAAATGTTTTATTTTTGAACGTCAGTTCACATTTGTAGGTGGATCATCAGTGTTAGAGCTAAAATTAGCATGTTTAAAGTGATTTTCATGCTTCCAGGGGCTCGGGAAGTTAATTAAATACCATTTGGAGGCATTTAATGTTCGAGCAAAAACGGCTGATTTTCGACAAAAGAGATAACACCCCCCCATTACGTCATTATCAGAAATGTGGAAAATGGTCCGTTTTCAAATGTTTTATCTTTGAACGTCAGTTCACATTTGTAGGTGGATCATCAGTGTTAGAGCTAAAATTAGCATGTTTAAAGTGATTTTCATGCTTCCAGGGTCCCAAAACACAAGATTTATGGAATGGTTAAAAGTGCATGAAAATGGCCAATTTACTCACTCTGAGTTCTCAAAAAGGGTTTCTTCACCCCGGGAAGTTAATTAAATACCATTTGGAGGCATTTAATGTTCGAGCAAAAACGGCTGATTTTCGACAAAAGAGATAACACCCCCCCATTACGTCATGCTTCAGAAATGTGGAAAATGGTCCGTTTTTTCAAATGTTTTATTTTTGAACGTCAGTTCACATTTGTAGGTGGATCATCAGTGTTAGAGCTAAAATTAGCATGTTTAAAGTGATTTTCATGCTTCTAGGGGCTCGGGAAGTGAAATAAATACCATTTGGAGGCATTTAATGTTCGAGCAAAAACGGCTGATTTTCGACAAAAGAGATAACACCCCCCCATTACGTCATGCTTCAGAAAAGTGGAAAATGGTCCGTTTTCAAATGTTTTATTTTTGAACGTCAGTTCACATTTGTAGGTGGATCATCAGTGTTAGAGCTAAAATTAGCATGTTTAAAGTGATTTTCATGCTTCCAGGGGCTCAGGAAGTGAAATAAATACCATTTGGAGGCATTTAATGTTCAAACAAAAACGGCTGATTTTCGACAAAAGAGATAACACTCCCCCATTACGTCATGCTTCAGAAATGTGGAAAATGGTCCGTTTTCAAATGTTTTATTTTTGAACGTCAGTTCACATTTGTAGGTGGATCATCAGTGTTAGAGCTAAAATTAGCATGTTTAAAGTGATTTTCATGCTTCCAGGGGCCCAAAACACAAGATTTATGGAATGGTTAAAAGTGCATGAAAATGGCCAATTTACTCACTCTGAGTTCTCAAAAAGGGTTTCTTCACCCCGGGAAGTTAATTAAATACCATTTGGAGGCATTTAATGTTCGAGCAAAAACGGCTGATTTTCGACAAAAGAGATAACACCCCCCCATTACGTCATGCTTCAGAAATGTGGAAAATGGTCCGTTTTCAAATGTTTTATTTTTGAACGTCAGTTCACATTTGTAGGTGGATCATCAGTGTTAGAGCTAAAATTAGCATGTTTAAAGTGATTTTCATGCTTCCAGGGGCTCGGGAAGTTAATTAAATACCATTTGGAGGCATTTAATGTTCGAGCAAAAACGGCTGATTTTCGACAAAAGAGATAACACCCCCCCATTACGTCATGCTTCAGAAATGTGGAAAATGGTCCGTTTTCAAATGTTTTATTTTTGAACGTCAGTTCACATTTGTAGGTGGATCATCAGTGTTAGAGCTAAAATTAGCATGTTTAAAGTGATTTTCATGCTTCCAGGGGCTCGGGAAGTGAAATAAATACCATTTGGAGGCATTTAATGTTCGAGCAAAAACGGCTGATTTTCGACAAAAGAGATAACACCCCCCCATTACGTCATGCTTCAGAAATGTGGAAAATGGTCCGTTTTCAAATGTTTTATTTTTGAACGTCAGTTCACATTTGTAGGTGGATCATCAGTGTTAGAGCTAAAATTAGCATGTTTAAAGTGATTTTCATGCTTCCAGGGGCTCGGGAAGTGAAATAAATACCATTTGGAGGCATTTAATGTTCGAGCAAAAACGGCTGATTTTCGACAAAAGAGATAACACCCCCCATTACGTCATGCTTCAGAAATGTGGAAAATGGTCCGTTTTCAAATGTTTTATTTTTGAACGTCAGTTCACATTTGTAGGTGGATCATCAGTGTTAGAGCTAAAATTAGCATGTTTAAAGTGATTTTCATGCTTCCAGGGGCCCAAAACACAAGATTTATGGAATGGTTAAAAGTGCATGAAAATGGCCAATTTACTCGCTCTGAGTTCTCAAAAAGGGTTTCTTCACCCCGGGAAGTTAATTAAATACCATTTGGAGGCATTTAATGTTCGAGCAAAAACGGCTGATTTTCGACAAAAGAGATAACACCCCCTCATTACGTCATGCTTCAGAAATGTGGAAAATGGTCCGTTTTCAAATGTTTTATTTTTGAACGTCAGTTCACATTTGTAGGTGGATCATCAGTGTTAGAGCTAAAATTAGCATGTTTAAAGTGATTTTCATGCTTCCAGGGGCCCAAAACACAAGATTTATGGAATGGTTAAAAGTGCATGAAAATGGCCAATTTACTCACTCTGAGTTCTCAAAAAGGGTTTCTTCACCCCGGGAAGTTAATTAAATACCATTTGGAGGCATTTAATGTTCGAGCAAAAACGGCTGATTTTCGACAAAAGAGATAACACCCCCCCATTACGTCATGCTTCAGATATGTGGAAAATGGTCCGTTTTCAAATGTTTTATTTTTGAACGTCAGTTCACATTTGTAGGTGGATCATCAGTGTTAGAGCTAAAATTAGCATGTTTAAAGTGATTTTCATGCTTCCAGGGTCCCAAAACACAAGATTTATGGAATGGTTAAAAGTGCATGAAAATGGCCAATTTACTCACTCTGAGTTCTCAAAAAGGGTTTCTTCACCCCGGGAAGTTAATTAAATACCATTTGGAGGCATTTAATGTTCGAGCAAAAACGGCTGATTTTCGACAAAAGAGATAACACCCCCCCATTACGTCATGCTTCAGAAATGTGGAAAATGGTCTGTTTTCAAATGTTTTATTTTTGAACGTCAGTTCACATTTGTAGGTGGATCATCAGTGTTAGAGCTAAAATTAGCATGTTTAAAGTGATTTTCATGCTTCCAGGGGCTCGGGAAGTTAATTAAATACCATTTGGAGGCATTTAATGTTCCAGCAAAAACGGCTGATTTTCGACAAAAGAGATAACACCCCCCCATTACGTCATGCTTCAGAAATGTGGAAAATGGTCCGTTCTCAAATGTTTTATTTTTGAACGTCAGTTCACATTTGTAGGTGGATCATCAGTGTTAGAGCTAAAATTAGCATGTTTAAAGTGATTTTCATGCTTCCAGGGGCTCGGGAAGTTAATTAAATACCATTTGGAGGCATTTAATGTTCGAGCAAAAACGGCTGATTTTCGACAAAAGAGATAACACCCCCCTATTACGTCATGCTTCAGAAATGTGGAAAATGGTCCGTTTTCAAATGTTTTATTTTTGAACGTCAGTTCACATTTGTAGGTGGATCATCAGTGTTAGAGCTAAAATTAGCATGTTTAAAGTGATTTTCATGCTTCCAGGGGCTCGGGAAGTTAATTAAATACCATTTGGAGGCATTTAATGTTCGAGCAAAAACGGCTGATTTTCGACAAAAGAGATAACACCCCCCCATTACGTCATGCTTCAGAAATGTGGAAAATGGTCCGTTTTCAAATGTTTTATTTTTGAACGTCAGTTCACATTTGTAGGTGGATCATCAGTGTTAGAGCTAAAATTAGCATGTTTAAAGTGATTTTCATGCTTCCAGGGGCTCGGGAAGTGAAATAAATACCATTTGGAGGCATTTAATGTTCGAGCAAAAACGGCTGATTTTCGACAAAAGAGATAACACCCCCCCATTACGTCATGCTTCAGAAATGTGGAAAATGGTCCGTTTTCAAATGTTTTATTTTTGAACGTCAGTTCACATTTGTAGGTGGATCATCAGTGTTAGAGCTAAAATTAGCATGTTTAAAGTGATTTTCATGCTTCCAGGGGCTCGGGAAGTGAAATAAATACCATTTGGAGGCATTT
Organism: Lissotriton vulgaris; assembly: GCF_964263255.1. NCBI lineage: Eukaryota > Metazoa > Chordata > Amphibia > Caudata > Salamandridae > Lissotriton > Lissotriton vulgaris. The sequence goes on from NW_028253354.1 coordinate 4,497, forward strand.
AATGTTCAAACAAAAACGGCTGATTTTCGACAAAAGAGATAACACCCCCCCATTACGTCATGCTTCAGAAATGTGGAAAATGGTCCGTTTTCAAATGTTTTATTTTTGAACGTCAGTTCACATTTGTAGGTGGATCATCAGTGTTAGAGCTAAAATTAGCATGTTTAAAGTGATTTTCATGCTTCCAGGGTCCCAAAACACAAGATTTATGGAATGGTTAAAAGTGCATGAAAATGGCCAATTTACTCACTCTGAGTTCTCAAAAAGGGTTTCTTCACCCCGGGAAGTTAATTAAATACCATTTGGAGGCATTTAATGTTCGAGCAAAAACGGCTGATTTTCGACAAAAGAGATAACACCCCCCCATTACGTCATGCTTCAGAAATGTGGAAAATGGTCTGTTTTCAAATGTTTTATTTTTGAACGTCAGTTCACATTTGTAGGTGGATCATCAGTGTTAGAGCTAAAATTAGCATGTTTAAAGTGATTTTCATGCTTCCAGGGGCTCGGGAAGTTAATTAAATACCATTTGGAGGCATTTAATGTTCCAGCAAAAACGGCTGATTTTCGACAAAAGAGATAACACCCCCCCATTACGTCATGCTTCAGAAATGTGGAAAATGGTCCGTTCTCAAATGTTTTATTTTTGAACGTCAGTTCACATTTGTAGGTGGATCATCAGTGTTAGAGCTAAAATTAGCATGTTTAAAGTGATTTTCATGCTTCCAGGGGCTCGGGAAGTTAATTAAATACCATTTGGAGGCATTTAATGTTCGAGCAAAAACGGCTGATTTTCGACAAAAGAGATAACACCCCCCTATTACGTCATGCTTCAGAAATGTGGAAAATGGTCCGTTTTCAAATGTTTTATTTTTGAACGTCAGTTCACATTTGTAGGTGGATCATCAGTGTTAGAGCTAAAATTAGCATGTTTAAAGTGATTTTCATGCTTCCAGGGGCTCGGGAAGTTAATTAAATACCATTTGGAGGCATTTAATGTTCGAGCAAAAACGGCTGATTTTCGACAAAAGAGATAACACCCCCCCATTACGTCATGCTTCAGAAATGTGGAAAATGGTCCGTTTTCAAATGTTTTATTTTTGAACGTCAGTTCACATTTGTAGGTGGATCATCAGTGTTAGAGCTAAAATTAGCATGTTTAAAGTGATTTTCATGCTTCCAGGGGCTCGGGAAGTGAAATAAATACCATTTGGAGGCATTTAATGTTCGAGCAAAAACGGCTGATTTTCGACAAAAGAGATAACACCCCCCCATTACGTCATGCTTCAGAAATGTGGAAAATGGTCCGTTTTCAAATGTTTTATTTTTGAACGTCAGTTCACATTTGTAGGTGGATCATCAGTGTTAGAGCTAAAATTAGCATGTTTAAAGTGATTTTCATGCTTCCAGGGGCTCGGGAAGTGAAATAAATACCATTTGGAGGCATTTAATGTTCAAACAAAAACGGCTGATTTTCGACAAAAGAGATAACACCCCCCCATTACGTCATGCTTCAGAAATGTGGAAAATGGTCCGTTTTCAAATGTTTTATTTTTGAACGTCAGTTCACATTTGTAGGTGGATCATCAGTGTTAGAGCTAAAATTAGCATGTTTAAAGTGATTTTCATGCTTCCAGGGGCCCAAAACACAAGATTTATGGAATGGTTAAAAGTGCATGAAAATGGCCAATTTACTCACTCTGAGTTCTCAAAAAGGGTTTCTTCACCCCGGGAAGTTAATTAAATACCATTTGGAGGCATTTAATGTTCGAGCAAAAACGGCTGATTTTCGACAAAAGAGATAACACCCCCCCATTACGTCATGCTTCAGAAATGTGGAAAATGGTCCGTTTTCAAATGTTTTATTTTTGAACGTCAGTTCACATTTGTAGGTGGATCATCAGTGTTAGAGCTAAAATTAGCATGTTTAAAGTGATTTTCATGCTTCCAGGGGCTCGGGAAGTTAATTAAATACCATTTGGAGGCATTTAATGTTCGAGCAAAAACGGCTGATTTTCGACAAAAGAGATAACACCCCTCCATTACGTCATGCTTCAGAAATGTGGAAAATGGTCCGTTTTCAAATGTTTTATTTTTGAACGTCAGTTCACATTTGTAGGTGGATCATCAGTGTTAGAGCTAAAATTAGCATGTTTAAAGTGATTTTCATGCTTCCAGGGGCCCAAAACACAAGATTTATGGAATGGTTAAAAGTGCATGAAAATGGCCAATTTACTCACTCTGAGTTCTCAAAAAGGGTTTCTTCACCCCGGGAAGTTAATTAAATACCATTTGGAGGCATTTAATGTTCGAGCAAAAACGGCTGATTTTCAACAAAAGAGATAACACCCCCCCATTACGTCATGCTTCAGAAATGTGGAAAATGGTCCGTTTTCAAATGTTTTATTTTTGAACGTCAGTTCACATTTGTAGGTGGATCATCAGTGTTAGAGCTAAAATTAGCATGTTTAAAGTGATTTCCATGCTTCCAGGGGCTCGGGAAGTTAATTAAATACCATTTGGAGGCATCTAATGTTCGAGCAAAAACGGCTGATTTTCGACAAAAGAGATAACACCCCCCCATTACGTCATGCTTCAGAAATGTGGAAAATGGTCCGTTTTCAAATGTTTTATTTTTGAACGTCAGTTCACATTTGTAGGTGGATCATCAGTGTTAGAGCTAAAATTAGCATGTTTAAAGTGATTTTCATGCTTCCAGGGGCCCTAAACACAAGATTTATGGAATGGTTAAAAGTGCATGAAAATGGCCAATTTACTCACTCTGAGTTCTCAAAAAGGGTTTCTTCACCCCGGGAAGTTAATTAAATACCATTTGGAGGCATTTAATGTTCGAGCAAAAACGGCTGATTTTCGACAAAAGAGATAACACCCCCCCATTACGTCATGCTTCAGAAATGTGGAAAATGGTCCGTTTTCAAATGTTTTATTTTTGAACGTCAGTTCACATTTGTAGGTGGATCATCAGTGTTAGAGCTAAAATTAGCATGTTTAAAGTGATTTTCATGCTTCCAGGGGCTCGGGAAGTTAATTAAATACCATTTGGAGGCATTTAATGTTCGAGCAAAAACGGCTGATTTTCGACAAAAGAGATAACACCCTCCCATTACGTCATGCTTCAGAAATGTGGAAAATGGTCCGTTTTCAAATGTTTTATTTTTGAACGTCAGTTCACATTTGTAGGTGGATCATCAGTGTTAGAGCTAAAATTAGCATGTTTAAAGTGATTTTCATGCTTCCAGGGGCTCGGGAAGTTAATTAAATACCATTTGGAGGCATTTAATGTTCGAGCAAAAACGGCTGATTTTCGACAAAAGAGATAACACCCCCCCATTACGTCATGCTTCAGAAATGTGGAAAATGGTCCGTTTTCAAATGTTTTATTTTTGAACGTCAGTTCACATTTGTAGGTGGATCATCAGTGTTAGAGCTAAAATTAGCATGTTTAAAGTGATTTTCATGCTTCCAGGGGCCCTAAACACAAGATTTATGGAATGGTTAAAAGTGCATGAAAATGGCCAATTTACTCACTCTGAGTTCTCAAAAAGGGTTTCTTCACCCCGGGAAGTTAATTAAATACCATTTGGAGGCATTTAATGTTCGAGCAAAAACGGCTGATTTTCGACAAAAGAGATAACACCCCCCCATTACGTCATGCTTCAGAAATGTGGAAAATGTTCCGTTTTCAAATGTTTTATTTTTGAACGTCAGTTCACATTTGTAGGTGGATCATCAGTGTTAGAGCTAAAATTAGCATGTTTAAAGTGATTTTCATGCTTCCAGGGGCTCGGGAAGTGAAATAAATACCATTTGGAGGCATTTAATGTTCGAGCAAAAACGGCTGATTTTCGACAAAAGAGATAACACCCCCCCATTACGTCATGCTTCAGAAATGTGGAAAATGGTCCGTTTTCAAATGTTTTATTTTTGAACGTCAGTTCACATTTGTAGGTGGATCATCAGTGTTAGAGCTAAAATTAGCATGTTTAAAGTGATTTTCATGCTTCCAGGGGCTCGGGAAGTGAAATAAATACCATTTGGAGGCATTTAATGTTCAAACAAAAACGGCTGATTTTCGACAAAAGAGATAACACCCCCCCATTACGTCATGCTTCAGAAATGTGGAAAATGGTCCGTTTTCAAATGTTTTATTTTTGAACGTCAGTTCACATTTGTAGGTGGATCATCAGTGTTAGAGCTAAAATTAGCATGTTTAAAGTGATTTTCATGCTTCCAGGGGCCCAAAACACAAGATTTATGGAATGGTTAAAAGTGCATGAAAATGGCCAATTTACTCACTCTGAGTTCTCAAAAAGGGTTTCTTCACCCCGGGAAGTTAATTAAATACCATTTGGAGGCATTTAATGTTCGAGCAAAAACGGCTGATTTTCGACAAAAGAGATAACACCCCCCCATTACGTCATGCTTCAGAAATGTGGAAAATGGTCCGATTTCAAATGTTTTATTTTTGAACGTCAGTTCACATTTGTAGGTGGATCATCAGTGTTAGAGCTAAAATTAGCATGTTTAAAGTGATTTTCATGCTTCCAGGGGCTCGGGAAGTTAATTAAATACCATTTGGAGGCATTTAATGTTCGAGCAAAAACGGCTGATTTTCGACAAAAGAGATAACACCCCCCCATTACGTCATGCTTCAGAAATGTGGAAAATGGTCCGTTTTCAAATGTTTTATTTTTGAACGTCAGTTCACATTTGTAGGTGGATCATCAGTGTTAGAGCTAAAATTAGCATGTTTAAAGTGATTTTCATGCTTCCAGGGGCCCAAAACACAAGATTTATGGAATGGTTAAAAGTGCATGAAAATGGCCAATTTACTCACTCTGAGTTCTCAAAAAGGGTTTCTTCACCCCGGGAAGTTAATTAAATACCATTTGGAGGCATTTAATGTTCGAGCAAAAACGGCTGATTTTCGACAAAAGAGATAACACCCCCCCATTACGTCATGCTTCAGAAATGTGGAAAATGGTCCGTTTTCAAATGTTTTATTTTTGAACGTCAGTTCACATTTGTAGGTGGATCATCAGTGTTAGAGCTAAAATTAGCATGTTTAAAGTGATTTTCATGCTTCCAGGGGCTCGGGAAGTTAATTAAATACCATTTGGAGGCATTTAATGTTCGAGCAAAAACGGCTGATTTTCGACAAAAGAGATAACACCCCTCCATTACGTCATGCTTCAGAAATGTGGAAAATGGTCAGTTTTCAAATGTTTTATTTTTGAACGTCAGTTCACATTTGTAGGTGGATCATCAGTGTTAGAGCTAAAATTAGCATGTTTAAAGTGATTTTCATGCTTCCAGGGGCCCAAAACACAAGATTTATGGAATGGTTAAAAGTGCATGAAAATGGCCAATTTACTCACTCTGAGTTCTCAAAAAGGGTTTCTTCACCCCGGGAAGTTAATTAAATACCATTTGGAGGCAATTAATGTTCGAGCAAAAACGGCTGATTTTCAACAAAAGAGATAACACCCCCCCATTACGTCATGCTTCAGAAATGTGGAAAATGGTCCGTTTTCAAATGTTTTATTTTTGAACGTCAGTTCACATTTGTAGGTGGATCATCAGTGTTTGGAGCTAAAATTAGTATGTTTAAAGTGATTTCCATGCTTCCAGGGGCTCGGGAAGTTAATTAAATACCATTTGGAGGCATCTAATGTTCGAGCAAAAACGGCTGATTTTCGACAAAAGAGATAACACCCCCCCATTACGTCATGCTTCAGAAATGTGGAAAATGGTCCGTTTTCAAATGTTTTATTTTTGAACGTCAGTTCACATTTGTAGGTGGATCATCAGTGTTAGAGCTAAAATTAGCATGTTTAAAGTGATTTTCATGCTTCCAGGGGCCCTAAACACAAGATTTATGGAATGGTTGAAAGTGCATGAAAATGGCCAATTTACTCACTCTGAGTTCTCAAAAAGGGTTTCTTCACCCCGGGAAGTTAATTAAATACCATTTGGAGGCATTTAATGTTCGAGCAAAAACGGCTGATTTTCGACAAAAGAGATAACACCCCCCCATTACGTCATGCTTCAGAAATGTGGAAAATGGTCCGTTTTCAAATGTTTTATTTTTGAACGTCAGTTCACATTTGTAGGTGGATCATCAGTGTTAGAGCTAAAATTAGCATGTTTAAAGTGATTTTCATGCTTCCAGGGGCTCGGGAAGTTAATTAAATACCATTTGGAGGCATTTAATGTTCGAGCAAAAACGGCTGATTTTCGACAAAAGAGATAACACCCTCCCATTACGTCATGCTTCAGAAATGTGGAAAATGGTCCGTTTTCAAATGTTTTATTTTTGAACGTCAGTTCACATTTGTAGGTGGATCATCAGTGTTAGAGCTAAAATTAGCATGTTTAAAGTGATTTTCATGCTTCCAGGGGCTCGGGAAGTTAATTAAATACCATTTGGAGGCATTTAATGTTCGAGCAAAAACGGCTGATTTTCGACAAAAGAGATAACACCCCCCCATTACGTCATGCTTCAGAAATGTGGAAAATGGTCCGTTTTCAAATGTTTTATTTTTGAACGTCAGTTCACATTTGTAGGTGGATCATCAGTGTTAGAGCTAAAATTAGCATGTTTAAAGTGATTTTCATGCTTCCAGGGGCTCGGGAAGTGAAATAAATACCATTTGGAGGCATTTAATGTTCAAACAAAAACGGCTGATTTTCGACAAAAGAGATAACACCCCCCCATTACGTCATGCTTCAGAAATGTGGAAAATGGTCAGTTTTCAAATGTTTTATTTTTGAACGTCAGTTCACATTTGTAGGTGGATCATCAGTGTTAGAGCTAAAATTAGCATGTTTAAAGTGATTTTCATGCTTCCAGGGGCCCAAAACACAAGATTTATGGAATGGTTAAAAGTGCATGAAAATGGCCAATTTACTCACTCTGAGTTCTCAAAAAGGGTTTCTTCACCCCGGGAAGTTAATTAAATACCATTTGGAGGCATTTAATGTTCGAGCAAAAACGGCTGATTTTCGACAAAAGAGATAACACCCCCCCATTACGTCATGCTTCAGAAATGTGGAAAATGGTCCGTTTTCAAATGTTTTATTTTTGAACGTCAGTTCACATTTGTAGGTGGATCATCAGTGTTAGAGCTAAAATTAGCATGTTTAAAGTGATTTTCATGCTTCCAGGGGCTCGGGAAGTTAATTAAATACCATTTGGAGGCATTTAATGTTCGAGCAAAAACGGCTGATTTTCGACAAAAGAGATAACACCCCTCCATTACGTCATGCTTCAGAAATGTGGAAAATGGTCCGTTTTCAAATGTTTTATTTTTGAACGTCAGTTCACATTTGTAGGTGGATCATCAGTGTTAGAGCTAAAATTAGCATGTTTAAAGTGATTTTCATGCTTCCAGGGGCCCAAAACACAAGATTTATGGAATGGTTAAAAGTGCATGAAAATGGCCAATTTACTCACTCTGAGTTCTCAAAAAGGGTTTCTTCACCCCGGCAAGTTAATTAAATACCATTTGGAGGCATTTAATGTTCGAGCAAAAACGGCTGATTTTCGACAAAAGAGATAACACCCCCCCATTACGTCATGCTTCAGAAATGTGGAAAATGGTCCGTTTTCAAATGTTTTATTTTTGAACGTCAGTTCACATTTGTAGGTGGATCATCAGTGTTAGAGCTAAAATTAGCATGTTTAAAGTGATTTTCATGCTTCCAGGGGCTCGGGAAGTTAATTAAATACCATTTGGAGGCATCTAATGTTCGAGCAAAAACGGCTGATTTTCGACAAAAGAGATAACACCCCCCCATTACGTCATGCTTCAGAAATGTGGAAAATGGTCCGTTTTCAAATGTTTTATTTTTGAACGTCAGTTCACATTTGTAGGTGGATCATCAGTGTTAGAGCTAAAATTAGCATGTTTAAAGTGATTTTCATGCTTCCAGGGGCCCTAAACACAAGATTTATGGAATGGTTAAAAGTGCATGAAAATGGCCAATTTACTCACTCTGAGTTCTCAAAAAGAGTTTCTTCACCCCGGGAAGTTAATTAAATACCATTTGGAGGCATTTAATGTTCGAGCAAAAACGGCTGATTTTCGACAAAAGAGATAACACCCCCCCATTACGTCATGCTTCAGAAATGTGGAAAATGGTCCGTTTTCAAATGTTTTATTTTTGAACGTCAGTTCACATTTGTAGGTGGATCATCAGTGTTAGAGCTAAAATTAGCATGTTTAAAGTGATTTTCATGCTTCCAGGGGCTCGGGAAGTTAATTAAATACCATTTGGAGGCATTTAATGTTCGAGCAAAAACGGCTGATTTTCGACAAAAGAGATAACACCCTCCCATTACGTCATGCTTCAGAAATGTGGAAAATGGTCCGTTTTCAAATGTTTTATTTTTGAACGTCAGTTCACATTTGTAGGTGGATCATCAGTGTTAGAGCTAAAATTAGCATGTTTAAAGTGATTTTCATGCTTCCAGGGGCCCTAAACACAAGATTTATGGAATGGTTAAAAGTGCATGAAAATGGCCAATTTACTCACTCTGAGTTCTCAAAAAGGGTTTCTTCACCCCGGGAAGTTAATTAAATACCATTTGGAGGGATTTAATGTTCGAGCAAAAACGGCTGATTTTCGACAAAAGAGATAACACCCCCCCATTACGTCATGCTTCAGAAATGTGGAAAATGGTCCGTTTTCAAATGTTTTATTTTTGAACGTCAGGTCACATTTGTAGGTGGATCATCAGTGTTAGAGCTAAAATTAGCATGTTTAAAGTGATTTTCATGCTTCCAGGGGCCCAAAACACAAGATTTATGGAATGGTTAAAAGTGCATGAAAATGGCCAATTTACTCACTCTGAGTTCTCAAAAAGGGTTTCTTCACCCCGGGAAGCTAATTAAATACCATTTGGAGGCATTTAATGTTCGAGCAAAAACGGCTGATTTTCGACATAAGAGATAAAACCCCCCCATTACGTCATGCTTCAGAAATGTGGAAAATGGTCCGTTTTCAAATGTTTTATTTTTGAACGTCAGTTCACATTTGTAGGTGGATCATCAGTGTTAGAGCTAAAATTAGCATGTTTAAAGTGATTTTCATGCTTCCAGGGGCTCGGGAAGTTAATTAAATACCATTTGGAGGCATTCAATGTTCGAGCAAAAACGGCTGATTTTCGACAAAAGAGATAACACCCCCCCATTACGTCATGCTTCAGAAATGTGGAAATGGTCCGTTTTCAAATGTTTTATTTTTGAACGTCAGTTCACATTTGTAGGTGGATCATCAGTGTTAGAGCTAAAATTAGCATGTTTAAAGTGATTTTCATGCTTCCAGGGGCCCAAAACACAAGATTTATGGAATGGTTAAAAGTGCATGAAAATGGCCAATTTACTCACTCTGAGTTCTCAAAAAGGGTTTCTTCACCCCGGGAAGTTAATTAAATACCATTTGGAGGCATTTAATGTTCGAGCAAAAACGGCTGATTTTCGACAAAAGAGATAACACCCCCCCATTACGTCATGCTTCAGAAATGTGGAAAATGGTCCGTTTTCAAATGTTTTATTTTTGAACGTCAGTTCACATTTGTAGGTGGATCATCAGTGTTAGAGCTAAAATTAGCATGTTTAAAGTGATTTTCATGCTTCCAGGGGCTCGGGAAGTTAATTAAATACCATTTGGAGGCATTTAATGTTCGAGCAAAAACGGCTGATTTTCGACAAAAGAGATAACACCCCCCCATTACGTCATGCTTCAGAAATGTGGAAAATGGTCCGTTTTCAAATGTTTTATTTTTGAACGTCAGTTCACATTTGTAGGTGGATCATCAGTGTTAGAGCTAAAATTGGCATGTTTAAAGTGATTTTCATGCTTCCAGGGGCTCGGGAAGTTAATTAAATACCATTTGGAGGCATTTAATGTTCGAGCAAAAACGGCTGATTTTCGACAAAAGAGATAACACCCCCCCCATTACGTCATGCTTCAGAAATGTGGAAAATGGTCCGTTTTCAAATGTTTTATTTTTGAACGTCAGTTCACATTTGTAGGTGGATCATCAGTGTTAGAGCTAAAATTAGCATGTTTAAAGTGATTTTCATGCTTCCAGGGGCTCGGGAAGTGAAATAAATACCATTTGGAGGCATTTAATGTTCGAGCAAAAACGGCTGATTTTCGACAAAAGAGATAACACCCCCCCATTACGTCATGCTTCAGAAATTTGAAAAATGGTCCGTTTTCAAATGTTTTATTTTTGAACGTCAGTTCACATTTGTAGGTGGATCATCAGTGTTAGAGCTAGAATTAGCATGTTTAAAGTGATTTTCATGCTTCCAGGGGCCCTAAACACAAGATTTATGGAATGGTTAAAAGTGCATGAAAATGGCCAATTTACTCACTCTGAGTTCTCAAAAAGGGTTTCTTCACCCCGGAAAGTTAATTAAATACCATTTGGAGGCATTTAATGTTCGAGCAAAAACGGCTGATTTTTGACAAAAGAGATAACACCCCCCCATTACGTCATGCTTCAGAAATGTGGAAAATGGTCCGTTTTCAAATGTTTTATTTTTGAACGTCAGTTCACATTTGTAGGTGGATCATCAGTGTTAGAGCTAAAATTAGCATGTTTAAAGTGATTTTCATGCTTCCAGGGGCCCAAAACACAAGATTTATGGAATGGTTAAAAGTGCATGAAAATGGCCAATTTACTCACTCTGAGTTCTCAAAAAGGGTTTCTTCACCCCGGGAAGTTAATTAAATACCATTTGGAGGCATTTAATGTTCGAGCAAAAACGGCTGATTTTCGACAAAAGAGATAACACCCCCCCATTACGTCATGCTTCAGAAATGTGGAAAATGGTCCGTTTTCAAATGTTTTATTTTTGAACGTCAGTTCACATTTGTAGGTGGATCATCAGTGTTAGAGCTAAAATTAGCATGTTTAAAGTGATTTTCATGCTTCCAGGGGCTCGGGAAGTGAAATAAATACCATTTGGAGGCATTTAATGTTCGAGCAAAAACGGCTGATTTTCGACAAAAGAGATAACACCCCCCCATTACGTCATGCTTCAGAAATGTGGAAAATAGTCCGTTTTCAAATGTTTTATTTTTGAACGTCAGTTCACATTTGTAGGTGGATCATCAGTGTTAGAGCTAAAATTAGCATGTTTAAAGTGATTTTCATGCTTCCAGGGGCTCGGGAAGTGAAATAAATACCATTTGGAGGCATTTAATGTTCGAGCAAAAACGGCTGATTTTCGACAAAAGAGATAACACCCCCCCATTACGTCATGCTTCAGAAATGTGGAAAATGGTCCGTTTTCAAATGTTTTATTTTTGAACGTCAGTTCACATTTGTAGGTGGATCATCAGTGTTAGAGCTAAAATTAGCATGTTTAAATTGATTTTCATGCTTCCAGGGGCCCAAAACACAAGATTTATGGAATGGTTAAAAGTGCATGAAAATGGCCAATTTACTCACTCTGAGTTCTCAAAAAGGGTTTCTTCACCCCGGGAAGTTAATTAAATACCATTTGGAGGCATTTAATGTTCGAGCAAAAACGGCTGATTTTCGACAAAAGAGATAACACCCCCCCATTACGTCATGCTTCAGAAATGTGGAAAATGGTCCGTTTTCAAATGTTTTATTTTTGAACGTCAGTTCACATTTGTAGGTGGATCATCAGTGTTAGAGCTAAAATTAGCATGTTTAAAGTGATTTTCATGCTTCCAGGGGCTCGGGAAGTGAAATAAATACCATTTGGAGGCATTTAATGTTCGAGCAAAAACGGCTGATTTTCGACAAAAGAGATAACACCCCCCCATTACGTCATGCTTCAGAAATGTGGAAAATAGTCCGTTTTCAAATGTTTTATTTTTGAACGTCAGTTCACATTTGTAGGTGGATCATCAGTGTTAGAGCTAAAATTAGCATGTTTAAAGTGATTTTCATGCTTCCAGGGGCTCGGGAAGTGAAATAAATACCATTTGGAGGCATTTAATGTTCGAGCAAAAACGGCTGATTTTCGACAAAAGAGATAACACCCCCCCATTACGTCATGCTTCAGAAATGTGGAAAATGGTCCGTTTTCAAATGTTTTATTTTTGAACGTCAGTTCACATTTGTAGGTGGATCATCAGTGTTAGAGCTAAAATTAGCATGTTTAAATTGATTTTCATGCTTCCAGGGGCCCAAAACACAAGATTTATGGAATGGTTAAAAGTGCATGAAAATGGCCAATTTACTCACTCTGAGTTCTCAAAAAGGGTTTCTTCACCCCGGGAAGTTAATTAAATACCATTTGGAGGCATTTAATGTTCGAGCAAAAACGGCTGATTTTCGACAAAAGAGATAACACCCCCCCATTACGTCATGCTTCAGAAATGTGGAAAATGGTCCGTTTTCAAATGTTTTATTTTTGAACGTCAGTTCACATTTGTAGGTGGATCATCAGTGTTAGAGCTAAAATTAGCATGTTTAAAGTGATTTTCATGCTTCCAGGGGCTCGGGAAGTTAATTAAATACCATTTGGAGGCATTTAATGTTCGAGCAAAAACGGCTGATTTTCGACAAAAGAGATAACACCCCCCCATTACGTCATGCTTCAGAAATGTGGAAAATGGTCCGTTTTCAAATGTTTTATTTTTGAACGTCAGTTCACATTTGTAGGTGGATCATCAGTGTTAGAGCTAAAATTAGCATGTTTAAAGTGATTTTCATGCTTCCAGGGGCTCGGGAAGTTAATTAAATACCATTTGGAGGCATTTAATGTTCGAGCAAAAACGGCTGATTTTCGACAAAAGAGATAACCCCCCCCCATTACGTCATGCTTCAGAAATGTGGAAAATGGTCCGTTTTCAAATGTTTTATTTTTGAACGTCAGTTCACATTTGTAGGTGGATCATCAGTGTTAGAGCTAAAATTAGCATGTTTAAAGTGATTTTCATGCTTCCAGGGTCCCAAAACACAAGATTTATGGAATGGTTAAAAGTGCATGAAAATGGCCAATTTACTCACTCTGAGTTCTCAAAAAGGGTTTCTTCACCCCGGGAAGTTAATTAAATACCATTTGGAGGCATTTAATGTTCGAGCAAAAACGGCTGATTTTCGACAAAAGAGATAACACCCCCCCATTACGTCATGCTTCAGAAATGTGGAAAATGGTCTGTTTTCAAATGTTTTATTTTTGAACGTCAGTTCACATTTGTAGGTGGATCATCAGTGTTAGAGCTAAAATTAGCATGTTTAAAGTGATTTTCATGCTTCCAGGGGCTCGGGAAGTTAATTAAATACCATTTGGAGGCATTTAATGTTCCAGCAAAAACGGCTGATTTTCGACAAAAGAGATAACACCCCCCCATTACGTCATGCTTCAGAAATGTGGAAAATGGTCCGTTCTCAAATGTTTTATTTTTGAACGTCAGTTCACATTTGTAGGTGGATCATCAGTGTTAGAGCTAAAATTAGCATGTTTAAAGTGATTTTCATGCTTCCAGGGGCTCGGGAAGTTAATTAAATACCATTTGGAGGCATTTAATGTTCGAGCAAAAACGGCTGATTTTCGACAAAAGAGATAACACCCCCCTATTACGTCATGCTTCAGAAATGTGGAAAATGGTCCGTTTTCAAATGTTTTATTTTTGAACGTCAGTTCACATTTGTAGGTGGATCATCAGTGTTAGAGCTAAAATTAGCATGTTTAAAGTGATTTTCATGCTTCCAGGGGCTCGGGAAGTTAATTAAATACCATTTGGAGGCATTTAATGTTCGAGCAAAAACGGCTGATTTTCGACAAAAGAGATAACACCCCCCCATTACGTCATGCTTCAGAAATGTGGAAAATGGTCCGTTTTCAAATGTTTTATTTTTGAACGTCAGTTCACATTTGTAGGTGGATCATCAGTGTTAGAGCTAAAATTAGCATGTTTAAAGTGATTTTCATGCTTCCAGGGGCTCGGGAAGTGAAATAAATACCATTTGGAGGCATTTAATGTTCGAGCAAAAACGGCTGATTTTCGACAAAAGAGATAACACCCCCCCATTACATCATGCTTCAGAAATGTGGAAAATGGTCCGTTTTCAAATGTTTTATTTTTGAACGTCAGTTCACATTTGTAGGTGGATCATCAGTGTTAGAGCTAAAATTAGCATGTTTAAAGTGATTTTCATGCTTCCAGGGGCTCGGGAAGTGAAATAAATACCATTTGGAGGCATTTAATGTTCAAACAAAAACGGCTGATTTTCGACAAAAGAGATAACACCCCCCCATTACGTCATGCTTCAGAAATGTGGAAAATGGTCCGTTTTCAAATGTTTTATTTTTGAACGTCAGTTCACATTTGTAGGTGGATCATCAGTGTTAGAGCTAAAATTAGCATGTTTAAAGTGATTTTCATGCTTCCAGGGTCCCAAAACACAAGATTTATGGAATGGTTAAAAGTGCATGAAAATGGCCAATTTACTCACTCTGAGTTCTCAAAAAGGGTTTCTTCACCCCGGGAAGTTAATTAAATACCATTTGGAGGCATTTAATGTTCGAGCAAAAACGGCTGATTTTCGACAAAAGAGATAACACCCCCCCATTACGTCATGCTTCAGAAATGTGGAAAATGGTCTGTTTTCAAATGTTTTATTTTTGAACGTCAGTTCACATTTGTAGGTGGATCATCAGTGTTAGAGCTAAAATTAGCATGTTTAAAGTGATTTTCATGCTTCCAGGGGCTCGGGAAGTTAATTAAATACCATTTGGAGGCATTTAATGTTCCAGCAAAAACGGCTGATTTTCGACAAAAGAGATAACACCCCCCCATTACGTCATGCTTCAGAAATGTGGAAAATGGTCCGTTCTCAAATGTTTTATTTTTGAACGTCAGTTCACATTTGTAGGTGGATCATCAGTGTTAGAGCTAAAATTAGCATGTTTAAAGTGATTTTCATGCTTCCAGGGGCTCGGGAAGTTAATTAAATACCATTTGGAGGCATTTAATGTTCGAGCAAAAACGGCTGATTTTCGACAAAAGAGATAACACCCCCCTATTACGTCATGCTTCAGAAATGTGGAAAATGGTCCGTTTTCAAATGTTTTATTTTTGAACGTCAGTTCACATTTGTAGGTGGATCATCAGTGTTAGAGCTAAAATTAGCATGTTTAAAGTGATTTTCATGCTTCCAGGGGCTCGGGAAGTTAATTAAATACCATTTGGAGGCATTTAATGTTCGAGCAAAAACGGCTGATTTTCGACAAAAGAGATAACACCCCCCCATTACGTCATGCTTCAGAAATGTGGAAAATGGTCCGTTTTCAAATGTTTTATTTTTGAACGTCAGTTCACATTTGTAGGTGGATCATCAGTGTTAGAGCTAAAATTAGCATGTTTAAAGTGATTTTCATGCTTCCAGGGGCTCGGGAAGTGAAATAAATACCATTTGGAGGCATTTAATGTTCGAGCAAAAACGGCTGATTTTCGACAAAAGAGATAACACCCCCCCATTACGTCATGCTTCAGAAATGTGGAAAATGGTCCGTTTTCAAATGTTTTATTTTTGAACGTCAGTTCACATTTGTAGGTGGATCATCAGTGTTAGAGCTAAAATTAGCATGTTTAAAGTGATTTTCATGCTTCCAGGGGCTCGGGAAGTGAAATAAATACCATTTGGAGGCATTTAATGTTCAAACAAAAACGGCTGATTTTCGACAAAAGAGATAACACCCCCCCATTACGTCATGCTTCAGAAATGTGGAAAATGGTCCGTTTTCAAATGTTTTATTTTTGAACGTCAGTTCACATTTGTAGGTGGATCATCAGTGTTAGAGCTAAAATTAGCATGTTTAAAGTGATTTTCATGCTTCCAGGGGCCCAAAACACAAGATTTATGGAATGGTTAAAAGTGCATGAAAATGGCCAATTTACTCACTCTGAGTTCTCAAAAAGGGTTTCTTCACCCCGGGAAGTTAATTAAATACCATTTGGAGGCATTTAATGTTCGAGCAAAAACGGCTGATTTTCGACAAAAGAGATAACACCCCCCCATTACGTCATGCTTCAGAAATGTGGAAAATGGTCCGTTTTCAAATGTTTTATTTTTGAACGTCAGTTCACATTTGTAGGTGGATCATCAGTGTTAGAGCTAAAATTAGCATGTTTAAAGTGATTTTCATGCTTCCAGGGGCTCGGGAAGTTAATTAAATACCATTTGGAGGCATTTAATGTTCGAGCAAAAACGGCTGATTTTCGACAAAAGAGATAACACCCCTCCATTACGTCATGCTTCAGAAATGTGGAAAATGGTCCGTTTTCAAATGTTTTATTTTTGAACGTCAGTTCACATTTGTAGGTGGATCATCAGTGTTAGAGCTAAAATTAGCATGTTTAAAGTGATTTTCATGCTTCCAGGGGCCCAAAACACAAGATTTATGGAATGGTTAAAAGTGCATGAAAATGGCCAATTTACTCACTCTGAGTTCTCAAAAAGGGTTTCTTCACCCCGGGAAGTTAATTAAATACCATTTGGAGGCATTTAATGTTCGAGCAAAAACGGCTGATTTTCAACAAAAGAGATAACACCCCCCCATTACGTCATGCTTCAGAAATGTGGAAAATGGTCCGTTTTCAAATGTTTTATTTTTGAACGTCAGTTCACATTTGTAGGTGGATCATCAGTGTTAGAGCTAAAATTAGCATGTTTAAAGTGATTTCCATGCTTCCAGGGGCTCGGGAAGTTAATTAAATACCATTTGGAGGCATCTAATGTTCGAGCAAAAACGGCTGATTTTCGACAAAAGAGATAACACCCCCCCATTACGTCATGCTTCAGAAATGTGGAAAATGGTCCGTTTTCAAATGTTTTATTTTTGAACGTCAGTTCACATTTGTAGGTGGATCATCAGTGTTAGAGCTAAAATTAGCATGTTTAAAGTGATTTTCATGCTTCCAGGGGCCCTAAACACAAGATTTATGGAATGGTTAAAAGTGCATGAAAATGGCCAATTTACTCACTCTGAGTTCTCAAAAAGGGTTTCTTCACCCCGGGAAGTTAATTAAATACCATTTGGAGGCATTTAATGTTCGAGCAAAAACGGCTGATTTTCGACAAAAGAGATAACACCCCCCCATTACGTCATGCTTCAGAAATGTGGAAAATGGTCCGTTTTCAAATGTTTTATTTTTGAACGTCAGTTCACATTTGTAGGTGGATCATCAGTGTTAGAGCTAAAATTAGCATGTTTAAAGTGATTTTCATGCTTCCAGGGGCTCGGGAAGTTAATTAAATACCATTTGGAGGCATTTAATGTTCGAGCAAAAACGGCTGATTTTCGACAAAAGAGATAACACCCTCCCATTACGTCATGCTTCAGAAATGTGGAAAATGGTCCGTTTTCAAATGTTTTATTTTTGAACGTCAGTTCACATTTGTAGGTGGATCATCAGTGTTAGAGCTAAAATTAGCATGTTTAAAGTGATTTTCATGCTTCCAGGGGCTCGGGAAGTTAATTAAATACCATTTGGAGGCATTTAATGTTCGAGCAAAAACGGCTGATTTTCGACAAAAGAGATAACACCCCCCCATTACGTCATGCTTCAGAAATGTGGAAAATGGTCCGTTTTCAAATGTTTTATTTTTGAACGTCAGTTCACATTTGTAGGTGGATCATCAGTGTTAGAGCTAAAATTAGCATGTTTAAAGTGATTTTCATGCTTCCAGGGGCCCTAAACACAAGATTTATGGAATGGTTAAAAGTGCATGAAAATCTCCAATTTACTCACTCTGAGTTCTCAAAAAGGGTTTCTTCACCCCGGGAAGTTAATTAAATACCATTTGGAGGCATTTAATGTTCGAGCAAAAACGGCTGATTTTCGACAAAAGAGATAACACCCCCCCATTACGTCATGCTTCAGAAATGTGGAAAATGTTCCGTTTTCAAATGTTTTATTTTTGAACGTCAGTTCACATTTGTAGGTGGATCATCAGTGTTAGAGCTAAAATTAGCATGTTTAAAGTGATTTTCATGCTTCCAGGGGCTCGGGAAGTGAAATAAATACCATTTGGAGGCATTTAATGTTCGAGCAAAAACGGCTGATTTTCGACAAAAGAGATAACACCCCCCCATTACGTCATGCTTCAGAAATGTGGAAAATGGTCCGTTTTCAAATGTTTTATTTTTGAACGTCAGTTCACATTTGTAGGTGGATCATCAGTGTTAGAGCTAAAATTAGCATGTTTAAAGTGATTTTCATGCTTCCAGGGGCTCGGGAAGTGAAATAAATACCATTTGGAGGCATTTAATGTTCAAACAAAAACGGCTGATTTTCGACAAAAGAGATAACACCCCCCCATTACGTCATGCTTCAGAAATGTGGAAAATGGTCCGTTTTCAAATGTTTTATTTTTGAACGTCAGTTCACATTTGTAGGTGGATCATCAGTGTTAGAGCTAAAATTAGCATGTTTAAAGTGATTTTCATGCTTCCAGGGGCCCAAAACACAAGATTTATGGAATGGTTAAAAGTGCATGAAAATGGCCAATTTACTCACTCTGAGTTCTCAAAAAGGGTTTCTTCACCCCGGGAAGTTAATTAAATACCATTTGGAGGCATTTAATGTTCGAGCAAAAACGGCTGATTTTCGACAAAAGAGATAACACCCCCCCATTACGTCATGCTTCAGAAATGTGGAAAATGGTCCGATTTCAAATGTTTTATTTTTGAACGTCAGTTCACATTTGTAGGTGGATCATCAGTGTTAGAGCTAAAATTAGCATGTTTAAAGTGATTTTCATGCTTCCAGGGGCTCGGGAAGTTAATTAAATACCATTTGGAGGCATTTAATGTTCGAGCAAAAACGGCTGATTTTCGACAAAAGAGATAACACCCCCCCATTACGTCATGCTTCAGAAATGTGGAAAATGGTCCGTTTTCAAATGTTTTATTTTTGAACGTCAGTTCACATTTGTAGGTGGATCATCAGTGTTAGAGCTAAAATTAGCATGTTTAAAGTGATTTTCATGCTTCCAGGGGCCCAAAACACAAGATTTATGGAATGGTTAAAAGTGCATGAAAATGGCCAATTTACTCACTCTGAGTTCTCAAAAAGGGTTTCTTCACCCCGGGAAGTTAATTAAATACCATTTGGAGGCATTTAATGTTCGAGCAAAAACGGCTGATTTTCGACAAAAGAGATAACACCCCCCCATTACGTCATGCTTCAGAAATGTGGAAAATGGTCCGTTTTCAAATGTTTTATTTTTGAACGTCAGTTCACATTTGTAGGTGGATCATCAGTGTTAGAGCTAAAATTAGCATGTTTAAAGTGATTTTCATGCTTCCAGGGGCTCGGGAAGTTAATTAAATACCATTTGGAGGCATTTAATGTTCGAGCAAAAACGGCTGATTTTCGACAAAAGAGATAACACCCCTCCATTACGTCATGCTTCAGAAATGTGGAAAATGGTCAGTTTTCAAATGTTTTATTTTTGAACGTCAGTTCACATTTGTAGGTGGATCATCAGTGTTAGAGCTAAAATTAGCATGTTTAAAGTGATTTTCATGCTTCCAGGGGCCCAAAACACAAGATTTATGGAATGGTTAAAAGTGCATGAAATTGGCCAATTTACTCACTCTGAGTTCTCAAAAAGGGTTTCTTCACCCCGGGAAGTTAATTAAATACCATTTGGAGGCAATTAATGTTCGAGCAAAAACGGCTGATTTTCAACAAAAGAGATAACACCCCCCCATTACGTCATGCTTCAGAAATGTGGAAAATGGTCCGTTTTCAAATGTTTTATTTTTGAACGTCAGTTCACATTTGTAGGTGGATCATCAGTGTTAGAGCTAAAATTAGCATGTTTAAAGTGATTTCCATGCTTCCAGGGGCTCGGGAAGTTAATTAAATACCATTTGGAGGCATCTAATGTTCGAGCAAAAACGGCTGATTTTCGACAAAAGAGATAACACCCCCCCATTACGTCATGCTTCAGAAATGTGGAAAATGGTCCGTTTTCAAATGTTTTATTTTTGAACGTCAGTTCACATTTGTAGGTGGATCATCAGTGTTAGAGCTAAAATTAGCATGTTTAAAGTGATTTTCATGCTTCCAGGGGCCCTAAACACAAGATTTATGGAATGGTTAAAAGTGCATGAAAATGGCCAATTTACTCACTCTGAGTTCTCAAAAAGGGTTTCTTCACCCCGGGAAGTTAATTAAATACCATTTGGAGGCATTTAATGTTCGAGCAAAAACGGCTGATTTTCGACAAAAGAGATAACACCCCCCCATTACGTCATGCTTCAGAAATGTGGAAAATGGTCCGTTTTCAAATGTTTTATTTTTGAACGTCAGTTCACATTTGTAGGTGGATCATCAGTGTTAGAGCTAAAATTAGCATGTTTAAAGTGATTTTCATGCTTCCAGGGGCTCGGGAAGTTAATTAAATACCATTTGGAGGCATTTAATGTTCGAGCAAAAACGGCTGATTTTCGACAAAAGAGATAACACCCTCCCATTACGTCATGCTTCAGAAATGTGGAAAATGGTCCGTTTTCAAATGTTTTATTTTTGAACGTCAGTTCACATTTGTAGGTGGATCATCAGTGTTAGAGCTAAAATTAGCATGTTTAAAGTGATTTTCATGCTTCCAGGGGCTCGGGAAGTTAATTAAATACCATTTGGAGGCATTTAATGTTCGAGCAAAAACGGCTGATTTTCGACAAAAGAGATAACACCCCCCCATTACGTCATGCTTCAGAAATGTGGAAAATGGTCCGTTTTCAAATGTTTTATTTTTGAACGTCAGTTCACATTTGTAGGTGGATCATCAGTGTTAGAGCTAAAATTAGCATGTTTAAAGTGATTTTCATGCTTCCAGGGGCTCGGGAAGTGAAATAAATACCATTTGGAGGCATTTAATGTTCAAACAAAAACGGCTGATTTTCGACAAAAGAGATAACACCCCCCCATTACGTCATGCTTCAGAAATGTGGAAAATGGTCCGTTTTCAAATGTTTTATTTTTGAACGTCAGTTCACATTTGTAGGTGGATCATCAGTGTTAGAGCTAAAATTAGCATGTTTAAAGTGATTTTCATGCTTCCAGGGGCCCAAAACACAAGATTTATGGAATGGTTAAAAGTGCATGAAAATGGCCAATTTACTCACTCTGAGTTCTCAAAAAGGGTTTCTTCACCCCGGGAAGTTAATTAAATACCATTTGGAGGCATTTAATGTTCGAGCAAAAACGGCTGATTTTCGACAAAAGAGATAACACCCCCCCATTACGTCATGCTTCAGAAATGTGGAAAATGGTCCGTTTTCAAATGTTTTATTTTTGAACGTCAGTTCACATTTGTAGGTGGATCATCAGTGTTAGAGCTAAAATTAGCATGTTTAAAGTGATTTTCATGCTTCCAGGGGCTCGGGAAGTTAATTAAATACCATTTGGAGGCATTTAATGTTCGAGCAAAAACGGCTGATTTTCGACAAAAGAGATAACACCCCTCCATTACGTCATGCTTCAGAAATGTGGAAAATGGTCCGTTTTCAAATGTTTTATTTTTGAACGTCAGTTCACATTTGTAGGTGGATCATCAGTGTTAGAGCTAAAATTAGCATGTTTAAAGTGATTTTCATGCTTCCAGGGGCCCAAAACACAAGATTTATGGAATGGTTAAAAGTGCATGAAAATGGCCAATTTACTCACTCTGAGTTCTCAAAAAGGGTTTCTTCACCCCGGCAAGTTAATTAAATACCATTTGGAGGCATTTAATGTTCGAGCAAAAACGGCTGATTTTCGACAAAAGAGATAACACCCCCCCATTACGTCATGCTTCAGAAATGTGGAAAATGGTCCGTTTTCAAATGTTTTATTTTTGAACGTCAGTTCACATTTGTAGGTGGATCATCAGTGTTAGAGCTAAAATTAGCATGTTTAAAGTGATTTTCATGCTTCCAGGGGCTCGGGAAGTTAATTAAATACCATTTGGAGGCATCTAATGTTCGAGCAAAAACGGCTGATTTTCGACAAAAGAGATAACACCCCCCCATTACGTCATGCTTCAGAAATGTGGAAAATGGTCCGTTTTCAAATGTTTTATTTTTGAACGTCAGTTCACATTTGTAGGTGGATCATCAGTGTTAGAGCTAAAATTAGCATGTTTAAAGTGATTTTCATGCTTCCAGGGGCCCTAAACACAAGATTTATGGAATGGTTAAAAGTGCATGAAAATGGCCAATTTACTCACTCTGAGTTCTCAAAAAGAGTTTCTTCACCCCGGGAAGTTAATTAAATACCATTTGGAGGCATTTAATGTTCGAGCAAAAACGGCTGATTTTCGACAAAAGAGATAACACCCCCCCATTACGTCATGCTTCAGAAATGTGGAAAATGGTCCGTTTTCAAATGTTTTATTTTTGAACGTCAGTTCACATTTGTAGGTGGATCATCAGTGTTAGAGCTAAAATTAGCATGTTTAAAGTGATTTTCATGCTTCCAGGGGCTCGGGAAGTTAATTAAATACCATTTGGAGGCATTTAATGTTCGAGCAAAAACGGCTGATTTTCGACAAAAGAGATAACACCCTCCCATTACGTCATGCTTCAGAAATGTGGAAAATGGTCCGTTTTCAAATGTTTTATTTTTGAACGTCAGTTCACATTTGTAGGTGGATCATCAGTGTTAGAGCTAAAATTAGCATGTTTAAAGTGATTTTCATGCTTCCAGGGGCCCTAAACACAAGATTTATGGAATGGTTAAAAGTGCATGAAAATGGCCAATTTACTCACTCTGAGTTCTCAAAAAGGGTTTCTTCACCCCGGGAAGTTAATTAAATACCATTTGGAGGGATTTAATGTTCGAGCAAAAACGGCTGATTTTCGACAAAAGAGATAACACCCCCCCATTACGTCATGCTTCAGAAATGTGGAAAATGGTCCGTTTTCAAATGTTTTATTTTTGAACGTCAGGTCACATTTGTAGGTGGATCATCAGTGTTAGAGCTAAAATTAGCATGTTTAAAGTGATTTTCATGCTTCCAGGGGCCCAAAACACAAGATTTATGGAATGGTTAAAAGTGCATGAAAATGGCCAATTTACTCACTCTGAGTTCTCAAAAAGGGTTTCTTCACCCCGGGAAGCTAATTAAATACCATTTGGAGGCATTTAATGTTCGAGCAAAAACGGCTGATTTTCGACATAAGAGATAAAACCCCCCCATTACGTCATGCTTCAGAAATGTGGAAAATGGTCCGTTTTCAAATGTTTTATTTTTGAACGTCAGTTCACATTTGTAGGTGGATCATCAGTGTTAGAGCTAAAATTAGCATGTTTAAAGTGATTTTCATGCTTCCAGGGGCTCGGGAAGTTAATTAAATACCATTTGGAGGCATTCAATGTTCGAGCAAAAACGGCTGATTTTCGACAAAAGAGATAACACCCCCCCATTACGTCATGCTTCAGAAATGTGGAAATGGTCCGTTTTCAAATGTTTTATTTTTGAACGTCAGTTCACATTTGTAGGTGGATCATCAGTGTTAGAGCTAAAATTAGCATGTTTAAAGTGATTTTCATGCTTCCAGGGGCCCAAAACACAAGATTTATGGAATGGTTAAAAGTGCATGAAAATGGCCAATTTACTCACTCTGAGTTCTCAAAAAGGGTTTCTTCACCCCGGGAAGTTAATTAAATACCATTTGGAGGCATTTAATGTTCGAGCAAAAACGGCTGATTTTCGACAAAAGAGATAACACCCCCCCATTACGTCATGCTTCAGAAATGTGGAAAATGGTCCGTTTTCAAATGTTTTATTTTTGAACGTCAGTTCACATTTGTAGGTGGATCATCAGTGTTAGAGCTAAAATTAGCATGTTTAAAGTGATTTTCATGCTTCCAGGGGCTCGGGAAGTTAATTAAATACCATTTGGAGGCATTTAATGTTCGAGCAAAAACGGCTGATTTTCGACAAAAGAGATAACACCCCCCCATTACGTCATGCTTCAGAAATGTGGAAAATGGTCCGTTTTCAAATGTTTTATTTTTGAACGTCAGTTCACATTTGTAGGTGGATCATCAGTGTTAGAGCTAAAATTGGCATGTTTAAAGTGATTTTCATGCTTCCAGGGGCTCGGGAAGTTAATTAAATACCATTTGGAGGCATTTAATGTTCGAGCAAAAACGGCTGATTTTCGACAAAAGAGATAACACCCCCCCCATTACGTCATGCTTCAGAAATGTGGAAAATGGTCCGTTTTCAAATGTTTTATTTTTGAACGTCAGTTCACATTTGTAGGTGGATCATCAGTGTTAGAGCTAAAATTAGCATGTTTAAAGTGATTTTCATGCTTCCAGGGGCTCGGGAAGTGAAATAAATACCATTTGGAGGCATTTAATGTTCGAGCAAAAACGGCTGATTTTCGACAAAAGAGATAACACCCCCCCATTACGTCATGCTTCAGAAATTTGAAAAATGGTCCGTTTTCAAATGTTTTATTTTTGAACGTCAGTTCACATTTGTAGGTGGATCATCAGTGTTAGAGCTAGAATTAGCATGTTTAAAGTGATTTTCATGCTTCCAGGGGCCCTAAACACAAGATTTATGGAATGGTTAAAAGTGCATGAAAATGGCCAATTTACTCACTCTGAGTTCTCAAAAAGGGTTTCTTCACCCCGGAAAGTTAATTAAATACCATTTGGAGGCATTTAATGTTCGAGCAAAAACGGCTGATTTTTGACAAAAGAGATAACACCCCCCCATTACGTCATGCTTCAGAAATGTGGAAAATGGTCCGTTTTCAAATGTTTTATTTTTGAACGTCAGTTCACATTTGTAGGTGGATCATCAGTGTTAGAGCTAAAATTAGCATGTTTAAAGTGATTTTCATGCTTCCAGGGGCCCAAAACACAAGATTTATGGAATGGTTAAAAGTGCATGAAAATGGCCAATTTACTCACTCTGAGTTCTCAAAAAGGGTTTCTTCACCCCGGGAAGTTAATTAAATACCATTTGGAGGCATTTAATGTTCGAGCAAAAACGGCTGATTTTCGACAAAAGAGATAACACCCCCCCATTACGTCATGCTTCAGAAATGTGGAAAATGGTCCGTTTTCAAATGTTTTATTTTTGAACGTCAGTTCACATTTGTAGGTGGATCATCAGTGTTAGAGCTAAAATTAGCATGTTTAAAGTGATTTTCATGCTTCCAGGGGCTCGGGAAGTGAAATAAATACCATTTGGAGGCATTTAATGTTCGAGCAAAAACGGCTGATTTTCGACAAAAGAGATAACACCCCCCCATTACGTCATGCTTCAGAAATGTGGAAAATAGTCCGTTTTCAAATGTTTTATTTTTGAACGTCAGTTCACATTTGTAGGTGGATCATCAGTGTTAGAGCTAAAATTAGCATGTTTAAAGTGATTTTCATGCTTCCAGGGGCTCGGGAAGTGAAATAAATACCATTTGGAGGCATTTAATGTTCGAGCAAAAACGGCTGATTTTCGACAAAAGAGATAACACCCCCCATTACGTCATGCTTCAGAAATGTGGAAAATGGTCCGTTTTCAAATGTTTTATTTTTGAACGTCAGTTCACATTTGTAGGTGGATCATCAGTGTTAGAGCTAAAATTAGCATGTTTAAATTGATTTTCATGCTTCCAGGGGCCCAAAACACAAGATTTATGGAATGGTTAAAAGTGCATGAAAATGGCCAATTTACTCACTCTGAGTTCTCAAAAAGGGTTTCTTCACCCCGGGAAGTTAATTAAATACCATTTGGAGGCATTTAATGTTCGAGCAAAAACGGCTGATTTTCGACAAAAGAGATAACACCCCCCCATTACGTCATGCTTCAGAAATGTGGAAAATGGTCCGTTTTCAAATGTTTTATTTTTGAACGTCAGTTCACATTTGTAGGTGGATCATCAGTGTTAGAGCTAAAATTAGCATGTTTAAAGTGATTTTCATGCTTCCAGGGGCTCGGGAAGTGAAATAAATACCATTTGGAGGCATTTAATGTTCGAGCAAAAACGGCTGATTTTCGACAAAAGAGATAACACCCCCCCATTACGTCATGCTTCAGAAATGTGGAAAATAGTCCGTTTTCAAATGTTTTATTTTTGAACGTCAGTTCACATTTGTAGGTGGATCATCAGTGTTAGAGCTAAAATTAGCATGTTTAAAGTGATTTTCATGCTTCCAGGGGCTCGGGAAGTGAAATAAATACCATTTGGAGGCATTTAATGTTCGAGCAAAAACGGCTGATTTTCGACAAAAGAGATAACACCCCCCCATTACGTCATGCTTCAGAAATGTGGAAAATGGTCCGTTTTCAAATGTTTTATTTTTGAACGTCAGTTCACATTTGTAGGTGGATCATCAGTGTTAGAGCTAAAATTAGCATGTTTAAATTGATTTTCATGCTTCCAGGGGCCCAAAACACAAGATTTATGGAATGGTTAAAAGTGCATGAAAATGGCCAATTTACTCACTCTGAGTTCTCAAAAAGGGTTTCTTCACCCCGGGAAGTTAATTAAATACCATTTGGAGGCATTTAATGTTCGAGCAAAAACGGCTGATTTTCGACAAAAGAGATAACACCCCCCCATTACGTCATGCTTCAGAAATGTGGAAAATGGTCCGTTTTCAAATGTTTTATTTTTGAACGTCAGTTCACATTTGTAGGTGGATCATCAGTGTTAGAGCTAAAATTAGCATGTTTAAAGTGATTTTCATGCTTCCAGGGGCTCGGGAAGTTAATTAAATACCATTTGGAGGCATTTAATGTTCGAGCAAAAACGGCTGATTTTCGACAAAAGAGATAACACCCCCCCATTACGTCATGCTTCAGAAATGTGGAAAATGGTCCGTTTTCAAATGTTTTATTTTTGAACGTCAGTTCACATTTGTAGGTGGATCATCAGTGTTAGAGCTAAAATTAGCATGTTTAAAGTGATTTTCATGCTTCCAGGGGCTCGGGAAGTTAATTAAATACCATTTGGAGGCATTTAATGTTCGAGCAAAAACGGCTGATTTTCGACAAAAGAGATAACCCCCCCCCCATTACGTCATGCTTCAGAAATGTGGAAAATGGTCCGTTTTCAAATGTTTTATTTTTGAACGTCAGTTCACATTTGTAGGTGGATCATCAGTGTTAGAGCTAAAATTAGCATGTTTAAAGTGATTTTCATGCTTCCAGGGGCCCAAAACACAAGATTTATGGAATGGTTAAAAGTGCATGAAAATGGCCAATTTACTCACTCTGAGTTCTCAAAAAGGGTTTCTTCACCCCGGGAAGTTAATTAAATACCATTTGGAGGCATTTAATGTTCGAGCAAAAACGGCTGATTTTCGACAAAAGAGATAACACCCCCCCATTACGTCATGCTTCAGAAATGTGGAAAATGGTCCGTTTTCAAATGTTTTATTTTTGAACGTCAGTTCACATTTGTAGGTGGATGATCAGTGTTAGAGCTAAAATTAGCACGTTTAAAGTGATTTTCATGCTCCCAGGGGCTCGGGAAGTGAAATAAATACCATTTGGAGGCATTTAATGTTCCAGCAAAAACGGCTGATTTTCGACAAAAGAGATAACACCCCCCCATTACGTCATGCTTCAGAAATGTGGAAAATGGTCCGTTTTCAAATGTTTTATTTTTGAACGTCAGTTCACATTTGTAGGTGGATCATCAGTGTTAGAGCTAAAATTAGCATGTTTAAAGTGATTTTCATGCTTCCAGGGGCTCGGGAAGTTAATTAAATACCATTTGGAGGCATTTAATGTTCGAGCAAAAACGGCTGATTTTCGACAAAAGAGATAACACCCCCCCATTACGTCATGCTTCAGAAATGTGGAAAATGGTCCGTTTTCAAATGTTTTATTTTTGAACATCAGTTCACATTTGTAGGTGGATCATCAGTGTTAGAGCTAAAATTAGCATGTTTAAAGTGATTTTCATGCTTCCAGGGGCTCGGGAAGTTAATTAAATACCATTTGGAGGCATTTAATGTTCGAGCAAAAACGGCTGATTTTCGACAAAAGAGATAACACCCCCCCATTACGTCATGCTTCAGAAATGTGGAAAATGGTCAGTTTTCAAATGTTTTATTTTTGAACGTCAGTTCACATTTGTAGGTGGATCATCAGTGTTAGAGCTAAAATTAGCATGTTTAAAGTGATTTTCATGCTTCCAGGGGCTCGGGAAGTTAATTAAATACCATTTGGAGGCATTTAATGTTCGAGCAAAAACGGCTGATTTTCGACAAAAGAGATAACACCCCCCTATTACGTCATGCTTCAGAAATGTGGAAAATGGTCCGTTTTCAAATGTTTTATTTTTGAACGTCAGTTCACATTTGTAGGTGGATCATCAGTGTTAGAGCTAAAATTAGCATGTTTAAAGTGATTTTCATGCTTCCAGGGGCTCGGGAAGTTAATTAAATACCATTTGGAGGCATTTAATGTTCGAGCAAAAACGGCTGATTTTCGACAAAAGAGATAACACCCCCCCATTACGTCATGCTTCAGAAATGTGGAAAATGGTCCGTTTTCAAATGTTTTATTTTTGAACGTCAGTTCACATTTGTAGGTGGATCATCAGTGTTAGAGCTAAAATTAGCATGTTTAAAGTGATTTTCATGCTTCCAGGGGCTCGGGAAGTGAAATAAATACCATTTGGAGGCATTTAATGTTCAAGCAAAAACGGCTGATTTTCGACAAAAGAGATAACACCCCCCCATTACGTCATGCTTCAGAAATGTGGAAAATGGTCCGTTTTCAAATGTTTTATTTTTGAACGTCAGTTCACATTTGTAGGTGGATCATCAGTGTTAGAGCTAAAATTAGCATGTTTAAAGTGATTTTCATGCTTCCAGGGGCTCGGGAAGTTAATTAAATACCATTTGGAGGCATTTAATGTTCGAGCAAAAACGGCTGATTTTCGACAAAAGAGATAACACCCCTCCATTACGTCATGCTTCAGAAATGTGGAAAATGGTCCGTTTTCAAATGTTTTATTTTTGAACGTCAGTTCACATTTGTAGGTGGATCATCAGTGTTAGAGCTAAAATTAGCATGTTTAAAGTGATTTTCATGCTTCCAGGGGCCCAAAACACAAGATTTATGGAATGGTTAAAAGTGCATGAAAATGGCCAATTTACTCACTCTGAGTTCTCAAAAAGGGTTTCTTCACCCCGGGAAGTTAATTAAATACCATTTGGAGGCATTTAATGTTTGAGCAAAAACGGCTGATTTTCAACAAAAGAGATAACACCCCCCCATTACGTCATGCTTCAGAAATGTGGAAAATGGTCCGTTTTCAAATGTTTTATTTTTGAACGTCAGTTCACATTTGTAGGTGGATCATCAGTGTTAGAGCTAAAATTAGCATGTTTAAAGTGATTTCCATGCTTCCAGGGGCTCGGGAAGTTAATTAAATACCATTTGGAGGCATCTAATGTTCGAGCAAAAACGGCTGATTTTCGACAAAAGAGATAACACCCCCCCATTACGTCATGCTTCAGAAATGTGGAAAATGGTCCGTTTTCAAATGTTTTATTTTTGAACGTCAGTTCACATTTGTAGGTGGATCATCAGTGTTAGAGCTAAAATTAGCATGTTTAAAGTGATTTTCATGCTTCCAGGGGCCCTAAACACAAGATTTATGGAATGGTTAAAAGTGCATGAAAATGGCCAATTTACTCACTCTGAGTTCTCAAAAAGGGTTTCTTCACCCCGGGAAGTTAATTAAATACCATTTGGAGGCATTTAATGTTCGAGCAAAAACGGCTGATTTTCGACAAAAGAGATAACACCCCCCCATTACGTCATGCTTCAGAAATGTGGAAAATGGTCCGTTTTCAAATGTTTTATTTTTGAACGTCAGTTCACATTTGTAGGTGGATCATCAGTGTTAGAGCTAAAATTAGCATGTTTAAAGTGATTTTCATGCTTCCAGGGGCTCGGGAAGTTAATTAAATACCATTTGGAGGCATTTAATGTTCGAGCAAAAACGGCTGATTTTCGACAAAAGAGATAACACCCTCCCATTACGTCATGCTTCAGAAATGTGGAAAATGGTCCGTTTTCAAATGTTTTATTTTTGAACGTCAGTTCACATTTGTAGGTGGATCATCAGTGTTAGAGCTAAAATTAGCATGTTTAAAGTGATTTTCATGCTTCCAGGGGCTCGGGAAGTTAATTAAATACCATTTGGAGGCATTTAATGTTCGAGCAAAAACGGCTGATTTTCGACAAAAGAGATAACACCCCCCCATTACGTCATGCTTCAGAAATGTGGAAAATGGTCCGTTTTCAAATGTTTTATTTTTGAACGTCAGTTCACATTTGTAGGTGGATCATCAGTGTTAGAGCTAAAATTAGCATGTTTAAAGTGATTTTCATGCTTCCAGGGGCCCTAAACACAAGATTTATGGAATGGTTAAAAGTGCATGAAAATGGCCAATTTACTCACTCTGAGTTCTCAAAAAGGGTTTCTTCACCCCGGGAAGTTAATTAAATACCATTTGGAGGCATTTAATGTTCGAGCAAAAACGGCTGATTTTCGACAAAAGAGATAACACCCCCCCATTACGTCATGCTTCAGAAATGTGGAAAATGTTCCGTTTTCAAATGTTTTATTTTTGAACGTCAGTTCACATTTGTAGGTGGATCATCAGTGTTAGAGCTAAAATTAGCATGTTTAAAGTGATTTTCATGCTTCCAGGGGCTCGGGAAGTGAAATAAATACCATTTGGAGGCATTTAATGTTCGAGCAAAAACGGCTGATTTTCGACAAAAGAGATAACACCCCCCCATTACGTCATGCTTCAGAAATGTGGAAAATGGTCCGTTTTCAAATATTTTATTTTTGAACGTCAGTTCACATTTGTAGGTGGATCATCAGTGTTAGAGCTAAAATTAGCATGTTTAAAGTGATTTTCATGCTTCCAGGGGCTCGGGAAGTGAAATAAATACCATTTGGAGGCATTTAATGTTCAAACAAAAACGGCTGATTTTCGACAAAAGAGATAACACCCCCCCATTACGTCATGCTTCAGAAATGTGGAAAATGGTCCGTTTTCAAATGTTTTATTTTTGAACGTCAGTTCACATTTGTAGGTGGATCATCAGTGTTAGAGCTAAAATTAGCATGTTTAAAGTGATTTTCATGCTTCCAGGGGCCCAAAACACAAGATTTATGGAATGGTTAAAAGTGCATGAAAATGGCCAATTTACTCACTCTGAGTTCTCAAAAAGGGTTTCTTCACCCCGGGAAGTTAATTAAATACCATTTGGAGGCATTTAATGTTCGAGCAAAAACGGCTGATTTTCGACGAAAGAGATAACACCCCCCCATTACGTCATGCTTCAGAAATGTGGAAAATGGTCCGTTTTCAAATGTTTTATTTTTGAACGT
This sequence comes from Lissotriton vulgaris, assembly GCF_964263255.1. NCBI lineage: Eukaryota > Metazoa > Chordata > Amphibia > Caudata > Salamandridae > Lissotriton > Lissotriton vulgaris. Next base: position 35,906 of record NW_028253354.1, read on the forward strand.
CAGTTCACATTTGTAGGTGGATGATCAGTGTTAGAGCTAAAATTAGCACGTTTAAAGTGATTTTCATGCTCCCAGGGGCTCGGGAAGTGAAATAAATACCATTTGGAGGCATTTAATGTTCCAGCAAAAACGGCTGATTTTCGACAAAAGAGATAACACCCCCCCATTACGTCATGCTTCAGAAATGTGGAAAATGGTCCGTTTTCAAATGTTTTATTTTTGAACGTCAGTTCACATTTGTAGGTGGATCATCAGTGTTAGAGCTAAAATTAGCATGTTTAAAGTGATTTTCATGCTTCCAGGGGCTCGGGAAGTTAATTAAATACCATTTGGAGGCATTTAATGTTCGAGCAAAAACGGCTGATTTTCGACAAAAGAGATAACACCCCCCCATTACGTCATGCTTCAGAAATGTGGAAAATGGTCCGTTTTCATATGTTATATTTTTGAACATCAGTTCACATTTGTAGGTGGATCATCAGTGTTAGAGCTAAAATTAGCATGTTTAAAGTGATTTTCATGCTTCCAAGGGCTCGGGAAGTTAATTAAATACCATTTGGAGGCATTTAATGTTCGTGCAAAAACGGCTGATTTTCGACAAAAGAGATAACACCCCCCCATTACGTCATGCTTCAGAAATGTGGAAAATGGTCAGTTTTCAAATGTTTTATTTTTGAACGTCAGTTCACATTTGTAGGTGGATCATCAGTGTTAGAGCTAAAATTTGCATGTTTAAAGTGATTTTCATGCTTCCAGGGGCTCGGGAAGTTAATTAAATACCATTTGGAGGCATTTAATGTTCGAGCAAAAACGGCTGATTTTCGACAAAAGAGACAACACCCCCCCATTACGTCATGCTTCAGAAATGTGGAAAATGGTCCGTTTTCAAATGTTTTATTTTTGAACGTCAGTTCACATTTGTAGGTGGATCATCAGTGTTAGAGCTAAAATTAGCATGTTTAAAGTGATTTTCATGCTTCCAGGGGCCCAAAACACAAGATTTATGGAATTATTAAAAGTGCATGAAAATGGCCAATTTACTCACTCTGAGTTCTCAAAAAGGGTTTCTTCACCCCAGGAAGTTAATTAAATACCATTTGGAGGCATTTAATGTTCGAGCAAAAACGGCTGATTTTCGACAAAAGAGATAACACCCCCCCATTACGTCATGCTTCAGAAATGTGGAAAATGGTCCGTTTTCAAATGTTTTATTTTTGAACGTCAGTTCACATTTGTAGGTGGATCATCAGTGTTAGAGCTAAAATTAGCATGTTTAAAGTGATTTTCATGCTTCCAGGGGCCCTAAACACAAGATTTATGGAATGGTTAAAAGTGCATGAAAATGGCCAATTTACTCACTCTGAGTTCTCAAAAAGGGTTTCTTCACCCCGGGAAGTTAATTAAATACCATTTGGAGGCATTTAATGTTCGAGCAAAAACGGCTGATTTTCGACAAAAGAGATAACACCCCCCCATTACGTCATGCTTCAGAAATGTGGAAAATGGTCTGTTTTCAAATGTTTTATTTTTGAACGTCAGTTCACATTTGTAGGTGGATCATCAGTGTTAGAGCTAAAATTAGCATGTTTAAAGTGATTTTCATGCTTCCAGGGGCTCGGGAAGTTAATTAAATACCATTTGGAGGCATTTAATGTTCCAGCAAAAACGGCTGATTTTCGACAAAAGAGATAACACCCCCCCATTACGTCATGCTTCAGAAATGTGGAAAATGGTCCGTTTTCAAATGTTTTATTTTTGAACGTCAGTTCACATTTGTAGGTGGATCATCAGTGTTAGAGCTAAAATTAGCATGTTTAAAGTGATTTTCATGCTTCCAGGGGCTCGGGAAGTTAATTAAATACCATTTGGAGGCATTTAATGTTCGAGCAAAAACGGCTGATTTTCGACAAAAGAGATAACACCCCCCTATTACGTCATGCTTCAGAAATGTGGAAAATGGTCCGTTTTCAAATGTTTTATTTTTGAACGTCAGTTCACATTTGTAGGTGGATCATCAGTGTTAGAGCTAAAATTAGCATGTTTAAAGTGATTTTCATGCTTCCAGGGGCTCGGGAAGTTAATTAAATACCATTTGGAGGCATTTAATGTTCGAGCAAAAACGGCTGATTTTCGACAAAAGAGATAACACCCCCCCATTACGTCATGCTTCAGAAATGTGGAAAATGGTCCGTTTTCAAATGTTTTATTTTTGAACGTCAGTTCACATTTGTAGGTGGATCATCAGTGTTAGAGCTAAAATTAGCATGTTTAAAGTGATTTTCATGCTTCCAGGGGCTCGGGAAGTGAAATAAATACCATTTGGAGGCATTTAATGTTCGAGCAAAAACGGCTGATTTTCGACAAAAGAGATAACACCCCCCCATTACGTCATGCTTCAGAAATGTGGAAAATGGTCCGTTTTCAAATGTTTTATTTTTGAACGTCAGTTCACATTTGTAGGTGGATCATCAGTGTTAGAGCTAAAATTAGCATGTTTAAAGTGATTTTCATGCTTCCAGGGGCTCGGGAAGTGAAATAAATACCATTTGGAGGCATTTAATGTTCAAACAAAAACGGCTGATTTTCGACAAAAGAGATAACACCCCCCCATTACGTCATGCTTCAGAAATGTGGAAAATGGTCCGTTTTCAAATGTTTTATTTTTGAACGTCAGTTCACATTTGTAGGTGGATCATCAGTGTTAGAGCTAAAATTAGCATGTTTAAAGTGATTTTCATGCTTCCAGGGGCCCTAAACACAAGATTTATGGAATGGTTAAAAGTGCATGAAAATGGCCAATTTACTCACTCTGAGTTCTCAAAAAGGGTTTCTTCACCCCGGGAAGTTAATTAAATACCATTTGGAGGCATTTAATGTTCGAGCAAAAACGGCTGATTTTCGACAAAAGAGATAACACCCCCCCATTACGTCATGCTTCAGAAATGTGGAAAATGGTCCGTTTTCAAATGTTTTATTTTTGAACGTCAGTTCACATTTGTAGGTGGATCATCAGTGTTAGAGCTAAAATTAGCATGTTTAAAGTGATTTTCATGCTTCCAGGGGCTCGGGAAGTTAATTAAATACCATTTGGAGGCATTTAATGTTCGAGCAAAAACGGCTGATTTTCGACAAAAGAGATAACACCCTCCCATTACGTCATGCTTCAGAAATGTGGAAAATGGTCCGTTTTCAAATGTTTTATTTTTGAACGTCAGTTCACATTTGTAGGTGGATCATCAGTGTTAGAGCTAAAATTAGCATGTTTAAAGTGATTTTCATGCTTCCAGGGGCTCGGGAAGTTAATTAAATACCATTTGGAGGCATTTAATGTTCGAGCAAAAACGGCTGATTTTCGACAAAAGAGATAACACCCCCCCATTACGTCATGCTTCAGAAATGTGGAAAATGGTCCGTTTTCAAATGTTTTATTTTTGAACGTCAGTTCACATTTGTAGGTGGATCATCAGTGTTAGAGCTAAAATTAGCATGTTTAAAGTGATTTTCATGCTTCCAGGGGCCCTAAACACAAGATTTATGGAATGGTTAAAAGTGCATGAAAATGGCCAATTTACTCACTCTGAGTTCTCAAAAAGGGTTTCTTCACCCCGGGAAGTTAATTAAATACCATTTGGAGGCATTTAATGTTCGAGCAAAAACGGCTGATTTTCGACAAAAGAGATAACACCCCCCCATTACGTCATGCTTCAGAAATGTGGAAAATGTTCCGTTTTCAAATGTTTTATTTTTGAACGTCAGTTCACATTTGTAGGTGGATCATCAGTGTTAGAGCTAAAATTAGCATGTTTAAAGTGATTTTCATGCTTCCAGGGGCTCGGGAAGTGAAATAAATACCATTTGGAGGCATTTAATGTTCGAGCAAAAACGGCTGATTTTCGACAAAAGAGATAACACCCCCCCATTACGTCATGCTTCAGAAATGTGGAAAATGGTCCGTTTTCAAATGTTTTATTTTTGAACGTCAGTTCACATTTGTAGGTGGATCATCAGTGTTAGAGCTAAAATTAGCATGTTTAAAGTGATTTTCATGCTTCCAGGGGCTCGGGAAGTGAAATAAATACCATTTGGAGGCATTTAATGTTCAAACAAAAACGGCTGATTTTCGACAAAAGAGATAACACCCCCCCATTACGTCATGCTTCAGAAATGTGGAAAATGGTCCGTTTTCAAATGTTTTATTTTTGAACGTCAGTTCACATTTGTAGGTGGATCATCAGTGTTAGAGCTAAAATTAGCATGTTTAAAGTGATTTTCATGCTTCCAGGGGCCCAAAACACAAGATTTATGGAATGGTTAAAAGTGCATGAAAATGGCCAATTTACTCACTCTGAGTTCTCAAAAAGGGTTTCTTCACCCCGGGAAGTTAATTAAATACCATTTGGAGGCATTTAATGTTCGAGCAAAAACGGCTGATTTTCGACAAAAGAGATAACACCCCCCCATTACGTCATGCTTCAGAAATGTGGAAAATGGTCCGTTTTCAAATGTTTTATTTTTGAACGTCAGTTCACATTTGTAGGTGGATCATCAGTGTTAGAGCTAAAATTAGCATGTTTAAAGTGATTTTCATGCTTCCAGGGGCTCGGGAAGTTAATTAAATACCATTTGGAGGCATTTAATGTTCGAGCAAAAACGGCTGATTTTCGACAAAAGAGATAACACCCCTCCATTACGTCATGCTTCAGAAATGTGGAAAATGGTCCGTTTTCAAATGTTTTATTTTTGAACGTCAGTTCACATTTGTAGGTGGATCATCAGTGTTAGAGCTAAAATTAGCATGTTTAAAGTGATTTTCATGCTTCCAGGGGCCCAAAACACAAGATTTATGGAATGGTTAAAAGTGCATGAAAATGGCCAATTTACTCACTCTGAGTTCTCAAAAAGGGTTTCTTCACCCCGGCAAGTTAATTAAATACCATTTGGAGGCATTTAATGTTCGAGCAAAAACGGCTGATTTTCGACAAAAGAGATAACACCCCCCCATTACGTCATGCTTCAGAAATGTGGAAAATGGTCCGTTTTCAAATGTTTTATTTTTGAACGTCAGTTCACATTTGTAGGTGGATCATCAGTGTTAGAGCTAAAATTAGCATGTTTAAAGTGATTTTCATGCTTCCAGGGGCTCGGGAAGTTAATTAAATACCATTTGGAGGCATCTAATGTTCGAGCAAAAACGGCTGATTTTCGACAAAAGAGATAACACCCCCCCATTACGTCATGCTTCAGAAATGTGGAAAATGGTCCGTTTTCAAATGTTTTATTTTTGAACGTCAGTTCACATTTGTAGGTGGATCATCAGTGTTAGAGCTAAAATTAGCATGTTTAAAGTGATTTTCATGCTTCCAGGGGCCCTAAACACAAGATTTATGGAATGGTTAAAAGTGCATGAAAATGGCCAATTTACTCACTCTGAGTTCTCAAAAAGGGTTTCTTCACCCCGGGAAGTTAATTAAATACCATTTGGAGGCATTTAATGTTCGAGCAAAAACGGCTGATTTTCGACAAAAGAGATAACACCCCCCCATTACGTCATGCTTCAGAAATGTGGAAAATGGTCCGTTTTCAAATGTTTTATTTTTGAACGTCAGTTCACATTTGTAGGTGGATCATCAGTGTTAGAGCTAAAATTAGCATGTTTAAAGTGATTTTCATGCTTCCAGGGGCTCGGGAAGTTAATTAAATACCATTTGAAGGCATTTAATGTTCGAGCAAAAACGGCTGATTTTCGACAAAAGAGATAACACCCTCCCATTACGTCATGCTTCAGAAATGTGGAAAATGGTCCGTTTTCAAATGTTTTATTTTTGAACGTCAGTTCACATTTGTAGGTGGATCATCAGTGTTAGAGCTAAAATTAGCATGTTTAAAGTGATTTCCATGCTTCCAGGGGCCCTAAACACAAGATTTATGGAATGGTTAAAAGTGCATGAAAATGGCCAATTTACTCACTCTGAGTTCTCAAAAAGGGTTTCTTCACCCCGGGAAGTTAATTAAATACCATTTGGAGGCATTTAATGTTCGAGCAAAAACGGCTGATTTTCGACAAAAGAGATAACACCCCCCCATTACGTCATGCTTCAGAAATGTGGAAAATGGTCCGTTTTCAAATGTTTTATTTTTGAACGTCAGTTCACATTTGTAGGTGGATCATCAGTGTTAGAGCTAAAATTAGCATGTTTAAAGTGATTTTCATGCTTCCAGGGGCCCAAAACACAAGATTTATGGAATGGTTAAAAGTGCATGAAAATGGCCAATTTACTCACTCTGAGTTCTCAAAAAGGGTTTCTTCACCCCGGGAAGTTAATTAAATACCATTTGGAGGCATTTAATGTTCGAGCAAAAACGGCTGATTTTCGACAAAAGAGATAACACCCCCCCATTACGTCATGCTTCAGAAATGTGGAAAATGGTCCGTTTTCAAATGTTTTATTTTTGAACGTCAGTTCACATTTGTAGGTGGATCATCAGTGTTAGAGCTAAAATTAGCATGTTTAAAGTGATTTTCATGCTTCCAGGGGCCCAAAACACAAGATTTATGGAATGGTTAAAAGTGCATGAAAATGGCCAATTTACTCACTCTGAGTTCTCAAAAAGGGTTTCTTCACCCCGGGAAGTTAATTAAATACCATTTGGAGGCATTTAATGTTCGAGCAAAAACGGCTGATTTTCGACAAAAGAGATAACACCCCCCCATTACGTCATGCTTCAGAAATGTGGAAAATGGTCCGTTTTCAAATGTTTTATTTTTGAACGTCAGTTCACATTTGTAGGTGGATCATCAGTGTTAGAGCTAAAATTAGCATGTTTAAAGTGATTTTCATGCTTCCAGGGGCTCGGGAAGTTAATTAAATACCATTTGGAGGCATTTAATGTTCGAGCAAAAACGGCTGATTTTCGACAAAAGAGATAACACCCCCCCATTACGTCATGCTTCAGAAATGTGGAAAATGGTCCGTTTTCAAATGTTTTATTTTTGAACGTCAGTTCACATTTGTAGGTGGATCATCAGTGTTAGAGCTAAAATTAGCATGTTTAAAGTGATTTTCATGCTTCCAGGGGCTCGGGAAGTTAATTAAATACCATTTGGAGGCATTTAATGTTCGAGCAAAAACGGCTGATTTTCGACAAAAGAGATAACCCCCCCCCATTACGTCATGCTTCAGAAATGTGGAAAATGGTCCGTTTTCAAATGTTTTATTTTTGAACGTCAGTTCACATTTGTAGGTGGATCATCAGTGTTAGAGCTAAAATTAGCATGTTTAAAGTGATTTTCATGCTTCCAGGGGCCCAAAACACAAGATTTATGGAATGGTTAAAAGTGCATGAAAATGGCCAATTTACTCACTCTGAGTTCTCAAAAAGGGTTTCTTCACCCCGGGAAGTTAATTAAATACCATTTGGAGGCATTTAATGTTCGAGCAAAAACGGCTGATTTTCGACAAAAGAGATAACACCCCCCCATTACGTCATGCTTCAGAAATGTGGAAAATGGTCCGTTTTCAAATGTTTTATTTTTGAACGTCAGTTCACATTTGTAGGTGGATCATCAGTGTTAGAGCTAAAATTAGCATGTTTAAAGTGATTTTCATGCTTCCAGGGGCCCAAAACACAAGATTTATGGAATGGTTAAAATTGCATGAAAATGGCCAATTTACTCACTCTGAGTTCTCAAAAAGGGTTTCTTCACCCCGGGAAGTTAATTAAATACCATTTGGAGGCATTTAATGTTCGAGCAAAAACGGCTGATTTTCGACAAAAGAGATAACACCCCCCCATTACATCATGCTTCAGAAATGTGGAAAATGGTCCGTTTTCAAATGTTGTATTTTTGAACGTCAGTTCACATTTGTAGGTGGATCATCAGTGTTATAGCTAAAATTAGCATGTTTAAAGTGATTTTCATGCTTCCAGGGGCTCGGGAAGTGAAATAAATACCATTTGAAGGCATTTAATGTTCGAGCAAAAACGGCTGATTTTCGACAAAAGAGATAACACCCCCCCATTACGTCATGCTTCAGAAATGTGGAAAATGGTCCGTTTTCAAATGTTTTATTTTTGAACGTCAGTTCACATTTGTAGGTGGATCATCAGTGTTAGAGCTAAAATTAGCATGTTTAAAGTGATTTTCATGCTTCCAGGGGCTCGGGAAGTGAAATAAATACCATTTGGAGGCATTTAATGTTCGAGCAAAAACGGCTGATTTTCGACAAAAGAGATAACACCCCCCCATTACGTCATGCTTCAGAAATTTTGGAAAATGGTCCGTTTTCAAATGTTTTATTTTTGAACGTCAGTTCACATTTGTAGGTGGATCATCAGTGTTAGAGCTAAAATTAGCATGTTTAAAGTGATTTTCATGCTTCCAGGGGCTCGGGAAGTGAAATAAATACCATTTGGAGGCATTTAATGTTCGAGCAAAAACGGCTGATTTTCGACAAAAGAGATAACACCCCCCCATTACGTCATGCTTCAGAAATTTGGAAAATGGTCCGTTTTCAAATGTTTTATTTTTGAACGTCAGTTCACATTTGTACGTGGATCATCAGTGTTAGAGCTAAAATTAGCATGTTTAAAGTGATTTTCATGCTTCCAGGGGCTCGGGAAGTTAATTAAATACCATTTGGAGGCATTTAATGTTCGAGCAAAAACGGCTGATTTTCGACAAAAGAGATAACACCCCCCCATTACGTCATGCTTCAGAAATGTGGAAAATGGTCCGTTTTCAAATGTTTTATTTTTGAACGTCAGTTCACATTTGTAGGTGGATCATCAGTGTTAGAGCTAAAATTAGCATGTTTAAAGTGATTTTCATGCTTCCAGGGGCCCAAAACACAAGATTTATGGAATGGTTAAAAGTGCATGAAAATGGCCAATTTACTCACTCTGAGTTCTCAAAAAGGGTTTCTTCACCCCGGGAAGTTAATTAAATACCATTTGGAGGCATTTAATGTTCGAGCAAAAACGGCTGATTTTCGACAAAAGAGATAACGCCCCCCCCATTACGTCATGCTTCAGAAATGTGGAAAATGGTCCGTTTTCAAATGTTTTATTTTTGAACGTCAGTTCACATTTGTAGGTGGATCATCAGTGTTAGAGCTAAAATTAGCATGTTTAAAGTGATTTTCATGCTTCCAGGGGCTCGGAAGTTAATTAAATACCATTTGGAGGCATTTAATGTTCGAGCAAAAACGGCTGATTTTCGACAAAAGAGATAACACCCCCCCATTACGTCATGCTTCAGAAATGTGGAAAATGGTCCGTTTTCAAATGTTTTATTTTTGAACGTCAGTTCACATTTGTAGGGGGATCATCAGTGTTAGAGCTAAAATTAACATGTTTAAAGTGATTTTCATGCTTCCAGGGGCCCTAAACTCAAGATTTATGGAATGGTTAAAAGTGCATGAAAATGGCCAATTTACTCACTCTGAGTTCTCAAAAAGAGTTTCTTCACCCCGGGAAGTTAATTAAATACCATTTGGAGGCATTTAATGTTCGAGCAAAAACGGCTGATTTTCGACAAAAGAGATAACACCCCCCCATTACGTCATGCTTCAGAAATGTGGAAAATGGTCCGTTTTCAAATGTTTTATTTTTGAACGTCAGTTCACATTTGTAGGTGGATCATCAGTGTTAGAGCTAAAATTAGCATGTTTAAAGTGATTTTCATGCTTCCAGGGGCTCGGGAAGTTAATTAAATACCATTTGGAGGCATTTAATGTTCGAGCAAAAACGGCTGATTTTCGACAAAAGAGATAACACCCCCCCATTACGTCATGCTTCAGAAATGTGGAAAATGGTCCGTTTTCAAATGTTTTATTTTTGAACGTCAGTTCACATTTGTAGGTGGATCATCAGTGTTAGAGCTAAAATTAGCATGTTTAAAGTGATTTTCATGCTTCCAGGGGCTCGGGAAGTTAATTAAATACAATTTGGAGGCATTTAATGTTCGAGCAAAAACGGCTGATTTTCGACAAAAGAGATAACACCCCCCCATTACGTCATGCTTCAGAAATGTGGAAAATGGTCCGTTTTCAAATGTTTTATTTTTGAACGTCAGTTCACATTTGTAGGTGGATCATCAGTGTTAGAGCTAAAATTAGCATGTTTAAAGTGATTTTCATGCTTCCAGGGGCTCGGGAAGTTAATTAAATACCATTTGGAGGCATTTAATGTTCGAGCAAAAACGGCTGATTTTCGACAAAAGAGATAACACCCCCCATTACGTCATGCTTCAGAAATGTGGAAAATGGTCCGTTTTCAAATGTTTTATTTTTGAACGTCAGTTCACATTTGTAGGTGGATCATCAGTGTTAGAGCTAAAATTAGCATGTTTAAAGTGATTTTCATGCTTCCAGGGGCTCGGGAAGTTAATTAAATACCATTTGGAGGCATTTAATGTTCGAGCAAAAACGGCTGATTTTCGACAAAAGAGATAACACCCCCCCATTACGTCATGCTTCAGAAATGTGGAAAATGGTCCGTTTTCAAATGTTTTATTTTTGAACGTCAGTTCACATTTGTAGGTGGATCATCAGTGTTAGAGCTAAAATTAGCATGTTTAAAGTGATTTTCATGCTTCCAGGGGCTCGGGAAGTTAATTAAATACCATTTGGAGGCATTTAATGTTCGAGCAAAAACGGCTGACTTTCGACAAAAGAGATAACACCCCCCCATTACGTCATGCTTCAGAAATGTGGAAAATGGTCCGTTTTCAAATGTTTTATTTTTGAACGTCAGTTCACATTTGTAGGTGGATCATCAGTGTTAGAGCTAAAATTAGCATGTTTAAAGTGATTTTCATGCTTCCAGGGGCCCAAAACACAAGATTTATGGAATGGTTAAAAGTGCATGAAAATGGCCAATTTACTCACTCTGAGTTCTCAAAAAGGGTTTCTTCACCCCGGGAAGATAATTAAATACCATTTGGAGGCATTTAATGTTCGAGCAAAAACGGCTGATTTTCGACAAAAGAGATAACACCCCCCCATTACGTCATGCTTCAGAAATGTGGAAAATGGTCCGTTTTCAAATGTTTTATTTTTGAACGTCAGTTCACATTTGTAGGTGGATCATCAGTGTTAGAGCTAAAATTAGCATGTTTAAAGTGATTTTCATGCTTCCAGGGGCCCTAAACACAAGATTTATGGAATGGTTAAAAGTGCATGAAAATGGCCAATTTACTCACTCTGAGTTCTCAAAAAGGGTTTCTTCACCCCGGGAAGTTAATTAAATACCATTTGGAGGCATTTAATGTTCGAGCAAAAACGGCTGATTTTCGACAAAAGAGATAACACCCCCCCATTACGTCATGCTTCAGAAATGTGGAAAATGGTCCGTTTTCAAATGTTTTATTTTTGAACGTCAGTTCACATTTGTAGGTGGATCATCAGTGTTAGAGCTAAAATTAGCATGTTTAAAGTGATTTTCATGCTTCCAGGGGCCCAAAACACAAGATTTATGGAATGGTTAAAATTGCATGAAAATGGCCAATTTACTCACTCTGAGTTCTCAAAAAGGGTTTCTTCACCCCGGGAAGTTAATTAAATACCATTTGGAGGCATTTAATGTTCGAGCAAAAACGGCTGATTTTCGACAAAAGAGATAACACCCCCCCATTACATCATGCTTCAGAAATGTGGAAAATGGTCCGTTTTCAAATGTTGTATTTTTGAACGTCAGTTCACATTTGTAGGTGGATCATCAGTGTTAGAGCTAAAATTAGCATGTTTAAAGTGATTTTCATGCTTCCAGGGGCTCGGGAAGTGAAATAAATACCATTTGAAGGCATTTAATGTTCGAGCAAAAACGGCTGATTTTCGACAAAAGAGATAACACCCCCCCATTACGTCATGCTTCAGAAATGTGGAAAATGGTCCGTTTTCAAATGTTTTATTTTTGAACGTCAGTTCACATTTGTAGGTGGATCATCAGTGTTAGAGCTAAAATTAGCATGTTTAAAGTGATTTTCATGCTTCCAGGGGCTCGGGAAGTGAAATAAATACCATTTGGAGGCATTTAATGTTCGAGCAAAAACGGCTGATTTTCGACAAAAGAGATAACACCCCCCTATTACGTCATGCTTCAGAAATTTGGAAAATGGTCCGTTTTCAAATGTTTTATTTTTGAATGTCAGTTCACATTTGTAGGTGGATCATCAGTGTTAGAGCTAAAATTAACATGTTTAAAGTGATTTTCATGCTTCCAGGGGCCCTAAACTCAAGATTTATGGAATGGTTAAAAGTGCATGAAAATGGCCAATTTACTCACTCTGAGTTCTCAAAAAGAGTTTCTTCACCCCGGGAAGTTAATAAAAATACCATTTGGAGGCATTTAATGTTTGAGCAAAAACGGCTGATTTTCGACAAAAGAGATAACACCCCCCCATTACGTCATGCTTCAGAAATGTGGAAAATGGTCCGTTTTCAAATGTTTTATTTTTGAACGTCAGTTCACATTTGTAGGTGGATCATCAGTGTTAGAGCTAAAATTAGCATGTTTAAAGTGATTTTCATGCTTCCAGGGGCTCGGGAAGTTAATTAAATACAATTTGGAGACATTTAATGTTCGAGCAAAAACGGCTGATTTTCGACAAAAGAGATAACACCCCCCCATTACGTCATGCTTCAGAAATGTGGAAAATGGTCCGTTTTCAAATGTTTTATTTTTGAACGTCAGTTCACATTTGTAGGTGGATCATCAGTGTTAGAGCTAAAATTAGCATGTTTAAAGTGATTTTCATGCTTCCAGGGGCTCGGGAAGTTAATTAAATACAATTTGGAGGCATTTAATGTTCGAGCAAAAACGGCTGATTTTCGACAAAAGAGATAACACCCCCCCATTACGTCATGCTTCAGAAATGTGGAAAATGGTCCGTTTTCAAATGTTTTATTTTTGAACGTCAGTTCACATTTGTAGGTGGATCATCAGTGTTAGAGCTAAAATTAGCATGTTTAAAGTGATTTTCATGCTTCCAGGGGCTCGGGAAGTTAATTAAATACCATTTGGAGGCATTTAATGTTCGAGCAAAAACGGCTGATTTTCGACAAAAGAGATAACACCCCCCATTACGTCATGCTTCAGAAATGTGGAAAATGGTCCGTTTTCAAATGTTTTATTTTTGAACGTCAGTTCACATTTGTAGGTGGATCATCAGTGTTAGAGCTAAAATTAGCATGTTTAAAGTGATTTTCATGCTTCCAGGGGCCCAAAACACAAGATTTATGGAATGGTTAAAAGTGCATGAAAATGGCCAATTTACTCACTCTGAGTTCTCAAAAAGGGTTTCTTCACCCCGGGAAGTTAATTAAATACCATTTGGAGGCATTTAATGTTCGAGCAAAAACGGCTGATTTTCGACAAAAGAGATAACACCCCCCATTACGTCATGCTTCAGAAATGTGGAAAATGGTCCGTTTTCAAATGTTTTATTTTTGAACGTCAGTTCACATTTGTAGGTGGATCATCAGTGTTAGAGCTAAAATTAGCATGTTTAAAGTGATTTTCATGCTTCCAGGGGCTCGGGAAGTTAATTAAATACCATTTGGAGGCATTTAATGTTCGAGCAAAAACGGCTGATTTTCGACAAAAGAGAAAACACCCCCCCATTACGTCATGCTTCAGAAATGTGGAAAATGGTCCGTTTTCAAATGTTTTATTTTTGAACGTCAGTTCACATTTGTAGGTGGATCATCAGTGTTAGAGCTAAAATTAGCATGTTTAAAGTGATTTTCATGCTTCCAGGGGCTCGGGAAGTTAATTAAATACCATTTGGAGGCATTTAATGTTCGAGCAAAAACGGCTGATTTTCGACAAAAGAGATAACACCCCCCCATTATGTCATGCTTCAGAAATGTGGAAAATGGTCCGTTTTCAAATGTTTTATTTTTGAACGTCAGTTCACATTTGTAGGTGGATCATCAGTGTTAGAGCTAAAATTAGCATGTTTAAAGTGATTTTCATGCTTCCAGGGGCCCAAAACACAAGATTTATGGAATGGTTAAAAGTGCATGAAAATGGCCAATTTACTCACTCTGAGTTCTCAAAAAGGGTTTCTTCACCCCGGGAAGATAATTAAATACCATTTGGAGGCATTTAATGTTCGAGCAAAAACGGCTGATTTTCGACAAAAGAGATAACACCCCCCCATTACGTCATGCTTCAGAAATGTGGAAAATGGTCCGTTTTCAAATGTTTTATTTTTGAACGTCAGTTCACATTTGTAGGTGGATCATCAGTGTTAGAGCTAAAATTAGCATGTTTAAAGTGATTTTCATGCTTCCAGGGGCCCTAAACACAAGATTTATGGAATGGTTAAAAGTGCATGAAAATGGCCAATTTACTCACTCTGAGTTCTCAAAAAGGGTTTCTTCACCCCGGGAAGTTAATTAAATACCATTTGGAGGCATTTAATGTTCGAGCAAAAACGGCTGATTTTCGACAAAAGAGATAACACCCCCCCATTACGTCATGCTTCAGAAATGTGGAAAATGGTCCGTTTTCAAATGTTTTATTTTTTAACGTCAGTTCACATTTGTAGGTGGATCATCAGTGTTAGAGCTAAAATTAGCATGTTTAAAGTGATTTTCATGCTTCCAGGGGCTTGGGAAGTTAATTAAATACAATTTGGAGGCATTTAATGTTCGAGCAAAAACGGCTGATTTTCGACAAAAGAGATAACACCCCCCCATTACGTCATGCTTCAGAAATGTGGAAAATGGTCCGTTTTCAAATGTTTTATTTTTGAACGTCAGTTCACATTTGTAGGTGGATCATCAGTGTTAGAGCTAAAATTAGCATGTTTAAAGTGATTTTCATGCTTCCAGGGGCTCGGGAAGTTAATTAAATACCATTTGGAGGCATTTAATGTTCGAGCAAAAACGGCTGATTTTCGACAAAAGAGATAACACCCCCCCATTACGTCATGCTTCAGAAATGTGGAAAATGGTCCGTTTTCAAATGTTTTATTTTTGAACGTCAGTTCACATTTGTAGGTGGATCATCAGTGTTAGAGCTAAAATTGGCATGTTTAAAGTGATTTTCATGCTTCCAGGGGCTCGGGAAGTTAATTAAATACCATTTGGAGGCATTTAATGTTCGAGCAAAAACGGCTGATTTTCGACAAAAGAGATAACACCCCCCCATTACGTCATGCTTCAGAAATGTGGGAAATGGTCCGTTTTCAAATGTTTTATTTTTGAACGTCAGTTCACATTTGTAGGTGGATCATCAGTGTTAGAGCTAAAATTAGCATGTTTAAAGTGATTTTCATGCTTCCAGGGGCTCGGGAAGTTAATTAAATACCATTTGGAGGCATTTAATGTTCGAGCAAAAACGGCTGATTTTCGACAAAAGAGATAACACCCCCCATTACGTCATGCTTCAGAAATGTGGAAAATGGTCCGTTTTCAAATGTTTTATTTTTGAACGTCAGTTCACATTTGTAGGTGGATCATCAGTGTTAGAGCTAAAATTAGCATGTTTAAAGTGATTTTCATGCTTCCAGGGGCTCGGGAAGTTAATTAAATACCATTTGGAGGCATTTAATGTTCGAGCAAAAACGGCTGATTTTCGACAAAAGAGATAACACCCCCCATTACGTCATGCTTCAGAAATGTGGAAAATGGTCCGTTTTCAAATGTTTTATTTTTGAACGTCAGTTCACATTTGTAGGTGGATCATCAGTGTTAGAGCTAAAATTAGCATGTTTAAAGTGATTTTCATGCTTCCAGGGGCTCGGGAAGTTAATTAAATACCATTTGGAGGCATTTAATGTTCGAGCAAAAACGGCTGATTTTCGACAAAAGAGATAACACCCCCCCATTACGTCATGCTTCAGAAATGTGGAAAATGGTCCGTTTTCAAATGTTTTATTTTTGAACGTCAGTTCACATTTGTAGGTGGATCATCAGTGTTAGAGCTAAAATTAGCATGTTTAAAGTGATTTTCATGCTTCCAGGGGCCCAAAACACAAGATTTATGGAATGGTTAAAAGTGCATGAAAATGGCCAATTTACTCACTCTGAGTTCTCAAAAAGGGTTTCTTCACCCCGAGAAGATAATTAAATACCATTTGGAGGCATTTAATGTTCGAGCAAAAACGGCTGATTTTCGACAAAAGAGATAACACCCCCCCATTACGTCATGCTTCAGAAAAGTGGAAAATGGTCCGTTTTCAAATGTTTTATTTTTGAACGTCAGTTCACATTTGTAGGTGGATCATCAGTGTTAGAGCTAAAATTAGCATGTTTAAAGTGATTTTCATGCTTCCAGGGGCCCTAAACACAAGATTTATGGAATGGTTAAAAGTGCATGAAAATGGCCAATTTACTCACTCTGAGTTCTCAAAAAGGGTTTCTTCACCCCGGGAAGTTAATTAAATACCATTTGGAGGCATTTAATGTTCGAGCAAAAACGGCTGATTTTCGACAAAAGAGATAACACCCCCCCATTACGTCATGCTTCAGAAATGTGGAAAATGGTCAGTTTTCAAATGTTTTATTTTTGAACGTCAGTTCACATTTGTAGGTGGATCATCAGTGTTAGAGCTAAAATTAGCATGTTTAAAGTGATTTTCATGCTTCCAGGGGCTCGGGAAGTTAATTAAATACCATTTGGAGGCATTTAATGTTCGAGCAAAAACGGCTGATTTTCGACAAAAGAGATAACACCCCCCATTACGTCATGCTTCAGAAATGTGGAAAATGGTCCGTTTTCAAATGTTTTATTTTTGAACGTCAGTTCACATTTGTAGGTGGATCATCAGTGTTAGAGCTAAAATTAGCATGTTTAAAGTGATTTTCATGCTTCCAGGGGCTCGGGAAGTTAATTAAATACCATTTGGAGGCATTTAATGTTCGAGCAAAAACGGCTGATTTTCGACAAAAGAGATAACACCCCCCCATTACGTCATGCTTCAGAAATGTGGAAAATGGTCCGTTTTCAAATGTTTTATTTTTGAACGTCAGTTCACATTTGTAGGTGGATCATCAGTGTTAGAGCTAAAATTAGCATGTTTAAAGTGATTTTCATGCTTCCAGGGGCCCAAAACACAAGATTTATGGAATGGTTAAAAGTGCATGAAAATGGCCAATTTACTCACTCTGAGTTCTCAAAAAGGGTTTCTTCACCCCGAGAAGATAATTAAATACCATTTGGAGGCATTTAATGTTCGAGCAAAAACTGCTGATTTTCGACAAAAGAGATAACACCCCCCCATTACGTCATGCTTCAGAAAAGTGGAAAATGGTCCGTTTTCAAATGTTTTATTTTTGAACGTCAGTTCACATTTGTAGGTGGATCATCAGTGTTAGAGCTAAAATTAGCATGTTTAAAGTGATTTTCATGCTTCCAGGGGCCCTAAACACAAGATTTATGGAATGGTTAAAAGTGCATGAAAATGGCCAATTTACTCACTCTGAGTTCTCAAAAAGGGTTTCTTCACCCCGGGAAGTTAATTAAATACCATTTGGAGGCATTTAATGTTCGAGCAAAAACGGCTGATTTTCGACAAAAGAGATAACACCCCCCCATTACGTCATGCTTCAGAAATGTGGAAAATGGTCAGTTTTCAAATGTTTTATTTTTGAACGTCAGTTCACATTTGTAGGTGGATCATCAGTGTTAGAGCTAAAATTAGCATGTTTAAAGTGATTTTCATGCTTCCAGGGGCTCGGGAAGTTAATTAAATACAATTTGGAGGCATTTAATGTTCAAGCAAAAACGGCTGATTTTCGACAAAAGAGATAACACCCCCCCATTACGTCATGCTTCAGAAATGTGGAAAATGGTCCGTTTTCAAATGTTTTATTTTTGAACGTCAGTTCACATTTGTAGGTGGATCATCAGTGTTAGAGCTAAAATTAGCATGTTTAAAGTGATTTTCATGCTTCCAGGGGCTCGGGAAGTTAATTAAATACCATTTGGAGGCATTTAATGTTCGAGCAAAAACGGCTGATTTTCGACAAAAGAGATAACACCCCCCCATTACGTCATGCTTCAGAAATGTGGAAAATGGTCCGTTTTCAAATGTTTTATTTTTGAACGTCAGTTCACATTTGTAGGTGGATCATCAGTGTTAGAGCTAAAATTAGCATGTTTAAAGTGATTTTCATGCTTCCAGGGGCCCAAAACACAAGATTTATGGAATGGTTAAAAGTGCATGAAAATGGCCAATTTACTCACTCTGAGTTCTCAAAAAGGGTTTCTTCACCCCGGGAAGTTAATTAAATACCATTTGGAGGCATTTAATGTTCGAGCAAAAACGGCTGATTTTCGACAAAAGAGATAACACCCCCCCATTACGTCATGCTTCAGAAATGTGGAAAATGGTCCGTTTTCAAATGTTTTATTTTTAAACGTCAGTTCACATTTGTAGGTGGATGATCAGTGTTAGAGCTAAAATTAGCATGTTTAAAGTGATTTTCATGCTTCCAGGGGCTCGGGAAGTGAAATAAATACCATTTGGAGGCATTTAATGTTCCAGCAAAAACGGCTGATTTTCGACAAAAGAGATAACACCCCCCCATTACGTCATGCTTCAGAAATGTGGAAAATGGTCCGTTTTCAAATGTTTTATTTTTGAACGTCAGTTCACATTTGTAGGTGGATCATCAGTGTTAGAGCTAAAATTAGCATGTTTAAAGTGATTTTCATGCTTCCAGGGGCTCGGGAAGTTAATTAAATACAATTTGGAGGCATTTAATGTTCAAGCAAAAACGGCTGATTTTCGACAAAAGAGATAACACCCCCCCATTACGTCATGCTTCAGAAATGTGGAAAATGGTCCGTTTTCAAATGTTTTATTTTTGAACGTCAGTTCACATTTGTAGGTGGATCATCAGTGTTAGAGCTAAAATTAGCATGTTTAAAGTGATTTTCATGCTTCCAGGGGCTCGGGAAGTTAATTAAATACCATTTGGAGGCATTTAATGTTCGAGCAAAAACGGCTGATTTTCGACAAAAGAGATAACACCCCCCCATTACGTCATGCTTCAGAAATGTGGAAAATGGTCCGTTTTCAAATGTTTTATTTTTGAACGTCAGTTCACATTTGTAGGTGGATCATCAGTGTTAGAGCTAAAATTAGCATGTTTAAAGTGATTTTCATGCTTCCAGGGGCCCAAAACACAAGATTTATGGAATGGTTAAAAGTGCATGAAAATGGCCAATTTACTCACTCTGAGTTCTCAAAAAGGGTTTCTTCACCCCGGGAAGTTAATTAAATACCATTTGGAGGCATTTAATGTTCGAGCAAAAACGGCTGATTTTCGACAAAAGAGATAACACCCCCCCCATTACGTCATGCTTCAGAAATGTGGAAAATGGTCCGTTTTCAAATGTTTTATTTTTGAACGTCAGTTCACATTTGTAGGTGGATCATCAGTGTTAGAGCTAAAATTAGCATGTTTAAAGTGATTTTCATGCTTCCAGGGGCTCGGGAAGTGAAATAAATACCATTTGGAGGCATTTAATGTTCGAGCAAAAACGGCTGATTTTCGACAAAAGAGATAACAGCCCCCCATTACGTCATGCTTCAGAAATGTGGAAAATGGTCCGTTTTCAAATGTTTTATTTTTGAACGTCAGTTCACATTTGTAGGTGGATCATCAGTGTTAGAGCTAAAATTAGCATGTTTAAAGTGATTTTCATGCTTCCAGGGGCTCGGGAAGTTAATTAAATGCCATTTGGAGGCATTTAATGTTCGAGCAAAAACGGCTGATTTTCGACAAAAGAGATAACACCCCCCCATTACGTCATGCTTCAGATATGTGGAAAATGGTCCGTTTTCAAATGTTTTATTTTTGAACGTCAGTTCACATTTGTAGGTGGATCATCAGTGTTAGAGCTAAAATTAGCATGTTTAAAGTGATTTTCATGCTTCCAGGGGCTCGGGAAGTTAATTAAATACCATTTGGAGGCATTTAATGTTCGAGCAAAAACGGCTGATTTTCGACAAAAGAGATAACACCCCCCCATTACGTCATGCTTCAGAAATGTGGAAAATGGTCCGTTTTCAAATGTTTTATTTTTGAACGTCAGTTCACATTTGTAGGTGGATCATCAGTGTTAGAGCTAAAATTAGCATGTTTAAAGTGATTTTCATGCTTCCAGGGGCCCAAAACACAAGATTTATGGAATGGTTAAAAGTGCATGAAAATGGCCAATTTACTCGCTCTGAGTTCTCAAAAAGGGTTTCTTCACCCCGGGAAGTTAATTAAATACCATTTGGAGGCATTTAATGTTCGAGCAAAAACGGCTGATTTTCGACAAAAGAGATAACACCCCCCCATTACGTCATGCTTCAGAAATGTGGAAAATGGTCCGTTTTCAAATGTTTTATTTTTGAACGTCAGTTCACATTTGTAGGTGGATCATCAGTGTTAGAGCTAAAATTAGCATGTTTAAAGTGATTTTCATGCTTCCAGGGGCCCAAAACACAAGATTTATGGAATGGTTAAAAGTGCATGAAAATGGCCAATTTACTCACTCTGAGTTCTCAAAAAGGGTTTCTTCACCCCGGGAAGATAATTAAATACCATTTGGAGGCATTTAATGTTCGAGCAAAAACGGCTGATTTTCGACAAAAGAGATAACACCCCCCCATTACGTCATGCTTCAGAAATGTGGAAAATGGTCCGTTTTCAAATGTTTTATTTTTGAACGTCAGTTCACATTTGTAGGTGGATCATCAGTGTTAGAGCTAAAATTAGCATGTTTAAAGTGATTTTCATGCTTCCAGGGGCCCTAAACACAAGATTTATGGAATGGTTAAAAGTGCATGAAAATGGCCAATTTACTCACTCTGAGTTCTCAAAAAGGGTTTCTTCACCCCGGGAAGTTAATTAAATACCATTTGGAGGCATTTAATGTTCGAGCAAAAACGGCTGATTTTCGACAAAAGAGATAACACCCCCCCATTACGTCATGCTTCAGAAATGTGGAAAATGGTCCGTTTTCAAATGTTTTATTTTTGAACGTCAGTTCACATTTGTAGGTGGATCATCAGTGTTAGAGCTAAAATTTGCATGTTTAAAGTGATTTTCATGCTTCCAGGGGCCCAAAACACAAGATTTATGGAATGGTTAAAATTGCATGAAAATGGCCAATTTACTCACTCTGAGTTCTCAAAAAGGGTTTCTTCACCCCGGGAAGTTAATTAAATACCATTTGGAGGCATTTAATGTTCGAGCAAAAACGGCTGATTTTCGACAAAAGAGATAACACCCCCCCATTACATCATGCTTCAGAAATGTGGAAAATGGTCCGTTTTCAAATGTTGTATTTTTGAACGTCAGTTCACATTTGTAGGTGGATCATCAGTGTTAGAGCTAAAATTAGCATGTTTAAAGTGATTTTCATGCTTCCAGGGGCTCGGGAAGTGAAATAAATACCATTTGAAGGCATTTAATGTTCGAGCAAAAACGGCTGATTTTCGACAAAAGAGATAACACCCCCCCATTACGTCATGCTTCAGAAATGTGGAAAATGGTCCGTTTTCAAATGTTTTATTTTTGAACGTCAGTTCACATTTGTAGGTGGATCATCAGTGTTAGAGCTAAAATTAGCATGTTTAAAGTGATTTTCATGCTTCCAGGGGCTCGGGAAGTGAAATAAATACCATTTGGAGGCATTTAATGTTCGAGCAAAAACGGCTGATTTTCGACAAAAGAGATAGCACCCCCCCATTACGTCATGCTTCAGAAATTTGGAAAATGGTCCATTTTCAAATGTTTTATTTTTGAACGTCAGTTCACATTTGTAGGTGGATCATCAGTGTTAGAGCTAAAATTAGCATGTTTAAAGTGATTTTCATGCTTCCAGGGGCTCGGGAAGTTAATTAAATACCATTTGGAGGCATTTAATGTTCGAGCAAAAACGGCTGATTTTCGACAAAAGAGATAACACCCCCCCATTACGTCATGCTTCAGAAATGTGGAAAATGGTCCGTTTTCAAATGTTTTATTTTTGAACGTCAGTTCACATTTGTAGGTGGATCATCAGTGTTAGAGCTAAAATTAGCATGTTTAAAGTGATTTTCATGCTTCCAGGGGCCCAAAACACAAGATTTATGGAATGGTTAAAAGTGCATGAAAATGGCCAATTTACTCACTCTGAGTTCTCAAAAAGGGTTTCTTCACCCCGGGAAGTTAATTAAATACCATTTGGAGGCATTTAATGTTCGAGCAAAAACGGCTGATTTTCGACAAAAGAGATAACGCCCCCCCATTACGTCATGCTTCAGAAATGTGGAAAATGGTCCGTTTTCAAATGTTTTATTTTTGAATGTCAGTTCACATTTGTAGGTGGATCATCAGTGTTAGAGCTAAAATTAGCATGTTTAAAGTGATTTTCATGCTTCCAGGGGCTCGGAAGTTAATTAAATACCATTTGGAGGCATTTAATGTTCGAGCAAAAACGGCTGATTTTCGACAAAAGAGATAACACCCCCCCATTACGTCATGCTTCAGAAATGTGGAAAATGGTCCGTTTTCAAATGTTTTATTTTTGAACGTCAGTTCACATTTGTAGGGGGATCATCAGTGTTAGAGCTAAAATTAACATGTTTAAAGTGATTTTCATGCTTCCAGGGGCCCTAAACTCAAGATTTATGGAATGGTTAAAAGTGCATGAAAATGGCCAATTTACTCACTCTGAGTTCTCAAAAAGAGTTTCTTCACCCCGGGAAGTTAATAAAAATACCATTTGGAGGCATTTAATGTTTGAGCAAAAACGGCTGATTTTCGACAAAAGAGATAACACCCCCCCATTACGTCATGCTTCAGAAATGTGGAAAATGGTCCGTTTTCAAATGTTTTATTTTTGAACGTCAGTTCACATTTGTAGGTGGATCATCAGTGTTAGAGCTAAAATTAGCATGTTTAAAGTGATTTTCATGCTTCCAGGGGCTCGGGAAGTTAATTAAATACAATTTGGAGACATTTAATGTTCGAGCAAAAACGGCTGATTTTCGACAAAAGAGATAACACCCCCCCATTACGTCATGCTTCAGAAATGTGGAAAATGGTCCGTTTTCAAATGTTTTATTTTTGAACGTCAGTTCACATTTGTAGGTGGATCATCAGTGTTAGAGCTAAAATTAGCATGTTTAAAGTGATTTTCATGCTTCCAGGGGCTCGGGAAGTTAATTAAATACAATTTGGAGGCATTTAATGTTCGAGCAAAAACGGCTGATTTTCGACAAAAGAGATAACACCCCCCCATTACGTCATGCTTCAGAAATGTGGAAAATGGTCCGTTTTCAAATGTTTTATTTTTGAACGTCAGTTCACATTTGTAGGTGGATCATCAGTGTTAGAGCTAAAATTAGCATGTTTAAAGTGATTTTCATGCTTCCAGGGGCTCGGGAAGTTAATTAAATACCATTTGGAGGCATTTAATGTTCGAGCAAAAACGGCTGATTTTCGACAAAAGAGATAACACCCCCCATTACGTCATGCTTCAGAAATGTGGAAAATGGTCCGTTTTCAAATGTTTTATTTTTGAACGTCAGTTCACATTTGTAGGTGGATCATCAGTGTTAGAGCTAAAATTAGCATGTTTAAAGTGATTTTCATGCTTCCAGGGGCCCAAAACACAAGATTTATGGAATGGTTAAAAGTGCATGAAAATGGCCAATTTACTCGCTCTGAGTTCTCAAAAAGGGTTTCTTCACCCCGGGAAGTTAATTAAATACCATTTGGAGGCATTTAATGTTCGAGCAAAAACGGCTGATTTTCGACAAAAGAGATAACACCCCCCCATTACGTCATGCTTCAGAAATGTGGAAAATGGTCCGTTTTCAAATGTTTTATTTTTGAACGTCAGTTCACATTTGTAGGTGGATCATCAGTGTTAGAGCTAAAATTAGCATGTTTAAAGTGATTTTCATGCTTCCAGGGGCCCAAAACACAAGATTTATGGAATGGTTAAAAGTGCATGAAAATGGCCAATTTACTCACTCTGAGTTCTCAAAAAGGGTTTCTTCACCCCGGGAAGATAATTAAATACCATTTGGAGGCATTTAATGTTCGAGCAAAAACGGCTGATTTTCGACAAAAGAGATAACACCCCCCCATTACGTCATGCTTCAGAAATGTGGAAAATGGTCCGTTTTCAAATGTTTTATTTTTGAACGTCAGTTCACATTTGTAGGTGGATCATCAGTGTTAGAGCTAAAATTAGCATGTTTAAAGTGATTTTCATGCTTCCAGGGGCCCTAAACACAAGATTTATGGAATGGTTAAAAGTGCATGAAAATGGCCAATTTACTCACTCTGAGTTCTCAAAAAGGGTTTCTTCACCCCGGGAAGTTAATTAAATACCATTTGGAGGCATTTAATGTTCGAGCAAAAACGGCTGATTTTCGACAAAAGAGATAACACCCCCCCATTACGTCATGCTTCAGAAATGTGGAAAATGGTCCGTTTTCAAATGTTTTATTTTTGAACGTCAGTTCACATTTGTAGGTGGATCATCAGTGTTAGAGCTAAAATTTGCATGTTTAAAGTGATTTTCATGCTTCCAGGGGCCCAAAACACAAGATTTATGGAATGGTTAAAATTGCATGAAAATGGCCAATTTACTCACTCTGAGTTCTCAAAAAGGGTTTCTTCACCCCGGGAAGTTAATTAAATACCATTTGGAGGCATTTAATGTTCGAGCAAAAACGGCTGATTTTCGACAAAAGAGATAACACCCCCCCATTACATCATGCTTCAGAAATGTGGAAAATGGTCCGTTTTCAAATGTTGTATTTTTGAACGTCAGTTCACATTTGTAGGTGGATCATCAGTGTTAGAGCTAAAATTAGCATGTTTAAAGTGATTTTCATGCTTCCAGGGGCTCGGGAAGTGAAATAAATACCATTTGAAGGCATTTAATGTTCGAGCAAAAACGGCTGATTTTCGACAAAAGAGATAACACCCCCCCATTACGTCATGCTTCAGAAATGTGGAAAATGGTCCGTTTTCAAATGTTTTATTTTTGAACGTCAGTTCACATTTGTAGGTGGATCATCAGTGTTAGAGCTAAAATTAGCATGTTTAAAGTGATTTTCATGCTTCCAGGGGCTCGGGAAGTGAAATAAATACCATTTGGAGGCATTTAATGTTCGAGCAAAAACGGCTGATTTTCGACAAAAGAGATAACACCCCCCCATTACGTCATGCTTCAGAAATTTGGAAAATGGTCCATTTTCAAATGTTTTATTTTTGAACGTCAGTTCACATTTGTAGGTGGATCATCAGTGTTAGAGCTAAAATTAGCATGTTTAAAGTGATTTTCATGCTTCCAGGGGCTCGGGAAGTTAATTAAATACCATTTGGAGGCATTTAATGTTCGAGCAAAAACGGCTGATTTTCGACAAAAGAGATAACACCCCCCCATTACGTCATGCTTCAGAAATGTGGAAAATGGTCCGTTTTCAAATGTTTTATTTTTGAACGTCAGTTCACATTTGTAGGTGGATCATCAGTGTTAGAGCTAAAATTAGCATGTTTAAAGTGATTTTCATGCTTCCAGGGGCCCAAAACACAAGATTTATGGAATGGTTAAAAGTGCATGAAAATGGCCAATTTACTCACTCTGAGTTCTCAAAAAGGGTTTCTTCACCCCGGGAAGTTAATTAAATACCATTTGGAGGCATTTAATGTTCGAGCAAAAACGGCTGATTTTCGACAAAAGAGATAACGCCCCCCCATTACGTCATGCTTCAGAAATGTGGAAAATGGTCC
This sequence comes from Lissotriton vulgaris, assembly GCF_964263255.1. Lineage (NCBI taxonomy): Eukaryota > Metazoa > Chordata > Amphibia > Caudata > Salamandridae > Lissotriton > Lissotriton vulgaris. The sequence continues at coordinate 61,654 of NW_028253354.1, forward strand.
GTTTTCAAATGTTTTATTTTTGAATGTCAGTTCACATTTGTAGGTGGATCATCAGTGTTAGAGCTAAAATTAGCATGTTTAAAGTGATTTTCATGCTTCCAGGGGCTCGGAAGTTAATTAAATACCATTTGGAGGCATTTAATGTTCGAGCAAAAACGGCTGATTTTCGACAAAAGAGATAACACCCCCCCATTACGTCATGCTTCAGAAATGTGGAAAATGGTCCGTTTTCAAATGTTTTATTTTTGAACGTCAGTTCACATTTGTAGGGGGATCATCAGTGTTAGAGCTAAAATTAACATGTTTAAAGTGATTTTCATGCTTCCAGGGGCCCTAAACTCAAGATTTATGGAATGGTTAAAAGTGCATGAAAATGGCCAATTTACTCACTCTGAGTTCTCAAAAAGAGTTTCTTCACCCCGGGAAGTTAATAAAAATACCATTTGGAGGCATTTAATGTTTGAGCAAAAACGGCTGATTTTCGACAAAAGAGATAACACCCCCCCATTACGTCATGCTTCAGAAATGTGGAAAATGGTCCGTTTTCAAATGTTTTATTTTTGAACGTCAGTTCACATTTGTAGGTGGATCATCAGTGTTAGAGCTAAAATTAGCATGTTTAAAGTGATTTTCATGCTTCCAGGGGCTCGGGAAGTTAATTAAATACAATTTGGAGACATTTAATGTTCGAGCAAAAACGGCTGATTTTCGACAAAAGAGATAACACCCCCCCATTACGTCATGCTTCAGAAATGTGGAAAATGGTCCGTTTTCAAATGTTTTATTTTTGAACGTCAGTTCACATTTGTAGGTGGATCATCAGTGTTAGAGCTAAAATTAGCATGTTTAAAGTGATTTTCATGCTTCCAGGGGCTCGGGAAGTTAATTAAATACAATTTGGAGGCATTTAATGTTCGAGCAAAAACGGCTGATTTTCGACAAAAGAGATAACACCCCCCCATTACGTCATGCTTCAGAAATGTGGAAAATGGTCCGTTTTCAAATGTTTTATTTTTGAACGTCAGTTCACATTTGTAGGTGGATCATCAGTGTTAGAGCTAAAATTAGCATGTTTAAAGTGATTTTCATGCTTCCAGGGGCTCGGGAAGTTAATTAAATACCATTTGGAGGCATTTAATGTTCGAGCAAAAACGGCTGATTTTCGACAAAAGAGATAACACCCCCCATTACGTCATGCTTCAGAAATGTGGAAAATGGTCCGTTTTCAAATGTTTTATTTTTGAACGTCAGTTCACATTTGTAGGTGGATCATCAGTGTTAGAGCTAAAATTAGCATGTTTAAAGTGATTTTCATGCTTCCAGGGGCCCAAAACACAAGATTTATGGAATGGTTAAAAGTGCATGAAAATGGCCAATTTACTCACTCTGAGTTCTCAAAAAGGGTTTCTTCACCCCGGGAAGTTAATTAAATACCATTTGGAGGCATTTAATGTTCGAGCAAAAACGGCTGATTTTCGACAAAAGAGATAACACCCCCCATTACGTCATGCTTCAGAAATGTGGAAAATGGTCCGTTTTCAAATGTTTTATTTTTGAACGTCAGTTCACATTTGTAGGTGGATCATCAGTGTTAGAGCTAAAATTAGCATGTTTAAAGTGATTTTCATGCTTCCAGGGGCTCGGGAAGTTAATTAAATACCATTTGGAGGCATTTAATGTTCGAGCAAAAACGGCTGATTTTCGACAAAAGAGAAAACACCCCCCCATTACGTCATGCTTCAGAAATGTGGAAAATGGTCCGTTTTCAAATGTTTTATTTTTGAACGTCAGTTCACATTTGTAGGTGGATCATCAGTGTTAGAGCTAAAATTAGCATGTTTAAAGTGATTTTCATGCTTCCAGGGGCCCAAAACACAAGATTTATGGAATGGTTAAAAGTGCATGAAAATGGCCAATTTACTCACTCTGAGTTCTCAAAAAGGGTTTCTTCACCCCGGGAAGATAATTAAATACCATTTGGAGGCATTTAATGTTCGAGCAAAAACGGCTGATTTTCGACAAAAGAGATAACACCCCCCCATTACGTCATGCTTCAGAAATGTGGAAAATGGTCCGTTTTCAAATGTTTTATTTTTGAACGTCAGTTCACATTTGTAGGTGGATCATCAGTGTTAGAGCTAAAATTAGCATGTTTAAAGTGATTTTCATGCTTCCAGGGGCCCTAAACACAAGATTTATGGAATGGTTAAAAGTGCATGAAAATGGCCAATTTACTCACTCTGAGTTCTCAAAAAGGGTTTCTTCACCCCGGGAAGTTAATTAAATACCATTTGGAGGCATTTAATGTTCGAGCAAAAACGGCTGATTTTCGACAAAAGAGATAACACCCCCCCATTACGTCATGCTTCAGAAATGTGGAAAATGGTCCGTTTTCAAATGTTTTATTTTTGAACGTCAGTTCACATTTGTAGGTGGATCATCAGTGTTAGAGCTAAAATTAGCATGTTTAAAGTGATTTTCATGCTTCCAGGGGCTTGGGAAGTTAATTAAATACAATTTGGAGGCATTTAATGTTCGAGCAAAAACGGCTGATTTTCGACAAAAGAGATAACACCCCCCCATTACGTCATGCTTCAGAAATGTGGAAAATGGTCCGTTTTCAAATGTTTTATTTTTGAACGTCAGTTCACATTTGTAGGTGGATCATCAGTGTTAGAGCTAAAATTAGCATGTTTAAAGTGATTTTCATGCTTCCAGGGGCTCGGGAAGTTAATTAAATACCATTTGGAGGCATTTAATGTTCGAGCAAAAACGGCTGATTTTCGACAAAAGAGATAACACCCCCCCATTACGTCATGCTTCAGAAATGTGGAAAATGGTCCGTTTTCAAATGTTTTATTTTTGAACGTCAGTTCACATTTGTAGGTGGATCATCAGTGTTAGAGCTAAAATTAGCATGTTTAAAGTGATTTTCATGCTTCCAGGGGCTCGGGAAGTTAATTAAATACCATTTGGAGGCATTTAATGTTTGAGCAAAAACGGCTGATTTTCGACAAAAGAGATAACACCCCCCCATTACGTCATGCTTCAGAAATGTGGGAAATGGTCCGTTTTCAAATGTTTTATTTTTGAACGTCAGTTCACATTTGTAGGTGGATCATCAGTGTTAGAGCTAAAATTAGCATGTTTAAAGTGATTTTCATGCTTCCAGGGGCTCGGGAAGTTAATTAAATACCATTTGGAGGCATTTAATGTTCGAGCAAAAACGGCTGATTTTCGACAAAAGAGATAACACCCCCCATTACGTCATGCTTCAGAAATGTGGAAAATGGTCCGTTTTCAAATGTTTTATTTTTGAACGTCAGTTCACATTTGTAGGTGGATCATCAGTGTTAGAGCTAAAATTAGCATGTTTAAAGTGATTTTCATGCTTCCAGGGGCTCGGGAAGTTAATTAAATACCATTTGGAGGCATTTAATGTTCGAGCAAAAACGGCTGATTTTCGACAAAAGAGATAACACCCCCCATTACGTCATGCTTCAGAAATGTGGAAAATGGTCCGTTTTCAAATGTTTTATTTTTGAACGTCAGTTCACATTTGTAGGTGGATCATCAGTGTTAGAGCTAAAATTAGCATGTTTAAAGTGATTTTCATGCTTCCAGGGGCTCGGGAAGTTAATTAAATACCATTTGGAGGCATTTAATGTTCGAGCAAAAACGGCTGATTTTCGACAAAAGAGATAACACCCCCCCATTACGTCATGCTTCAGAAATGTGGAAAATGGTCCGTTTTCAAATGTTTTATTTTTGAACGTCAGTTCACATTTGTAGGTGGATCATCAGTGTTAGAGCTAAAATTAGCATGTTTAAAGTGATTTTCATGCTTCCAGGGGCCCAAAACACAAGATTTATGGAATGGTTAAAAGTGCATGAAAATGGCCAATTTACTCACTCTGAGTTCTCAAAAAGGGTTTCTTCACCCCGAGAAGATAATTAAATACCATTTGGAGGCATTTAATGTTCGAGCAAAAACGGCTGATTTTCGACAAAAGAGATAACACCCCCCCATTACGTCATGCTTCAGAAAAGTGGAAAATGGTCCGTTTTCAAATGTTTTATTTTTGAACGTCAGTTCACATTTGTAGGTGGATCATCAGTGTTAGAGCTAAAATTAGCATGTTTAAAGTGATTTTTATGCTTCCAGGGGCCCTAAACACAAGATTTATGGAATGGTTAAAAGTGCATGAAAATGGCCAATTTACTCACTCTGAGTTCTCAAAAAGGGTTTCTTCACCCCGGGAAGTTAATTAAATACCATTTGGAGGCATTTAATGTTCGAGCAAAAACGGCTGATTTTCGACAAAAGAGATAACACCCCCCCATTACGTCATGCTTCAGAAATGTGGAAAATGGTCCGTTTTCAAATGTTTTATTTTTGAACGTCAGTTCACATTTGTAGGTGGATCATCAGTGTTAGAGCTAAAATTAGCATGTTTAAAGTGATTTTCATGCTTCCAGGGGCTCGGGAAGTTAATTAAATACAATTTGGAGGCATTTAATGTTCAAGCAAAAACGGCTGATTTTCGACAAAAGAGATAACACCCCCCCCCATTACGTCATGCTTCAGAAATGTGGAAAATGGTCCATTTTCAAATGTTTTATTTTTGAACGTCAGTTCACATTTGTAGGTGGATCATCAGTGTTAGAGCTAAAATTAGCATGTTTAAAGTGATTTTCATGCTTCCAGGGGCTCGGGAAGTTAATTAAATACCATTTGGAGGCATTTAATGTTCGAGCAAAAACGGCTGATTTTCGACAAAAGAGATAACACCCCCCCATTACGTCATGCTTCAGAAATGTGGAAAATGGTCCGTTTTCAAATGTTTTATTTTTGAACGTCAGTTCACATTTGTAGGTGGATCATCAGTGTTAGAGCTAAAATTAGCATGTTTAAAGTGATTTTCATGCTTCCAGGGGCCCAAAACACAAGATTTATGGAATGGTTAAAAGTGCATGAAAATGGCCAATTTACTCACTCTGAGTTCTCAAAAAGGGTTTCTTCACCCCGGGAAGTTAATTAAATACCATTTGGAGGCATTTAATGTTCGAGCAAAAACGGCTGATTTTCGACAAAAGAGATAACACCCCCCCATTACGTCATGCTTCAGAAATGTGGAAAATGGTCCGTTTTCAAATGTTTTATTTTTGAACGTCAGTTCACATTTGTAGGTGGATCATCAGTGTTAGAGCTAAAATTAGCATGTTTAAAGTGATTTTCATGCTTCCAGGGGCTCGGGAAGTGAAATAAATACCATTTGGAGGCATTTAATGTTCGAGCAAAAACGGCTGATTTTCGACAAAAGAGATAACACCCCCCCATTACGTCATGCTTCAGAAATGTGGAAAATGGTCCGTTTTCAAATGTTTTATTTTTGAACGTCAGTTCACATTTGTAGGTGGATCATCAGTGTTAGAGCTAAAATTAGCATGTTTAAAGTGATTTTCATGCTTCCAGGGGCTTGGGAAGTTAATTAAATACAATTTGGAGGCATTTAATGTTCGAGCAAAAACGGCTGATTTTCGACAAAAGAGATAACACCCCCCCATTACGTCATGCTTCAGAAATGTGGAAAATGGTCCGTTTTCAAATGTTTTATTTTTGAACGTCAGTTCACATTTGTAGGTGGATCATCAGTGTTAGAGCTAAAATTAGCATGTTTAAAGTGATTTTCATGCTTCCAGGGGCTCGGGAAGTTAATTAAATACCATTTGGAGGCATTTAATGTTCGAGCAAAAACGGCTGATTTTCGACAAAAGAGATAACACCCCCCCATTACGTCATGCTTCAGAAATGTGGAAAATGGTCCGTTTTCAAATGTTTTATTTTTGAACGTCAGTTCACATTTGTAGGTGGATCATCAGTGTTAGAGCTAAAATTAGCATGTTTAAAGTGATTTTCATGCTTCCAGGGGCTCGGGAAGTTAATTAAATACCATTTGGAGGCATTTAATGTTTGAGCAAAAACGGCTGATTTTCGACAAAAGAGATAACACCCCCCCATTACGTCATGCTTCAGAAATGTGGGAAATGGTCCGTTTTCAAATGTTTTATTTTTGAACGTCAGTTCACATTTGTAGGTGGATCATCAGTGTTAGAGCTAAAATTAGCATGTTTAAAGTGATTTTCATGCTTCCAGGGGCTCGGGAAGTTAATTAAATACCATTTGGAGGCATTTAATGTTCGAGCAAAAACGGCTGATTTTCGACAAAAGAGATAACACCCCCCATTACGTCATGCTTCAGAAATGTGGAAAATGGTCCGTTTTCAAATGTTTTATTTTTGAACGTCAGTTCACATTTGTAGGTGGATCATCAGTGTTAGAGCTAAAATTAGCATGTTTAAAGTGATTTTCATGCTTCCAGGGGCTCGGGAAGTTAATTAAATACCATTTGGAGGCATTTAATGTTCGAGCAAAAACGGCTGATTTTCGACAAAAGAGATAACACCCCCCATTACGTCATGCTTCAGAAATGTGGAAAATGGTCCGTTTTCAAATGTTTTATTTTTGAACGTCAGTTCACATTTGTAGGTGGATCATCAGTGTTAGAGCTAAAATTAGCATGTTTAAAGTGATTTTCATGCTTCCAGGGGCTCGGGAAGTTAATTAAATACCATTTGGAGGCATTTAATGTTCGAGCAAAAACGGCTGATTTTCGACAAAAGAGATAACACCCCCCCATTACGTCATGCTTCAGAAATGTGGAAAATGGTCCGTTTTCAAATGTTTTATTTTTGAACGTCAGTTCACATTTGTAGGTGGATCATCAGTGTTAGAGCTAAAATTAGCATGTTTAAAGTGATTTTCATGCTTCCAGGGGCCCAAAACACAAGATTTATGGAATGGTTAAAAGTGCATGAAAATGGCCAATTTACTCACTCTGAGTTCTCAAAAAGGGTTTCTTCACCCCGAGAAGATAATTAAATACCATTTGGAGGCATTTAATGTTCGAGCAAAAACGGCTGATTTTCGACAAAAGAGATAACACCCCCCCATTACGTCATGCTTCAGAAAAGTGGAAAATGGTCCGTTTTCAAATGTTTTATTTTTGAACGTCAGTTCACATTTGTAGGTGGATCATCAGTGTTAGAGCTAAAATTAGCATGTTTAAAGTGATTTTTATGCTTCCAGGGGCCCTAAACACAAGATTTATGGAATGGTTAAAAGTGCATGAAAATGGCCAATTTACTCACTCTGAGTTCTCAAAAAGGGTTTCTTCACCCCGGGAAGTTAATTAAATACCATTTGGAGGCATTTAATGTTCGAGCAAAAACGGCTGATTTTCGACAAAAGAGATAACACCCCCCCATTACGTCATGCTTCAGAAATGTGGAAAATGGTCCGTTTTCAAATGTTTTATTTTTGAACGTCAGTTCACATTTGTAGGTGGATCATCAGTGTTAGAGCTAAAATTAGCATGTTTAAAGTGATTTTCATGCTTCCAGGGGCTCGGGAAGTTAATTAAATACAATTTGGAGGCATTTAATGTTCAAGCAAAAACGGCTGATTTTCGACAAAAGAGATAACACCCCCCCCCATTACGTCATGCTTCAGAAATGTGGAAAATGGTCCATTTTCAAATGTTTTATTTTTGAACGTCAGTTCACATTTGTAGGTGGATCATCAGTGTTAGAGCTAAAATTAGCATGTTTAAAGTGATTTTCATGCTTCCAGGGGCTCGGGAAGTTAATTAAATACCATTTGGAGGCATTTAATGTTCGAGCAAAAACGGCTGATTTTCGACAAAAGAGATAACACCCCCCCATTACGTCATGCTTCAGAAATGTGGAAAATGGTCCGTTTTCAAATGTTTTATTTTTGAACGTCAGTTCACATTTGTAGGTGGATCATCAGTGTTAGAGCTAAAATTAGCATGTTTAAAGTGATTTTCATGCTTCCAGGGGCCCAAAACACAAGATTTATGGAATGGTTAAAAGTGCATGAAAATGGCCAATTTACTCACTCTGAGTTCTCAAAAAGGGTTTCTTCACCCCGGGAAGTTAATTAAATACCATTTGGAGGCATTTAATGTTCGAGCAAAAACGGCTGATTTTCGACAAAAGAGATAACACCCCCCCATTACGTCATGCTTCAGAAATGTGGAAAATGGTCCGTTTTCAAATGTTTTATTTTTGAACGTCAGTTCACATTTGTAGGTGGATCATCAGTGTTAGAGCTAAAATTAGCATGTTTAAAGTGATTTTCATGCTTCCAGGGGCTCGGGAAGTGAAATAAATACCATTTGGAGGCATTTAATGTTCGAGCAAAAACGGCTGATTTTCGACAAAAGAGATAACAGCCCCCCATTACGTCATGCTTCAGAAATGTGGAAAATGGTCCGTTTTCAAATGTTTTATTTTTGAACGTCAGTTCACATTTGTAGGTGGATCATCAGTGTTAGAGCTAAAATTAGCATGTTTAAAGTGATTTTCATGCTTCCAGGGGCTCGGGAAGTTAATTAAATGCCATTTGGAGGCATTTAATGTTCGAGCAAAAACGGCTGATTTTCGACAAAAGAGATAACACCCCCCCATTACGTCATGCTTCAGATATGTGGAAAATGGTCCGTTTTCAAATGTTTTATTTTTGAACGTCAGTTCACATTTGTAGGTGGATCATCAGTGTTAGAGCTAAAATTAGCATGTTTAAAGTGATTTTCATGCTTCCAGGGGCTCGGGAAGTTAATTAAATACCATTTGGAGGCATTTAATGTTCGAGCAAAAACGGCTGATTTTCGACAAAAGAGATAACACCCCCCCATTACGTCATGCTTCAGAAATGTGGAAAATGGTCCGTTTTCAAATGTTTTATTTTTGAACGTCAGTTCACATTTGTAGGTGGATCATCAGTGTTAGAGCTAAAATTAGCATGTTTAAAGTGATTTTCATGCTTCCAGGGGCCCAAAACACAAGATTTATGGAATGGTTAAAAGTGCATGAAAATGGCCAATTTACTCGCTCTGAGTTCTCAAAAAGGGTTTCTTCACCCCGGGAAGTTAATTAAATACCATTTGGAGGCATTTAATGTTCGAGCAAAAACGGCTGATTTTCGACAAAAGAGATAACACCCCCCCATTACGTCATGCTTCAGAAATGTGGAAAATGGTCCGTTTTCAAATGTTTTATTTTTGAACGTCAGTTCACATTTGAAGGTGGATCATCAGTGTTAGAGCTAAAATTAGCATGTTTAAAGTGATTTTCATGCTTCCAGGTGCCCAAAACACAAGATTTATGGAATGGTTAAAAGTGCATGAAAATGGCCAATTTACTCACTCTGAGTTCTCAAAAAGGGTTTCTTCACCCCGGGAAGTTAATTAAATACCATTTGGAGGCATTTAATGTTCGAGCAAAAACGGCTGATTTTCGACAAAAGAGATAACACCCCCCCCATTACGTCATGCTTCAGAAATGTGGAAAATGATCCGTTTTCAAATGTTTTATTTTTGAACGTCAGTTCACATTTGTAGGTGGATCATCAGTGTTAGAGCTAAAATTAGCATGTTTAAAGTGATTTTCATGCTTCCAGGGGCTCGGGAAGTTAATTAAATACCATTTGGAGGCATTTAATGTTCGAGCAAAAACGGCTGATTTTCGACAAAAGAGATAACACCCCCCCATTACGTCATGCTTCAGAAATGTGGAAAATGGTCCGTTTTCAAATGTTTTATTTTTGAACGTCAGTTCACATTTGTAGGTGGATCATCAGTGTTAGAGCTAAAATTAGCATGTTTAAAGTGATTTTCATGCTTCCAGGGGCCCAAAACACAAGATTTATGGAATGGTTAAAAGTGCATGAAAATGGCCAATTTACTCACTCTGAGTTCTCAAAAAGGGTTTCTTTACCCCGGGAAGTTAATTAAATACCATTTGGAGGCATTTAATGTTCGAGCAAAAACGGCTGATTTTCGACAAAAGAGATAACACCCCCCATTACGTCATGCTTCAGAAATGTGGAAAATGGTCCGTTTTCAAATGTTTTATTTTTGAACGTCAGTTCACATTTGTAGGTGGATCATCAGTGTTAGAGCTAAAATTAGCATGTTTAAAGTGATTTTCATGCTTCCAGGGGCCCAAAACACAAGATTTATGGAATGGTTAAAAGTGCATGAAAATGGCCAATTTACTCACTCTAAGTTCTCAAAAAGGGTTTCTTCACCCCGGGAAGCTAATTAAATACCATTTGGAGGCATTTAATGTTCGAGCAAAAACGGCTGATTTTCGATAAAAGAGATAACACCCCCCCCATTACGTCATGCTTCAGAAATGTGGAAAATGGTCCGTTTTCAAATGTTTTATTTTTGAACGTCAGTTCACATTTGTAGGTGGATCATCAGTGTTAGAGCTAAAATTAGCATGTTTAAAGTGATTTTCATGCTTCCAGGGGCTCGGGAAGTTAATTAAATACCATTTGGAGGCATTTAATGTTCGAGCAAAAACGGCTGATTTTCGACAAAAGAGATAACACCCCCCCATTACGTCATGCTTCAGAAATGTGGAAAATGGTCCGTTTTCAAATGTTTTATTTTTGAACGTCAGTTCACATTTGTAGGTGGATCATCAGTGTTAGAGCTAAAATTAGCATGTTTAAAGTGATTTTCATGCTTCCAGGGGCTCGGGAAGTGAAATAAATACCATTTGAAGGCATTTAATGTTCGAGCAAAAACGGCTGATTTTCGACAAAAGAGATAACACCCCCCCATTACGTCATGCTTCAGAAATGTGGAAAATGGTCCGTTTTCAAATGTTTTATTTTTGAACGTCAGTTCACATTTGTAGGTGGATCATCAGTGTTAGAGCTAAAATTAGCATGTTTAAAGTGATTTTCATGCTTCCAGGGGCTCGGGAAGTTAATTAAATACCATTTGGAGGCATTTAATGTTCGAGCAAAAACGGCTGATTTTCGACAAAAGAGATAACACCCCCCCATTACGTCATGCTTCAGATATGTGGAAAATGGTCCGTTTTCAAATGTTTTATTTTTGAACGTCAGTTCACATTTGTAGATGGATCATCAGTGTTAGAGCTAAAATTAGCATGTTTAAAGTGATTTTCATGCTTCCAGGGGCTCGGGAAGTTAATTAAATACCATTTGGAGGCATTTAATGTTCGAGCAAAAACGGCTGATTTTCGACAAAAGAGATAACACCCCCCCATTACGTCATGCTTCATAAATGTGGAAAATGGTCCGTTTTCAAATGTTTTATTTTTGAACGTCAGTTCACATTTGTAGGTGGATTATCAGTGTTAGAGCTAAAATTAGCATGTTTAAAGTGATTTTCATGCTTCCAGGGGCCCTAAACACAAGACTTATGGAATGGTTAAAAGTGCATGAAAATGGCCAATTTACTCACTCTGAGTTCTCAAAAAGGGTTTCTTCACCCCGGGAAGTTAATTAAATACCATTTGGAGGCATTTAATGTTCGAGCAAAAACGGCTGATTTTCGACAAAAGAGATAACACCCCCCCATTACGTCATGCTTCAGAAATGTGGAAAATGGTCCGTTTTCAAATGTTTTATTTTTGAACGTAAGTTCACATTTGTAGGTGGATCATCAGTGTTAGAGCTAAAATTAGCATGTTTAAAGTGATTTTCATGCTTCCAGGGGCCCAAAACACAAGATTTATGGAATGGTTAAAAGTGCATGAAAATGGCCAATTTACTCACTCTGAGTTCTCAAAAAGGGTTTCTTCACCCCGGGAAGTTAATTAAATACCATTTGGAGGCATTTAATGTTCGAGCAAAAACGGCTGATTTTCGACAAAAGAGATAACACCCCCCCATTACGTCATGCTTCAGAAATGTGAAAAATGGTCCGTTTTCAAATGTTTTATTTTTGAACGTCAGTTCACATTTGTAGGTGGATCATCAGTGTTAGAGCTAAAATTAGCATGTTTAAAGTGATTTTCATGCTTCCAGGGGCTCGGGAAGTTAATTAAATACCATTTGGAGGCATTTAATGTTCCAGCAAAAACGGCTGATTTTCGACAAAAGAGATAACACCCCCCCCATTACGTCATGCTTCAGAAATGTGGAAAATGGTCCGTTTTCAAATGTTTTATTTTTGAACGTCAGTTCACATTTGTAGGTGGATCATCAGTGTTAGAGCTAAAATTAGCATGTTTAAAGTGATTTTCATGCTTCCAGGGGCTCGGGAAGTTAATTAAATACCATTTGGAGGCATTTAATGTTCGAGCAAAAACGGCTGATTTTCGACAAAAGAGATAACACCCCCCCCCATTACGTCATGCTTCAGAAATGTGGAAAATGGTCCATTTTCAAATGTTTTATTTTTGAACGTCAGTTCACATTTGTAGGTGGATCATCAGTGTTAGAGCTAAAATTAGCATGTTTAAAGTGATTTTCATGCTTCCAGGGGCTCGGGAAGTGAAATAAATACCATTTGGAGGCATTTAATGTTCGAGCAAAAACGGCTGGTTTTCGACAAAAGAGATAACACCCCCCCATTACGTCATGCTTCAGAAATGTGGAAAATGGTCTGTTTTCAAATGTTTTATTTTTGAACGTCAGTTCACATTTGTAGGTGGATCATCAGTGTTAGAGCTAAAATTAGCATGTTTAAAGTGATTGTCATGCTTCCAGGGGCCCTAAACACAAGATTTATGGAATGGTTAAAAGTGCATGAAAATGGCCAATTTACTCACTCTGAGTTCTCAAAAAGGGTTTCTTCACCCCGGGAAGTTAATTAAATACCATTTGGAGGCATTTAATGTTCGAGCAAAAACGGCTGATTTTCAACAAAAGAGATAACACCCCCCCATTACGTCATGCTTCAGAAATGTGGAAAATGGTCCGTTTTCAAATGTTTTATTTTTGAACGTCAGTTCACATTTGTAGGTGGATCATCAGTGTTAGAGCTAAAATTAGCATGTTTAAAGTGATTTTCATGCTTCCAGGTGCCCAAAACACAAGATTTATGGAATGGTTAAAAGTGCATGAAAATGGCCAATTTACTCACTCTGAGTTCTCAAAAAGGGTTTCTTCACCCCGGGAAGTTAATTAAATACCATTTGGAGGCATTTATTGTTCGAGCAAAAACGGCTGATTTTCGACAAAAGAGATAACACCCCCCCATTACGTCATGCTTCAGAAATGTGGAAAATGGTCCGTTTTCAAATGTTTTATTTTTGAACGTCAGTTCACATTTGTAGGTGGATCATCAGTGTTAGAGCTAAAATTAGCATGTTTAAAGTGATTTTCATGCTTCCAGGGGCTCGGGAAGTGAAATAAATACCATTTGGAGGCATTTAATGTTCGAGCAAAAACGGCTGATTTTTGACAAAAGAGATAACACCCCCCCATTACGTCATGCTTCAGAAATGTGGAAAATGGTCCGTTTTCAAATGTTTTATTTTTGAACGTCAGTTCACATTTGTAGGTGGATCATCAGTGTTAGAGCTAAAATTAGCATGTTTAAAGTGATTTTCATGCTTCCAGGGGCTCGGGAAGTTAAATAAATACCATTTGGAGGCATTTAATGTTCGAGCAAAAACGGCTGATTTTCGACAAAAGAGATAACAACCCCCCATTACGTCATGCTTCAGAAATGTGGAAAATGGTCCGTTTTCAAATGTTTTATTTTTGAACGTCAGTTCACATTTGTAGGTGGATCATCAGTGTTAGAGCTAAAATTAGCATGTTTAAAGTGATTTTCATGCTTCCAGGGGCTCGGGAAGTTAATTAAATACCATTTGGAGGCATTTAATGTTCGAGCAAAAACGGCTGATTTTCGACAAAAGAGATAACACCCCCCCATTACGTCATGCTTCAGAAATGTGGGAAATGGTCCGTTTTCAAATGTTTTATTTTTGAACGTCAGTTCACATTTGTAGGTGGATCATCAGTGTTAGAGCTAAAATTAGCATGTTTAAAGTGATTTTCATGCTTCCAGGGGCTCGGGAAGTTAATTAAATACCATTTGGAGGCATTTAATGTTCGAGCAAAAACGGCTGATTTTCGACAAAAGAGATAACACCCCCCATTACGTCATGCTTCAGAAATGTGGAAAATGGTCCGTTTTCAAATGTTTTATTTTTGAACGTCAGTTCACATTTGTAGGTGGATCATCAGTGTTAGAGCTAAAATTAGCATGTTTAAAGTGATTTTCATGCTTCCAGGGGCTCGGGAAGTTAATTAAATACCATTTGGAGGCATTTAATGTTCGAGCAAAAACGGCTGATTTTCGACAAAAGAGATAACACCCCCCATTACGTCATGCTTCAGAAATGTGGAAAATGGTCCGTTTTCAAATGTTTTATTTTTGAACGTCAGTTCACATTTGTAGGTGGATCATCAGTGTTAGAGCTAAAATTAGCATGTTTAAAGTGATTTTCATGCTTCCAGGGGCTCGGGAAGTTAATTAAATACCATTTGGAGGCATTTAATGTTCGAGCAAAAACGGCTGATTTTCGACAAAAGAGATAACACCCCCCCATTACGTCATGCTTCAGAAATGTGGAAAATGGTCCGTTTTCAAATGTTTTATTTTTGAACGTCAGTTCACATTTGTAGGTGGATCATCAGTGTTAGAGCTAAAATTAGCATGTTTAAAGTGATTTTCATGCTTCCAGGGGCCCAAAACACAAGATTTATGGAATGGTTAAAAGTGCATGAAAATGGCCAATTTACTCACTCTGAGTTCTCAAAAAGGGTTTCTTCACCCCGGGAAGATAATTAAATACCATTTGGAGGCATTTAATGTTCGAGCAAAAACGGCTGATTTTCGACAAAAGAGATAACACCCCCCCATTACGTCATGCTTCAGAAAAGTGGAAAATGGTCCGTTTTCAAATGTTTTATTTTTGAACGTCAGTTCACATTTGTAGGTGGATCATCAGTGTTAGAGCTAAAATTAGCATGTTTAAAGTGATTTTCATGCTTCCAGGGGCCCTAAACACAAGATTTATGGAATGGTTAAAAGTGCATGAAAATGGCCAATTTACTCACTCTGAGTTCTCAAAAAGGGTTTCTTCACCCCGGGAAGTTAATTAAATACCATTTGGAGGCATTTAATGTTCGAGCAAAAACGGCTGATTTTCGACAAAAGAGATAACACCCCCCCATTACGTCATGCTTCAGAAATGTGGAAAATGGTCAGTTTTCAAATGTTTTATTTTTGAACGTCAGTTCACATTTGTAGGTGGATCATCAGTGTTAGAGCTAAAATTAGCATGTTTAAAGTGATTTTCATGCTTCCAGGGGCTCGGGAAGTTAATTAAATACCATTTGGAGGCATTTAATGTTCAAGCAAAAACGGCTGATTTTCGACAAAAGAGATAACACCCCCCCATTACGTCATGCTTCAGAAATGTGGAAAATGGTCCGTTTTCAAATGTTTTATTTTTGAACGTCAGTTCACATTTGTAGGTGGATCATCAGTGTTAGAGCTAAAATTAGCATGTTTAAAGTGATTTTCATGCTTCCAGGGGCTCGGGAAGTTAATTAAATACCATTTGGAGGCATTTAATGTTCGAGCAAAAACGGCTGATTTTCGACAAAAGAGATAACACCCCCCCATTACGTCATGCTTCAGAAATGTGGAAAATGGTCCGTTTTCAAATGTTTTATTTTTGAACGTCAGTTCACATTTGTAGGTGGATCATCAGTGTTAGAGCTAAAATTAGCATGTTTAAAGTGATTTTCATGCTTCCAGGGGCCCAAAACACAAGATTTATGGAATGGTTAAAAGTGCATGAAAATGGCCAATTTACTCACTCTGAGTTCTCAAAAAGGGTTTCTTCACCCCGGGAAGTTAATTAAATACCATTTGGAGGCATTTAATGTTCGAGCAAAAACGGCTGATTTTCGACAAAAGAGATAACACCCCCCCATTACGTCATGCTTCAGAAATGTGGAAAATGGTCCGTTTTCAAATGTTTTATTTTTGAACGTCAGTTCACATTTGTAGGTGGATCATCAGTGTTAGAGCTAAAATTAGCATGTTTAAAGTGATTTTCATGCTTCCAGGGGCTCGGGAAGTGAAATAAATACCATTTGGAGGCATTTAATGTTCGAGCAAAAACGGCTGATTTTCGACAAAAGAGATAACAGCCCCCCATTACGTCATGCTTCAGAAATGTGGAAAATGGTCCGTTTTCAAATGTTTTATTTTTGAACGTCAGTTCACATTTGTAGGTGGATCATCAGTGTTAGAGCTAAAATTAGCATGTTTAAAGTGATTTTCATGCTTCCAGGGGCTCGGGAAGTTAATTAAATGCCATTTGGAGGCATTTAATGTTCGAGCAAAAACGGCTGATTTTCGACAAAAGAGATAACACCCCCCCATTACGTCATGCTTCAGATATGTGGAAAATGGTCCGTTTTCAAATGTTTTATTTTTGAACGTCAGTTCACATTTGTAGGTGGATCATCAGTGTTAGAGCTAAAATTAGCATGTTTAAAGTGATTTTCATGCTTCCAGGGGCTCGGGAAGTTAATTAAATACCATTTAGAGGCATTTAATGTTCGAGCAAAAACGGCTGATTTTCGACAAAAGAGATAACACCCCCCCATTACGTCATGCTTCAGAAATGTGGAAAATGGTCCGTTTTCAAATGTTTTATTTTTGAACGTCAGTTCACATTTGTAGGTGGATCATCAGTGTTAGAGCTAAAATTAGCATGTTTAAAGTGATTTTCATGCTTCCAGGGGCCCAAAACACAAGATTTATGGAATGGTTAAAAGTGCATGAAAATGGCCAATTTACTCGCTCTGAGTTCTCAAAAAGGGTTTCTTCACCCCGGGAAGTTAATTAAATACCATTTGGAGGCATTTAATGTTCGAGCAAAAACGGCTGATTTTCGACAAAAGAGATAACACCCCCCCATTACGTCATGCTTCAGAAATGTGGAAAATGGTCCGTTTTCAAATGTTTTATTTTTGAACGTCAGTTCACATTTGTAGGTGGATCATCAGTGTCAGAGCTAAAATTAGCATGTTTAAAGTGATTTTCATGCTTCCAGGTGCCCAAAACACAAGATTTATGGAATGGTTAAAAGTGCATGAAAATGGCCAATTTACTCACTCTGAGTTCTCAAAAAGGGTTTCTTCACCCCGGGAAGTTAATTAAATACCATTTGGAGGCATTTAATGTTCGAGCAAAAACGGCTGATTTTCGACAAAAGAGATAACACCCCCCCATTACGTCATGCTTCAGAAATGTGGAAAATGATCCGTTTTCAAATGTTTTATTTTTGAACGTCAGTTCACATTTGTAGGTGGATCATCAGTGTTAGAGCTAAAATTAGCATGTTTAAAGTGATTTTCATGCTTCCAGGGGCTCGGGAAGTTAATTAAATACCATTTGGAGGCATTTAATGTTCGAGCAAAAACGGCTGATTTTCGACAAAAGAGATAACACCCCCCCATTACGTCATGCTTCAGAAATGTGGAAAATGGTCCGTTTTCAAATGTTTTATTTTTGAACGTCAGTTCACATTTGTAGGTGGATCATCAGTGTTAGAGCTAAAATTAGCATGTTTAAAGTGATTTTCATGCTTCCAGGGGCCCAAAACACAAGATTTATGGAATGGTTAAAAGTGCATGAAAATGGCCAATTTACTCACTCTGAGTTCTCAAAAAGGGTTTCTTTACCCCGGGAAGTTAATTAAATACCATTTGGAGGCATTTAATGTTCGAGCAAAAACGGCTGATTTTCGACAAAAGAGATAACACCCCCCTTACGTCATGCTTCAGAAATGTGGAAAATGGTCCGTTTTCAAATGTTTTATTTTTGAACGTCAGTTCACATTTGTAGGTGGATCATCAGTGTTAGAGCTAAAATTAGCATGTTTAAAGTGATTTTCATGCTTCCAGGGGCCCAAAACACAAGATTTATGGAATGGTTAAAAGTGCATGAAAATGGCCAATTTACTCACTCTAAGTTCTCAAAAAGGGTTTCTTCACCCCGGGAAGCTAATTAAATACCATTTGGAGGCATTTAATGTTCGAGCAAAAACGGCTGATTTTCGATAAAAGAGATAACACCCCCCCATTACGTCATGCTTCAGAAATGTGGAAAATGGTCCGTTTTCAAATGTTTTATTTTTGAACGTCAGTTCACATTTGTAGGTGAATCATCAGTGTTAGAGCTAAAATTAGCATGTTTAAAGTGATTTTCATGCTTCCAGGGGCTCGGGAAGTTAATTAAATACCATTTGGAGGCATTCAATGTTCGAGCAAAAACGGCTGATTTTCGACAAAAGAGATAACACCCCCCCATTACGTCATGCTTCAGAAATGTGGAAAATGGTCCGTTTTCAAATGTTTTATTTTTGAACGTCAGTTCACATTTGTAGGTGGATCATCAGTGTTAGAGCTAAAATTAGCATGTTTAAAGTGATTTTCATGCTTCCAGGGGCCCAAAACACAAGATTTATGGAATGGTTAAAAGTGCATGAAAATGGCCAATTTACTCACTCTGAGTTCTCAAAAAGGGTTTCTTCACCCCGGGAAGTTAATTAAATACCATTTGGAGGCATTTAATGTTCGAGCAAAAACGGCTGATTTTCGACAAAAGAGATAACACCCCCCCATTACGTCATGCTTCAGAAATGTGGAAAATGGTCCGTTTTCAAATGTTTTATTTTTGAACGTCAGTTCACATTTGTAGGTGGATCATCAGTGTTAGAGCAAAAATTAGCATGTTTAAAGTGATTTTCATGCTTCCAGGGGCTCGGGAAGTTAATTAAATACCATTTGGAGGCATTTAATGTTCGAGCAAAAACGGCTGATTTTCGACAAAAGAGATAACACCCCCCCATTACGTCATGCTTCAGAAATGTGGAAAATGGTCCGTTTTCAAATGTTTTATTTTTGAACGTCAGTTCACATTTGTAGGTGGATCATCAGTGTTAGAGCTAAAATTAGCATGTTTAAAGTGATTTTCATGCTTCCAGGGGCTCGGGAAGTGAAATAAATACCATTTGAAGGCATTTAATGTTCGAGCAAAAACGGCTGATTTTCGACAAAAGAGATAACACCCCCCCATTACGTCATGCTTCAGAAATGTGGAAAATGGTCCGTTTTCAAATGTTTTATTTTTGAACGTCAGTTCACATTTGTAGGTGGATCATCAGTGTTAGAGCTAAAATTAGCATGTTTAAAGTGATTTTCATGCTTCCAGGGGCCCAAAACACAAGATTTATGGAATGGTTAAAAGTGCATGAAAATGGCCAATTTACTCGCTCTGAGTTCTCAAAAAGGGTTTCTTCACCCCGGGAAGTTAATTAAATACCATTTGGAGGCATTTAATGTTCGAGCAAAAACGGCTTATTTTCGACAAAAGAGATAACACCCCCTCATTACGTCATGCTTCAGAAATGTGGAAAATGGTCCGTTTTCAAATGTTTTATTTTTGAACGTCAGTTCACATTTGTAGGTGGATCATCAGTGTTAGAGCTAAAATTAGCATGTTTAAAGTGATTTTCATGCTTCCAGGGGCCCAAAACACAAGATTTATGGAATGGTTAAAAGTGCATGAAAATGGCCAATTTACTCACTCTGAGATCTCAAAAAGGGTTTCTTCACCCCGGGAAGTTAATTAAATACCATTTGGAGGCATTTAATGTTCGAGCAAAAACGGCTGATTTTCGACAAAAGAGATAACACCCCCCCCCCATTACGTCATGCTTCAGAAATGTGGAAAATGGTCCGTTTTCAAATGTTTTATTTTTGAACGTCAGTTCACATTTGTAGGTGGATCATCAGTGTTAGAGCTAAAATTAGCATGTTTAAAGTGATTTTCATGCTTCCAGGGGCTCGGGAAGTTAATTAAATACCATTTGGAGGCATTTAATGTTTGAGCAAAAACGGCTGATTTTCGACAAAAGAGATAACACCCCCCCATTACGTCATGCTTCAGATATGTGGAAAATGGTCCGTTTTCAAATGTTTTATTTTTGAACGTCAGTTCACATTTGTAGATGGATCATCAGTGTTAGAGCTAAAATTAGCATGTTTAAAGTGATTTTCATGCTTCCAGGGGCTCGGGAAGTTAATTAAATACCATTTGGAGGCATTTAATGTTCGAGCAAAAACGGCTGATTTTCGACAAAAGAGATAACACCCCCCCATTACGTCATGCTTCATAAATGTGGAAAATGGTCCGTTTTCAAATGTTTTATTTTTGAACGTCAGTTCACATTTGTAGGTGGATTATCAGTGTTAGAGCTAAAATTAGCATGTTTAAAGTGATTTTCATGCTTCCAGGGGCCCTAAACACAAGACTTATGGAATGGTTAAAAGTGCATGAAAATGGCCAATTTACTCACTCTGAGTTCTCAAAAAGGGTTTCTTCACCCCGGGAAGTTAATTAAATACCATTTGGAGGCATTTAATGTTCGAGCAAAAACGGCTGATTTTCGACAAAAGAGATAACACCCCCCCCCATTACGTCATGCTTCAGAAATGTGGAAAATGGTCCGTTTTCAAATGTTTTATTTTTGAACGTAAGTTCACATTTGTAGGTGGATCATCAGTGTTAGAGCTAAAATTAGCATGTTTAAAGTGATTTTCATGCTTCCAGGGGCCCAAAACACAAGATTTATGGAATGGTTAAAAGTGCATGAAAATGGCCAATTTACTCACTCTGAGTTCTCAAAAAGGGTTTCTTCACCCCGGGAAGTTAATTAAATACCATTTGGAGGCATTTAATGTTCGAGCAAAAACGGCTGATTTTCGACAAAAGAGATAACACCCCCCCATTACGTCATGCTTCAGAAATGTGGAAAATGGTCCGTTTTCAAATGTTTTATTTTTGAACGTCAGTTCACATTTGTAGGTGGATCATCAGTGTTAGAGCTAAAATTAGCATGTTTAAAGTGATTTTCATGCTTCCAGGGGCTCGGGAAGTTAATTAAATACCATTTGGAGGCATTTAATGTTCCAGCAAAAACGGCTGATTTTCGACAAAAGAGATAACACCCCCCCCCCATTACGTCATGCTTCAGAAATGTGGAAAATGGTCCATTTTCAAATGTTTTATTTTTGAACGTCAGTTCACATTTGTAGGTGGATCATCAGTGTTAGAGCTAAAATTAGCATGTTTAAAGTGATTTTCATGCTTCCAGGGGCTCGGGAAGTGAAATAAATACCATTTGGAGGCATTTAATGTTCGAGCAAAAACGGCTGGTTTTCGACAAAAGAGATAACACCCCCCCATTACGTCATGCTTCAGAAATGTGGAAAATGGTCTGTTTTCAAATGTTTTATTTTTGAACGTCAGTTCACATTTGTAGGTGGATCATCAGTGTTAGAGCTAAAATTAGCATGTTTAAAGTGATTGTCATGCTTCCAGGGGCCCTAAACACAAGATTTATGGAATGGTTAAAAGTGCATGAAAATGGCCAATTTACTCACTCTGAGTTCTCAAAAAGGGTTTCTTCACCCCGGGAAGTTAATTAAATACCATTTGGAGGCATTTAATGTTCGAGCAAAAACGGCTGATTTTCAACAAAAGAGATAACACCTCCCCATTACGTCATGCTTCAGAAATGTGGAAAATGGTCCGTTTTCAAATGTTTTATTTTTGAACGTCAGTTCACATTTGTAGGTGGATCATCAGTGTTAGAGCTAAAATTAGCATGTTTAAAGTGATTTTCATGCTTCCAGGGGCCCAAAACACAAGATTTATGGAATGGTTAAAAGTGCATGAAAATGGCCAATTTACTCACTCTGAGTTCTCAAAAAGGGTTTCTTTACCCCGGGAAGTTAATTAAATACCATTTGGAGGCATTTAATGTTCGAGCAAAAACGGCTGATTTTCGACAAAAGAGATAACACCCCCCATTACGTCATGCTTCAGAAATGTGGAAAATGGTCCGTTTTCAAATGTTTTATTTTTGAACGTCAGTTCACATTTGTAGGTGGATCATCAGTGTTAGAGCTAAAATTAGCATGTTTAAAGTGATTTTCATGCTTCCAGGTGCCCAAAACACAAGATTTATGGAATGGTTAAAAGTGCATGAAAATGGCCAATTTACTCACTCTGAGTTCTCAAAAAGGGTTTCTTCACCCTGGGAAGTTAATTAAATACCATTTGGAGGCATTTAATGTTCGAGCAAAAACGGCTGATTTTCGACAAAAGAGATAACACCCCCCCATTACGTCATGCTTCAGAAATGTGGAAAATGGTCCGTTTTCAAATGTTTTATTTTTGAACGTAAGTTCACATTTGTAGGTGGATCATCAGTGTTAGAGCTAAAATTAGCATGTTTAAAGTGATTTTCATGCTTCCAGGGGCCCAAAACACAAGATTTATGGAATGGTTAAAAGTGCATGAAAATGGCCAATTTACTCACTCTGAGTTCTCAAAAAGGGTTTCTTCACCCCGGGAAGTTAATTAAATACCATTTGGAGGCATTTAATGTTCGAGCAAAAACGGCTGATTTTCGACAAAAGAGATAACACCCCCCCATTACGTCATGCTTCAGAAATGTGGAAAATGGTCCGTTTTCAAATGTTTTATTTTTGAACGTCAGTTCACATTTGTAGGTGGATCATCAGTGTTAGAGCTAAAATTAGCATGTTTAAAGTGATTTTCATGCTTCCAGGGGCTCGGGAAGTTAATTAAATACCATTTGGAGGCATTTAATGTTCCAGCAAAAACGGCTGATTTTCGACAAAAGAGATAACACCCCCCCCATTACGTCATGCTTCAGAAATGTGGAAAATGGTCCGTTTTCAAATGTTTTATTTTTGAACGTCAGTTCACATTTGTAGGTGGATCATCAGTGTTAGAGCTAAAATTAGCATGTTTAAAGTGATTTTCATGCTTCCAGGGGCTCGGGAAGTTAATTAAATACCATTTGGAGGCATTTAATGTTCGAGCAAAAACGGCTGATTTTCGACAAAAGAGATAACACCCCCCATTACGTCATGCTTCAGAAATGTGGAAAATGGTCTGTTTTCAAATGTTTTATTTTTGAACGTCAGTTCACATTTGTAGGTGGATCATCAGTGTTAGAGCTAAAATTAGCATGTTTAAAGTGATTGTCATGCTTCCAGGGGCCCTAAACACAAGATTTATGGAATGGTTAAAAGTGCATGAAAATGGCCAATTTACTCACTCTGAGTTCTCAAAAAGGGTTTCTTCACCCCGGGAAGTTAATTAAATACCATTTGGAGGCATTTAATGTTCGAGCAAAAACGGCTGATTTTCGACAAAAGAGATAACACCCCCCCATTACGTCATGCTTCAGAAATGTGGAAAATGGTCCGTTTTCAAATGTTTTATTTTTGAACGTCAGTTCACATTTGTAGGTGGATCATCAGTGTTAGAGCTAAAATTAGCATGTTTAAAGTGATTTTCATGCTTCCAGGGGCCCAAAACACAAGATTTATGGAATGGTTAAAAGTGCATGAAAATGGCCAATTTACTCACTCTGAGTTCTCAAAAAGGGTTTCTTCACCCCGGGAAGTTAATTAAATACCATTTGGAGGCATTTAATGTTCGAGCAAAAACGGCTGATTTTCGACAAAAGAGATAACACCCCCCCATTACGTCATGCTTCAGAAATGTGGAAAATGGTCCGTTTTCAAATGTTTTATTTTTGAACGTCAGTTCACATTTGTAGGTGGATCATCAGTGTTAGAGCTAAAATTAGCATGTTTAAAGTGATTTTCATGCTTCCAGGGGCTCGGGAAGTGAAATAAATACCATTTGGAGGCATTTAATGTTCGAGCAAAAACGGCTGATTTTCGACAAAAGAGATAACAGCCCCCCATTACGTCATGCTTCAGAAATGTGGAAAATGGTCCGTTTTCAAATGTTTTATTTTTGAACGTCAGTTCACATTTGTAGGTGGATCATCAGTGTTAGAGCTAAAATTAGCATGTTTAAAGTGATTTTCATGCTTCCAGGGGCTCGGGAAGTTAATTAAATGCCATTTGGAGGCATTTAATGTTCGAGCAAAAACGGCTGATTTTCGACAAAAGAGATAACACCCCCCCATTACGTCATGCTTCAGATATGTGGAAAATGGTCCGTTTTCAAATGTTTTATTTTTGAACGTCAGTTCACATTTGTAGGTGGATCATCAGTGTTAGAGCTAAAATTAGCATGTTTAAAGTGATTTTCATGCTTCCAGGGGCTCGGGAAGTTAATTAAATACCATTTGGAGGCATTTAATGTTCGAGCAAAAACGGCTGATTTTCGACAAAAGAGATAACACCCCCCCATTACGTCATGCTTCAGAAATGTGGAAAATGGTCCGTTTTCAAATGTTTTATTTTTGAACGTCAGTTCACATTTGTAGGTGGATCATCAGTGTTAGAGCTAAAATTAGCATGTTTAAAGTGATTTTCATGCTTCCAGGGGCCCAAAACACAAGATTTATGGAATGGTTAAAAGTGCATGAAAATGGCCAATTTACTCGCTCTGAGTTCTCAAAAAGGGTTTCTTCACCCCGGGAAGTTAATTAAATACCATTTGGAGGCATTTAATGTTCGAGCAAAAACGGCTGATTTTCGACAAAAGAGATAACACCCCCCCATTACGTCATGCTTCAGAAATGTGGAAAATGGTCCGTTTTCAAATGTTTTATTTTTGAACGTCAGTTCACATTTGTAGGTGGATCATCAGTGTTAGAGCTAAAATTAGCATGTTTAAAGTGATTTTCATGCTTCCAGGTGCCCAAAACACAAGATTTATGGAATGGTTAAAAGTGCATGAAAATGGCCAATTTACTCACTCTGAGTTCTCAAAAAGGGTTTCTTCACCCCGGGAAGTTAATTAAATACCATTTGGAGGCATTTAATGTTCGAGCAAAAACGGCTGATTTTCGACAAAAGAGATAACACCCCCCCATTACGTCATGCTTCAGAAATGTGGAAAATGATCCGTTTTCAAATGTTTTATTTTTGAACGTCAGTTCACATTTGTAGGTGGATCATCAGTGTTAGAGCTAAAATTAGCATGTTTAAAGTGATTTTCATGCTTCCAGGGGCTCGGGAAGTTAATTAAATACCATTTGGAGGCATTTAATGTTCGAGCAAAAACGGCTGATTTTCGACAAAAGAGATAACACCCCCCCATTACGTCATGCTTCAGAAATGTGGAAAATGGTCCGTTTTCAAATGTTTTATTTTTGAACGTCAGTTCACATTTGTAGGTGGATCATCAGTGTTAGAGCTAAAATTAGCATGTTTAAAGTGATTTTCATGCTTCCAGGGGCCCAAAACACAAGATTTATGGAATGGTTAAAAGTGCATGAAAATGGCCAATTTACTCACTCTGAGTTCTCAAAAAGGGTTTCTTTACCCCGGGAAGTTAATTAAATACCATTTGGAGGCATTTAATGTTCGAGCAAAAACGGCTGATTTTCGACAAAAGAGATAACACCCCCCATTACGTCATGCTTCAGAAATGTGGAAAATGGTCCGTTTTCAAATGTTTTATTTTTGAACGTCAGTTCACATTTGTAGGTGGATCATCAGTGTTAGAGCTAAAATTAGCATGTTTAAAGTGATTTTCATGCTTCCAGGGGCCCAAAACACAAGATTTATGGAATGGTTAAAAGTGCATGAAAATGGCCAATTTACTCACTCTAAGTTCTCAAAAAGGGTTTCTTCACCCCGGGAAGCTAATTAAATACCATTTGGAGGCATTTAATGTTCGAGCAAAAACGGCTGATTTTCGATAAAAGAGATAACACCCCCCCCATTACGTCATGCTTCAGAAATGTGGAAAATGGTCCGTTTTCAAATGTTTTATTTTTGAACGTCAGTTCACATTTGTAGGTGAATCATCAGTGTTAGAGCTAAAATTAGCATGTTTAAAGTGATTTTCATGCTTCCAGGGGCTCGGGAAGTTAATTAAATACCATTTGGAGGCATTCAATGTTCGAGCAAAAACGGCTGATTTTCGACAAAAGAGATAACACCCCCCCATTACGTCATGCTTCAGAAATGTGGAAAATGGTCCGTTTTCAAATGTTTTATTTTTGAACGTCAGTTCACATTTGTAGGTGGATCATCAGTGTTAGAGCTAAAATTAGCATGTTTAAAGTGATTTTCATGCTTCCAGGGGCCCAAAACACAAGATTTATGGAATGGTTAAAAGTGCATGAAAATGGCCAATTTACTCACTCTGAGTTCTCAAAAAGGGTTTCTTCACCCCGGGAAGTTAATTAAATACCATTTGGAGGCATTTAATGTTCGAGCAAAAACGGCTGATTTTCGACAAAAGAGATAACACCCCCCCATTACGTCATGCTTCAGAAATGTGGAAAATGGTCCGTTTTCAAATGTTTTATTTTTGAACGTCAGTTCACATTTGTAGGTGGATCATCAGTGTTAGAGCAAAAATTAGCATGTTTAAAGTGATTTTCATGCTTCTAGGGGCTCGGGAAGTTAATTAAATACCATTTGGAGGCAGTTAATGTTCGAGCAAAAACGGCTGATTTTCGACAAAAGAGATAACACCCCCCCATTACGTCATGCTTCAGAAATGTGGAAAATGGTCCGTTTTCAAATGTTTTATTTTTGAACGTCAGTTCACATTTGTAGGTGGATCATCAGTGTTAGAGCTAAAATTAGCATGTTTAAAGTGATTTTCATGCTTCCAGGGGCTCGGGAAGTGAAATAAATACCATTTGAAGGCATTTAATGTTCGAGCAAAAACGGCTGATTTTCGACAAAAGAGATAACACCCCCCCATTACGTCATGCTTCAGAAATGTGGAAAATGGTCCGTTTTCAAATGTTTTATTTTTGAACGTCAGTTCACATTTGTAGGTGGATCATCAGTGTTAGAGCTAAAATTAGCATGTTTAAAGTGATTTTCATGCTTCCAGGGGCCCAAAACACAAGATTTATGGAATGGTTAAAAGTGCATGAAAATGGCCAATTTACTCGCTCTGAGTTCTCAAAAAGGGTTTCTTCACCCCGGGAAGTTAATTAAATACCATTTGGAGGCATTTAATGTTCGAGCAAAAACGGCTTATTTTCGACAAAAGAGATAACACCCCCTCATTACGTCATGCTTCAGAAATGTGGAAAATGGTCCGTTTTCAAATGTTTTATTTTTGAACGTCAGTTCACATTTGTAGGTGGATCATCAGTGTTAGAGCTAAAATTAGCATGTTTAAAGTGATTTTCATGCTTCCAGGGGCCCAAAACACAAGATTTATGGAATGGTTAAAAGTGCATGAAAATGGCCAATTTACTCACTCTGAGATCTCAAAAAGGGTTTCTTCACCCCGGGAAGTTAATTAAATACCATTTGGAGGCATTTAATGTTCGAGCAAAAACGGCTGATTTTCGACAAAAGAGATAACACCCCCCCCCATTACGTCATGCTTCAGAAATGTGGAAAATGGTCCGTTTTCAAATGTTTTATTTTTGAACGTCAGTTCACATTTGTAGGTGGATCATCAGTGTTAGAGCTAAAATTAGCATGTTTAAAGTGATTTTCATGCTTCCAGGGGCTCGGGAAGTTAATTAAATACCATTTGGAGGCATTTAATGTTCGAGCAAAAACGGCTGATTTTCGACAAAAGAGATAACACCCCCCCATTACGTCATGCTTCAGAAATGTGGAAAATGGTCCGTTTTCAAATGTTTTATTTTTGAACGTCAGTTCACATTTGTAGGTGGATCATCAGTGTTAGAGCTAAAATTAGCATGTTTAAAGTGATTTTCATGCTTCCAGGGGCTCGGGAAGTTAATTAAATACCATTTGGAGGCATTTAATGTTCGAGCAAAAACGGCTGATTTTCGACAAAAGAGATAACACCCCCCCATTACGTCATGCTTCAGAAATGTGGAAAATGGTCCGTTTTCAAATGTTTTATTTTTGAACGTCAGTTCACATTTGTAGGTGGATCATCAGTGTTAGAGCTAAAATTAGCATGTTTAAAGTGATTTTCATGCTTCCAGGGGCTCGGGAAGTTAATTAAATACCATTTGGAGGCATTTAATGTTCCAGCAAAAACGGCTGATTTTCGACAAAAGAGATAACACCCCCCCCATTACGTCATGCTTCAGAAATGTGGAAAATGGTCCGTTTTCAAATGTTTTATTTTTGAACGTCAGTTCACATTTGTAGGTGGATCATCAGTGTTAGAGCTAAAATTAGCATGTTTAAAGTGATTTTCATGCTTCCAGGGGCTCGGGAAGTTAATTAAATACCATTTGGAGGCATTTAATGTTCGAGCAAAAACGGCTGATTTTCGACAAAAGAGATAACACCCCCCCCCATTACGTCATGCTTCAGAAATGTGGAAAATGGTCCATTTTCAAATGTTTTATTTTTGAACGTCAGTTCACATTTGTAGGTGGATCATCAGTGTTAGAGCTAAAATTAGCATGTTTAAAGTGATTTTCATGCTTCCAGGGGCCCAAAACACAAGATTTATGGAATGGTTAAAAGTGCATGAAAATGGCCAATTTACTCACTCTGAGTTCTCAAAAAGGGTTTCTTCACCCTGGGAAGTTAATTAAATACCATTTGGAGGCATTTAATGTTCGAGCAAAAATGGCTGATTTTCGACAAAAGAGATAACACCCCCCCATTACGTCATGCTTCAGAAATGTGGAAAATGGTCCGTTTTCAAATGTTTTATTTTTGAACGTCAGTTCACATTTGTAGGTGGATCATCAGTGTTAGAGCTAAAATTAGCATGTTTAAAGTGATTTTCATGCTTCCAGGGGCTCGGGAAGTTAATTAAATACCATTTGGAGGCATTTAATGTTCGAGCAAAAACGGCTGATTTTCGACAAAAGAGATAACACCGCCCCCATTACGTCATGCTTCAGAAATGTGGAAAATGGTCCGTTTTCAAATGTTTTATTTTTGAACGTTAGTTCACATTTGTAGGTGGATCATCAGTGTTAGAGCTAAAATTAGCATGTTTAAAGTGATTTTCATGCTTCCAGGGGCTCGGGAAGTGAAATAAATACCATTTGGAGGCATTTAATGTTCGAGCAAAAACGGCTGCTTTTCGACAAAAGAGATAACACCCCCCCATTACGTCATGCTTCAGAAATGTGGAAAATGGTCCGTTTTCAAATGTTTTATTTTTGAACGTCAGTTCACATTTGTAGGTGGATCATCAGTGTTAGAGCTAAAATTAGCATGTTTAAAGTGATTGTCATGCTTCCAGGGGCCCTAAACACAAGATTTATGGAATGGTTAAAAGTGCATGAAAATGGCCAATTTACTCACTCTGAGTTCTCAAAAAGGGTTTCTTCACCCCGGGAAGTTAATTAAATACCATTTGGAGGCATTTAATGTTCGAGCAAAAACGGCTGATTTTCAACAAAAGAGATAACACCCCCCCATTACGTCATGCTTCAGAAATGTGGAAAATGGTCCGTTTTCAAATGTTTTATTTTTGAACGTCAGTTCACATTTGTAGGTGGATCATCAGTGTTAGAGCTAAAATTAGCATGTTTAAAGTGATTTTCATGCTTCCAGGGGCCCAAAACACAAGATTTATGGAATGGTTAAAAGTGCATGAAAATGGCCAATTTACTCACTCTGAGTTCTCAAAAAGGGTTTCTTTACCCCGGGAAGTTAATTAAATACCATTTGGAGGCATTTAATGTTCGAGCAAAAACGGCTGATTTTCGACAAAAGAGATAACACCCCCCATTACGTCATGCTTCAGAAATGTGGAAAATGGTCCGTTTTCAAATGTTTTATTTTTGAACGTCAGTTCACATTTGTAGGTGGATCATCAGTGTTAGAGCTAAAATTAGCATGTTTAAAGTGATTTTCATGCTTCCAGGTGCCCAAAACACAAGATTTATGGAATGGTTAAAAGTGCATGAAAATGGCCAATTTACTCACTCTGAGTTCTCAAAAAGTGTTTCTTCACCCCGGGAAGTTAATTAAATACCATTTGGAGGCATTTAATGTTCGAGCAAAAACGGCTGATTTTCGACAAAAGAGATAACACCCCCCCATTACGTCATGCTTCAGAAATGTGGAAAATGGTCCGTTTTCAAATGTTTTATTTTTGAACGTCAGTTCACATTTGTAGGTGGATCATCAGTGTTAGAGCTAAAATTAGCATGTTTAAAGTGATTTTCATGCTTCCAGGGGCTCGGGAAGTGAAATAAATACCATTTGGAGGCATTTAATGTTCGAGCAAAAACGGCTGATTTTCGACAAAAGAGATAACACTCCCCCATTACGTCATGCTTCAGAAATGTGGAAAATGATCCGTTTTCAAATGTTTTATTTTTGAACGTCAGTTCACATTTGTAGGTGGATCATCAGTGTTAGAGCTAAAATTAGCATGTTTAAAGTGATTTTCATGCTTCCAGGGGCTCGGGAAGTTAATTAAATACCATTTGGAGGCATTTAATGTTCGAGCAAAAACGGCTGATTTTCGACAAAAGAGATAACACCCCCCCATTACGTCATGCTTCAGAAATGTGGAAAATGGTCCGTTTTCAAATGTTTTATTTTTGAACGTCAGTTCACATTTGTAGGTGGATCATCAGTGTTAGAGCTAAAATTAGCATGTTTAAAGTGATTTTCATGCTTCCAGGGGCCCAAAACACAAGATTTATGGAATGGTTAAAAGTGCATGAAAATGGCCAATTTACTCACTCTGAGTTCTCAAAAAGGGTTTCTTCACCCCGGGAAGGTAATTAAATACCATTTGGAGGCATTTAATGTTCGAGCAAAAACGGCTGATTTTCGACAAAAGAGATAACACCCCCCCATTACGTCATGCTTCAGAAATGTGGAAAATGGTCCGTTTTCAAATGTTTTATTTTTGAACGTCAGTTCACATTTGTAGGTGGATCATCAGTGTTAGAGCTAAAATTAGCATGTTTAAAGTGATTTTCATGCTTCCAGGGGCCCAAAACACAAGATTTATGGAATGGTTAAAAGTGCATGAAAATGGCCAATTTACTCACTCTGAGTTCTCAAAAAGGGTTTCTTCACCCCGGGAAGTTAATTAAATACCATTTGGAGGCATTTAATGTTCGAGCAAAAACGGCTGATTTTCGACAAAAGAGATAACACCCCCCCATTACGTCATGCTTCAGAAATGTGGAAAATGGTCCGTTTTCAAATGTTTTATTTTTGAACGTCAGTTCACATTTGTAGGTGGATCATCAGTGTTAGAGCTAAAATTAGCATGTTTAAAGTGATTTTCATGCTTCCAGGGGCTCGGGAAGTGAAATAAATACCATTTGGAGGCATTTAATGTTCGAGCAAAAACGGCTGATTTTCGACAAAAGAGATAACACCCCCCCATTACGTCATGCTTCAGAAATGTGGAAAATGGTCCGTTTTCAAATGTTTTATTTTTGAACGTCAGTTCACATTTGTAGGTGGATCATCAGTGTTAGAGCTAAAATTAGCATGTTTAAAGTGATTTTCATGCTTCCAGGGGCCCAAAACACAAGATTTATGGAATGGTTAAAAGTGCATGAAAATGGCCAATTTACTCACTCTGAGTTCTCAAAAAGGGTTTCTTCACCCCGGGAAGTTAATTAAATACCATTTGGAGGCATTTAATGTTCGAGCAAAAACGGCTGATTTTCGACAAAAGAGATAACACCCCCCCATTACGTCATGCTTCAGAAATGTGGAAAATGGTCCGTTTTCAAATGTTTTATTTTTGAACGTCAGTTCACATTTGTAGGTGGATCATCAGTGTTAGAGCTAAAATTAGCATGTTTAAAGTGATTTTCATGCTTCCAGGGGCTCGGGAAGTTAATTAAATACCATTTGGAGGCATTTAATGTTCGAGCAAAAACGGCTGATTTTCGACAAAAGAGATAACACCCCTCCATTACGTCATGCTTCAGAAATGTGGAAAATGGTCCGTTTTCAAATGTTTTATTTTTGAACGTCAGTTCACATTTGTAGGTGGATCATCAGTGTTAGAGCTAAAATTAGCATGTTTAAAGTGATTTTCATGCTTCCAGGGGCCCAAAACACAAGATTTATGGAATGGTTAAAAGTGCATGAAAATGGCCAATTTACTCACTCTGAGTTCTCAAAAAGGGTTTCTTCACCCCGGGAAGTTAATTAAATACCATTTGGAGGCATTTAATGTTCGAGCAAAAACGGCTTATTTTCGACAAAAGAGATAACACCCCCTCATTACGTCATGCTTCAGAAATGTGGAAAATGGTCCGTTTTCAAATGTTTTATTTTTGAACGTCAGTTCACATTTGTAGGTGGATCATCAGTGTTAGAGCTAAAATTAGCATGTTTAAAGTGATTTTCATGCTTCCAGGGGCCCAAAACACAAGATTTATGGAATGGTTAAAAGTGCATGAAAATGGCCAATTTACTCACTCTGAGATCTCAAAAAGGGTTTCTTCACCCCGGGAAGTTAATTAAATACCATTTGGAGGCATTTAATGTTCGAGCAAAAACGGCTGATTTTCGACAAAAGAGATAACACCCCCCCCATTACGTCATGCTTCAGAAATGTGGAAAATGGTCCGTTTTCAAATGTTTTATTTTTGAACGTCAGTTCACATTTGTAGGTGGATCATCAGTGTTAGAGCTAAAATTAGCATGTTTAAAGTGATTTTCATGCTTCCAGGGGCTCGGGAAGTTAATTAAATACCATTTGGAGGCATTTAATGTTCGAGCAAAAACGGCTGATTTTCGACAAAAGAGATAACACCCCCCCATTACGTCATGCTTCAGATATGTGGAAAATGGTCCGTTTTCAAATGTTTTATTTTTGAACGTCAGTTCACATTTGTAGATGGATCATCAGTGTTAGAGCTAAAATTAGCATGTTTAAAGTGATTTTCATGCTTCCAGGGGCTCGGGAAGTTAATTAAATACCATTTGGAGGCATTTAATGTTCGAGCAAAAACGGCTGATTTTCGACAAAAGAGATAACACCCCCCATTACGTCATGCTTCATAAATGTGGAAAATGGTCCGTTTTCAAATGTTTTATTTTTGAACGTCAGTTCACATTTGTAGGTGGATTATCAGTGTTAGAGCTAAAATTAGCATGTTTAAAGTGATTTTCATGCTTCCAGGGGCCCTAAACACAAGACTTATGGAATGGTTAAAAGTGCATGAAAATGGCCAATTTACTCACTCTGAGTTCTTAAAAAGGGTTTCTTCACCCCGGGAAGTTAATTAAATACCATTTGGAGGCATTTAATGTTCGAGCTAAAACGGCTGATTTTCGACAAAAGAGATAACACCCCCCCATTACGTCATGCTTCAGAAATGTGGAAAATGGTCCGTTTTCAAATGTTTTATTTTTGAACGTCAGTTCACATTTGTAGGTGGATCATCAGTGTTAGAGCTAAAATTAGCATGTTTAAAGTGATTTTCATGCTTCCAGGGGCCCAAAACACAAGATTTATGGAATGGTTAAAAGTGCATGAAAATGGCCAATTTACTCACTCCGAGTTCTCAAAAAGGGTTTCTTCACCCTGGGAAGTTAATTAAATACCATTTGGAGGCATTTAATGTTCGAGCAAAAACGGCTGATTTTCGACAAAAGAGATAACACCCCCCCATTACGTCATGCTTCAGAAATGTGGAAAATGGTCCGTTTTCAAATGTTTTATTTTTGAACGTCAGTTCACATTTGTAGGTGGATCATCAGTGTTAGAGCTAAAATTAGCATGTTTAAAGTGATTTTCATGCTTCCAGGGGCTCGGGAAGTTAATTAAATACCATTTGGAGGCATTTAATGTTCGAGCAAAAACGGCTGATTTTCGACAAAAGAGATAACACCGCCCCCATTACGTCATGCTTCAGAAATGTGGAAAATGGTCCGTTTTCAAATGTTTTATTTTTGAACGTTAGTTCACATTTGTAGGTGGATCATCAGTGTTAGAGCTAAAATTAGCATGTTTAAAGTGATTTTCATGCTTCCAGGGGCTCGGGAAGTGAAATAAATACCATTTGGAGGCATTTAATGTTCGAGCAAAAACGGCTGCTTTTCGACAAAAGAGATAACACCCCCCCATTACGTCATGCTTCAGAAATGTGGAAAATGGTCCGTTTTCAAATGTTTTATTTTTGAACGTCAGTTCACATTTGTAGGTGGATCATCAGTGTTAGAGCTAAAATTAGCATGTTTAAAGTGATTGTCATGCTTCCAGGGGCCCTAAACACAAGATTTATGGAATGGTTAAAAGTGCATGAAAATGGCCAATTTACTCACTCTGAGTTCTCAAAAAGGGTTTCTTCACCCCGGGAAGTTAATTAAATACCATTTGGAGGCATTTAATGTTCGAGCAAAAACGGCTGATTTTCAACAAAAGAGATAACACCCCCCCATTACGTCATGCTTCAGAAATGTGGAAAATGGTCCGTTTTCAAATGTTTTATTTTTGAACGTCAGTTCACATTTGTAGGTGGATCATCAGTGTTAGAGCTAAAATTAGCATGTTTAAAGTGATTTTCATGCTTCCAGGGGCCCAAAACACAAGATTTATGGAATGGTTAAAAGTGCATGAAAATGGCCAATTTACTCACTCCGAGTTCTCAAAAAGGGTTTCTTCACCCTGGGAAGTTAATTAAATACCATTTGGAGGCATTTAATGTTCGAGCAAAAACGGCTGATTTTCGACAAAAGAGATAACACCCCCCCATTACGTCATGCTTCAGAAATGTGGAAAATGGTCCGTTTTCAAATGTTTTATTTTTGAACGTCAGTTCACATTTGTAGGTGGATCATCAGTGTTAGAGCTAAAATTAGCATGTTTAAAGTGATTTTCATGCTTCCAGGGGCTCGGGAAGTTAATTAAATACCATTTGGAGGCATTTAATGTTCGAGCAAAAACGGCTGATTTTCGACAAAAGAGATAACACCGCCCCCATTACGTCATGCTTCAGAAATGTGGAAAATGGTCCGTTTTCAAATGTTTTATTTTTGAACGTTAGTTCACATTTGTAGGTGGATCATCAGTGTTAGAGCTAAAATTAGCATGTTTAAAGTGATTTTCATGCTTCCAGGGGCTCGGGAAGTGAAATAAATACCATTTGGAGGCATTTAATGTTCGAGCAAAAACGGCTGCTTTTCGACAAAAGAGATAACACCCCCCCATTACGTCATGCTTCAGAAATGTGGAAAATGGTCCGTTTTCAAATGTTTTATTTTTGAACGTCAGTTCACATTTGAGGGTGGATCATCAGTGTTAGAGCTAAAATTAGCATGTTTAAAGTGATTGTCATGCTTCCAGGGGCCCTAAACACAAGATTTATGGAATGGTTAAAAGTGCATGAAAATGGCCAATTTACTCACTCTGAGTTCTCAAAAAGGGTTTCTTCACCCCGGGAAGTTAATTAAATACCATTTGGAGGCATTTAATGTTCGAGCAAAAACGGCTGATTTTCAACAAAAGAGATAACACCCCCCCATTACGTCATGCTTCAGAAATGTGGAAAATGGTCCGTTTTCAAATGTTTTATTTTTGAACGTCAGTTCACATTTGTAGGTGGATCATCAGTGTTAGAGCTAAAATTAGCATGTTTAAAGTGATTTTCATGCTTCCAGGGGCCCAAAACACAAGATTTATGGAATGGTTAAAAGTGCATGAAAATGGCCAATTTACTCACTCTGAGTTCTCAAAAAGGGTTTCTTTACCCCGGGAAGTTAATTAAATACCATTTGGAGGCATTTAATGTTCGAGCAAAAACGGCTGATTTTCGACAAAAGAGATAACACCCCCCATTACGTCATGCTTCAGAAATGTGGAAAATGGTCCGTTTTCAAATGTTTTATTTTTGAACGTCAGTTCACATTTGTAGGTGGATCATCAGTGTTAGAGCTAAAATTAGCATGTTTAAAGTGATTTTCATGCTTCCAGGTGCCCAAAACACAAGATTTATGGAATGGTTAAAAGTGCATGAAAATGGCCAATTTACTCACTCTGAGTTCTCAAAAAGTGTTTCTTCACCCCGGGAAGTTAATTAAATACCATTTGGAGGCATTTAATGTTCGAGCAAAAACGGCTGATTTTCGACAAAAGAGATAACACCCTCCCATTACGTCATGCTTCAGAAATGTGGAAAATGGTCCGTTTTCAAATGTTTTATTTTTGAACGTCAGTTCACATTTGTAGGTGGATCATCAGTGTTAGAGCTAAAATTAGCATGTTTAAAGTGATTTTCATGCTTCCAGGGGCTCGGGAAGTGAAATAAATACCATTTGGAGGCATTTAATGTTCGAGCAAAAACGGCTGATTTTCGACAAAAGAGATAACACTCCCCCATTACGTCATGCTTCAGAAATGTGGAAAATGATCCGTTTTCAAATGTTTTATTTTTGAACGTCAGTTCACATTTGTAGGTGGATCATCAGTGTTAGAGCTAAAATTAGCATGTTTAAAGTGATTTTCATGCTTCCAGGGGCTCGGGAAGTTAATTAAATACCATTTGGAGGCATTTAATGTTCGAGCAAAAACGGCTGATTTTCGACAAAAGAGATAACACCCCCCCATTACGTCATGCTTCAGAAATGTGGAAAATGGTCCGTTTTCAAATGTTTTATTTTTGAACGTCAGTTCACATTTGTAGGTGGATCATCAGTGTTAGAGCTAAAATTAGCATGTTTAAAGTGATTTTCATGCTTCCAGGGGCCCAAAACACAAGATTTATGGAATGGTTAAAAGTGCATGAAAATGGGCAATTTACTCACTCTGAGTTCTCAAAAAGGGTTTCTTCACCCCGGGAAGGTAATTAAATACCATTTGGAGGCATTTAATGTTCGAGCAAAAACGGCTGATTTTCGACAAAAGAGATAACACCCCCCCATTACGTCATGCTTCAGAAATGTGGAAAATGGTCCGTTTTCAAATGTTTTATTTTTGAACGTCAGTTCACATTTGTAGGTGGATCATCAGTGTTAGAGCTAAAATTAGCATGTTTAAAGTGATTTTCATGCTTCCAGGGGCCCAAAACACAAGATTTATGGAATGGTTAAAAGTGCATGAAAATGGCCAATTTACTCACTCTGAGTTCTCAAAAAGGGTTTCTTCACCCCGGGAAGTTAATTAAATACCATTTGGAGGCATTTAATGTTCGAGCAAAAACGGCTGATTTTCTACAAAAGAGATAACACCCCCCCATTACGTCATGCTTCAGAAATGTGGAAAATGGTCCGTTTTCAAATGTTTTATTTTTGAACGTCAGTTCACATTTGTAGGTGGATCATCAGTGTTAGAGCTAAAATTAGCATGTTTAAAGTGATTTTCATGCTTCCAGGAGCTCGGGAAGTGAAATAAATACCATTTGGAGGCATTTAATGTTCGAGCAAAAACGGCTGATTTTCGACAAAAGAGATAACACCCCCCCATTACGTCATGCTTCAGAAATGTGGAAAATGGTCCGTTTTCAAATGTTTTATTTTTGAACGTCAGTTCACATTTGTAGGTGGATCATCAGTGTTAGAGCTAAAATTAGCATGTTTAAAGTGATTTTCATGCTTCCAGGGGCCCAAAACACAAGATTTATGGAATGGTTAAAAGTGCATGAAAATGGCCAATTTACTCACTCTGAGTTCTCAAAAAGGGTTTCTTCACCCCGGGAAGTTAATTAAATACCATTTGGAGGCATTTAATGTTCGAGCAAAAACGGCTGATTTTCGACAAAAGAGATAACACCCCCCCATTACGTAATGCTTCAGAAATGTGGAAAATGGTCCGTTTTCAAATGTTTTATTTTTGAACGTCAGTTCACATTTGTAGGTGGATCATCAGTGTTAG
This sequence comes from Lissotriton vulgaris, assembly GCF_964263255.1. Lineage (NCBI taxonomy): Eukaryota > Metazoa > Chordata > Amphibia > Caudata > Salamandridae > Lissotriton > Lissotriton vulgaris. Next base: position 99,354 of record NW_028253354.1, read on the forward strand.
AGCTAAAATTAGCATGTTTAAAGTGATTTTCATGCTTCCAGGGGCTCGGGAAGTTAATTAAATACCATTTGGAGGCATTTAATGTTCGAGCAAAAACGGCTGATTTTCGACAAAAGAGATAACACCCCTCCATTACGTCATGCTTCAGAAATGTGGAAAATGGTCCGTTTTCAAATGTTTTATTTTTGAACGTCAGTTCACATTTGTAGGTGGATCATCAGTGTTAGAGCTAAAATTAGCATGTTTAAAGTGATTTTCATGCTTCCAGGGGCTCGGGAAGTTAATTAAATACCATTTGGAGGCATTTAATGTTCGAGCAAAAACGGCTGATTTTCGACAAAAGAGATAACACCGCCCCCATTACGTCATGCTTCAGAAATGTGGAAAATGGTCCGTTTTCAAATGTTTTATTTTTGAACGTTAGTTCACATTTGTAGGTGGATCATCAGTGTTAGAGCTAAAATTAGCATGTTTAAAGTGATTTTCATGCTTCCAGGGGCTCGGGAAGTGAAATAAATACCATTTGGAGGCATTTAATGTTCGAGCAAAAACGGCTGCTTTTCGACAAAAGAGATAACACCCCCCCATTACGTCATGCTTCAGAAATGTGGAAAATGGTCCGTTTTCAAATGTTTTATTTTTGAACGTCAGTTCACATTTGTAGGTGGATCATCAGTGTTAGAGCTAAAATTAGCATGTTTAAAGTGATTGTCATGCTTCCAGGGGCCCTAAACACAAGATTTATGGAATGGTTAAAAGTGCATGAAAATGGCCAATTTACTCACTCTGAGTTCTCAAAAAGGGTTTCTTCACCCCGGGAAGTTAATTAAATACCATTTGGAGGCATTTAATGTTCGAGCAAAAACGGCTGATTTTCAACAAAAGAGATAACATCCCCCCATTACGTCATGCTTCAGAAAAGTGGAAAATGGTCCGTTTTCAAATGTTTTATTTTTGAACGTCAGTTCACATTTGTAGGTGGATCATCAGTGTTAGAGCTAAAATTAGCATGTTTAAAGTGATTTTCATGCTTCCAGGGGCCCAAAACACAAGATTTATGGAATGGTTAAAAGTGCATGAAAATGGCCAATTTACTCACTCTGAGTTCTCAAAAAGGGTTTCTTTACCCCGGGAAGTTAATTAAATACCATTTGGAGGCATTTAATGTTCGAGCAAAAACGGCTGATTTTCGACAAAAGAGATAACACCCCCCATTACGTCATGCTTCAGAAATGTGGAAAATGGTCCGTTTTCAAATGTTTTATTTTTGAACGTCAGTTCACATTTGTAGGTGGATCATCAGTGTTAGAGCTAAAATTAGCATGTTTAAAGTGATTTTCATGCTTCCAGGTGCCCAAAACACAAGATTTATGGAATGGTTAAAAGTGCATGAAAATGGCCAATTTACTCACTCTGAGTTCTCAAAAAGTGTTTCTTCACCCCGGGAAGTTAATTAAATACCATTTGGAGGCATTTAATGTTCGAGCAAAAACGGCTGATTTTCGACAAAAGAGATAACACCCTCCCATTACGTCATGCTTCAGAAATGTGGAAAATGGTCCGTTTTCAAATGTTTTATTTTTGAACGTCAGTTCACATTTGTAGGTGGATCATCAGTGTTAGAGCTAAAATTAGCATGTTTAAAGTGATTTTCATGCTTCCAGGGGCTCGGGAAGTGAAATAAATACCATTTGGAGGCATTTAATGTTCGAGCAAAAACGGCTGATTTTCGACAAAAGAGATAACACTCCCCCATTACGTCATGCTTCAGAAATGTGGAAAATGATCCGTTTTCAAATGTTTTATTTTTGAACGTCAGTTCACATTTGTAGGTGGATCATCAGTGTTAGAGCTAAAATTAGCATGTTTAAAGTGATTTTCATGCTTCCAGGGGCTCGGGAAGTTAATTAAATACCATTTGGAGGCATTTAATGTTCGAGCAAAAACGGCTGATTTTCGACAAAAGAGATAACACCCCCCCATTACGTCATGCTTCAGAAATGTGGAAAATGGTCCGTTTTCAAATGTTTTATTTTTGAACGTCAGTTCACATTTGTAGGTGGATCATCAGTGTTAGAGCTAAAATTAGCATGTTTAAAGTGATTTTCATGCTTCCAGGGGCCCAAAACACAAGATTCATGGAATGGTTAAAAGTGCATGAAAATGGCCAATTTACTCACTCTGAGTTCTCAAAAAGGGTTTCTTCACCCCGGGAAGGTAATTAAATACCATTTGGAGGCATTTAATGTTCGAGCAAAAACGGCTGATTTTCGACAAAAGAGATAACACCCCCCCATTACGTCATGCTTCAGAAATGTGGAAAATGGTCCGTTTTCAAATGTTTTATTTTTGAACGTCAGTTCACATTTGTAGGTGGATCATCAGTGTTAGAGCTAAAATTAGCATGTTTAAAGTGATTTTCATGCTTCCAGGGGCCCAAAACACAAGATTTATGGAATGGTTAAAAGTGCATGAAAATGGCCAATTTACTCACTCTGAGTTCTCAAAAAGGGTTTCTTCACCCCGGGAAGTTAATTAAATACCATTTGGAGGCATTTAATGTTCGAGCAAAAACGGCTGATTTTCGACAAAAGAGATAACACCCCCCCATTACGTCATGCTTCAGAAATGTGGAAAATGGTCCGTTTTCAAATGTTTTATTTTTGAACGTCAGTTCACATTTGTAGGTGGATCATCAGTGTTAGAGCTAAAATTAGCATGTTTAAAGTGATTTTCATGCTTCCAGGGGCTCGGGAAGTGAAATAAATACCATTTGGAGGCATTTAATGTTCGAGCAAAAACGGCTGATTTTCGACAAAAGAGATAACACCCCCCCATTACGTCATGCTTCAGAAATGTGGAAAATGGTCCGTTTTCAAATGTTTTATTTTTGAACGTCAGTTCACATTTGTAGGTGGATCATCAGTGTTAGAGCTAAAATTAGCATGTTTAAAGTGATTTTCATGCTTCCAGGGGCCCAAAACACAAGATTTATGGAATGGTTAAAAGTGCATGAAAATGGCCAATTTACTCACTCTGAGTTCTCAAAAAGGGTTTCTTCACCCCGGGAAGTTAATTAAATACCATTTGGAGGCATTTAATGTTCGAGCAAAAACGGCTGATTTTCGACAAAAGAGATAACACCCCCCCATTACGTCATGCTTCAGAAATGTGGAAAATGGTCCGTTTTCAAATGTTTTATTTTTGAACGTCAGTTCACATTTGTAGGTGGATCATCAGTGTTAGAGCTAAAATTAGCATGTTTAAAGTGATTTTCATGCTTCCAGGGGCTCGGGAAGTTAATTAAATACCATTTGGAGGCATTTAATGTTCGAGCAAAAACGGCTGATTTTCGACAAAAGAGATAACACCCCTCCATTACGTCATGCTTCAGAAATGTGGAAAATGGTCCGTTTTCAAATGTTTTATTTTTGAACGTCAGTTCACATTTGTAGGTGGATCATCAGTGTTAGAGCTAAAATTAGCATGTTTAAAGTGATTTTCATGCTTCCAGGGGCCCAAAACACAAGATTTATGGAATGGTTAAAAGTGCATGAAAATGGCCAATTTACTCACTCTGAGTTCTCAAAAAGGGTTTCTTCACCCCGGGAAGTTAATTAAATACCATTTGGAGGCATTTAATGTTCGAGCAAAAACGGCTGATTTTCGACAAAAGAGATAACACCCCCCCATTACGTCATGCTTCAGAAATGTGGAAAATGGTCCGTTTTCAAATGTTTTATTTTTGAACGTCAGTTCACATTTGTAGGTGGATCATCAGTGTTAGAGCTAAAATTAGCATGTTTAAAGTGATTTTCATGCTTCCAGGGGCTCGGGAAGTTAATTAAATACCATTTGGAGGCATCTAATGTTCGAGCAAAAACGGCTGATTTTCGACAAAAGAGATAACACCCCCCATTACGTCATGCTTCAGAAATGTGGAAAATGGTCCGTTTTCAAATGTTTTATTTTTGAACGTCAGTTCACATTTGTAGGTGGATCATCAGTGTTAGAGCTAAAATTAGCATGTTTAAAGTGATTTTCATGCTTCCAGGGGCTCGGAAGTGAAATAAATACCATTTGGAGGCATTTAATGTTCGAGCAAAAACGGCTGATTTTCGACAAAAGAGATAACACCCCCCCATTACGTCATGCTTCAGAAATGTGGAAAATGGTCCGTTTTCAAATGTTTTATTTTTCAACGTCAGTTCACATTTGTAGGTGGATCATCAGTGTTAGAGCTAAAATTAGCATGTTTAAAGTGATTTTCATGCTTCCAGGGGCTCGGGAAGTTAATTAAATACCATTTGGAGGCATTTAATGTTCGAGCAAAAACGGCTGATTTTCGACAAAAGAGATAACACCCCCCCATTACGTCATGCTTCAGAAATGTGGAAAATGGTCCGTTTTCAAATGTTTTATTTTTGAACGTCAGTTCACATTTGTAGGTGGATCATCAGTGTTAGAGCTAAAATTAGCATGTTTAAAGTGATTTTCATGCTTCCAGGGGCCCTAAACACAAGATTTATGGAATGGTTAAAAGTGCATGAAAATGGCCAATTTACTCACTCTGAGTTCTCAAAAAGGGTTTCTTCACCCCGGGAAGTTAATTAAATACCATTTGGAGGCATTTAATGTTCGAGCAAAAACGGCTGATTTTCGACAAAAGAGATAACACCCCCCATTACGTCATGCTTCAGAAATGTGGAAAATGGTCCGTTTTCAAATGTTTTATTTTTGAACGTCAGTTCACATTTGTAGGTGGATCATCAGTGTTAGAGCTAAAATTAGCATGTTTAAAGTGATTTTCATGCTTCCAGGGGCCCAAAACACAAGATTTATGGAATGGTTAAAAGTGCATGAAAATGGCCAATTTACTCACTCTGAGTTCTCAAAAAGGGTTTCTTCACCCCGGGAAGCTAATTAAATACCATTTGGAGGCATTTAATGTTCGAGCAAAAACGGCTGATTTTCGACAAAAGAGATAAAACCCCCCCATTACGTCATGCTTCAGAAATGTGGAAAATGGTCCGTTTTCAAATGTTTTATTTTTGAACGTCAGTTCACATTTGTAGGTGGATCATCAGTGTTAGAGCTAAAATTAGCATGTTTAAAGTGATTTTCATGCTTCCAGGGGCTCGGGAAGTTAATTAAATACCATTTGGAGGCATTCAATGTTCGAGCAAAAACGGCTGATTTTCGACAAAAGAGATAACACCCCCCCATTACGTCATGCTTCAGAAATGTAGAAAATGGTCCGTTTTCAAATGTTTTATTTTTGAACGTCAGTTCACATTTGTAGGTGGATCATCAGTGTTAGAGCTAAAATTAGCATGTTTAAAGTGATTTTCATGCTTCCAGGGGCCCAAAACACAAGATTTATGGAATGGTTAAAAGTGCATGAAAATGGCCAATTTACTCGCTCTGAGTTCTCAAAAAGGGTTTCTTCACCCCGGGAAGTTAATTAAATACCATTTGGAGGCATTTAATGTTCGAGCAAAAACGGCTTATTTTCGACAAAAGAGATAACACCCCCTCATTACGTCATGCTTCAGAAATGTGGAAAATGGTCCGTTTTCAAATGTTTTATTTTTGAACGTCAGTTCACATTTGTAGGTGGATCATCAGTGTTAGAGCTAAAATTAGCATGTTTAAAGTGATTTTCATGCTTCCAGGGGCCCAAAACACAAGATTTATGGAATGGTTAAAAGTGCATGAAAATGGCCAATTTACTCACTCTGAGATCTCAAAAAGGGTTTCTTCACCCCGGGAAGTTAATTAAATACCATTTGGAGGCATTTAATGTTCGAGCAAAAACGGCTGATTTTCGACAAAAGAGATAACACCCCCCCCATTACGTCATGCTTCAGAAATGTGGAAAATGGTCCGTTTTCAAATGTTTTATTTTTGAACGTCAGTTCACATTTGTAGGTGGATCATCAGTGTTAGAGCTAAAATTAGCATGTTTAAAGTGATTTTCATGCTTCCAGGGGCTCGGGAAGTTAATTAAATACCATTTGGAGGCATTTAATGTTCGAGCAAAAACGGCTGATTTTCGACAAAAGAGATAACACCCCCCCATTACGTCATGCTTCAGATATGTGGAAAATGGTCCGTTTTCAAATGTTTTATTTTTGAACGTCAGTTCACATTTGTAGATGGATCATCAGTGTTAGAGCTAAAATTAGCATGTTTAAAGTGATTTTCATGCTTCCAGGGGCTCGGGAAGTTAATTAAATACCATTTGGAGGCATTTAATGTTCGAGCAAAAACGGCTGATTTTCGACAAAAGAGATAACACCCCCCCATTACGTCATGCTTCATAAATGTGGAAAATGGTCCGTTTTCAAATGTTTTATTTTTGAACGTCAGTTCACATTTGTAGGTGGATTATCAGTGTTAGAGCTAAAATTAGCATGTTTAAAGTGATTTTCATGCTTCCAGGGGCCCTAAACACAAGACTTATGGAATGGTTAAAAGTGCATGAAAATGGCCAATTTACTCACTCTGAGTTCTCAAAAAGGGTTTCTTCACCCCGGGAAGTTAATTAAATACCATTTGGAGGCATTTAATGTTCGAGCAAAAACGGCTGATTTTCGACAAAAGAGATAACACCCCCCCATTACGTCATGCTTCAGAAATGTGGAAAATGGTCCGTTTTCAAATGTTTTATTTTTGAACGTCAGTTCACATTTGTAGGTGGATCATCAGTGTTAGAGCTAAAATTAGCATGTTTAAAGTGATTTTCATGCTTCCAGGGGCCCAAAACACAAGATTTATGGAATGGTTAAAAGTGCATGAAAATGGCCAATTTACTCACTCTGAGTTCTCAAAAAGGGTTTCTTCACCCCGGGAAGCTAATTAAATACCATTTGGAGGCATTTAATGTTCGAGCAAAAACAGCTGATTTTCGACAAAAGAGATAAAACCCCCCCATTACGTCATGCTTCAGAAATGTGGAAAATGGTCCGTTTTCAAATGTTTTATTTTTGAACGTCAGTTCACATTTGTAGGTGGATCATCAGTGTTAGAGCTAAAATTAGCATGTTTAAAGTGATTTTCATGCTTCCAGGGGCTCGGGAAGTTAATTAAATACCATTTGGAGGCATTCAATGTTCGAGCAAAAACGGCTGATTTTCGACAAAAGAGATAACACCCCCCCATTACGTCATGCTTCAGAAATGTAGAAAATGGTCCGTTTTCAAATGTTTTATTTTTGAACGTCAGTTCACATTTGTAGGTGGATCATCAGTGTTAGAGCTAAAATTAGCATGTTTAAAGTGATTTTCATGCTTCCAGGGGCCCAAAACACAAGATTTATGGAATGGTTAAAAGTGCATGAAAATGGCCAATTTACTCGCTCTGAGTTCTCAAAAAGGGTTTCTTCACCCCGGGAAGTTAATTAAATACCATTTGGAGGCATTTAATGTTCGAGCAAAAACGGCTTATTTTCGACAAAAGAGATAACACCCCCTCATTACGTCATGCTTCAGAAATGTGGAAAATGGTCCGTTTTCAAATGTTTTATTTTTGAACGTCAGTTCACATTTGTAGGTGGATCATCAGTGTTAGAGCTAAAATTAGCATGTTTAAAGTGATTTTCATGCTTCCAGGGGCCCAAAACACAAGATTTATGGAATGGTTAAAAGTGCATGAAAATGGCCAATTTACTCACTCTGAGATCTCAAAAAGGGTTTCTTCACCCCGGGAAGTTAATTAAATACCATTTGGAGGCATTTAATGTTCGAGCAAAAACGGCTGATTTTCGACAAAAGAGATAACACCCCCCCCATTACGTCATGCTTCAGAAATGTGGAAAATGGTCCGTTTTCAAATGTTTTATTTTTGAACGTCAGTTCACATTTGTAGGTGGATCATCAGTGTTAGAGCTAAAATTAGCATGTTTAAAGTGATTTTCATGCTTCCAGGGGCTCGGGAAGTTAATTAAATACCATTTGGAGGCATTTAATGTTCGAGCAAAAACGGCTGATTTTCGACAAAAGAGATAACACCCCCCCATTACGTCATGCTTCAGATATGTGGAAAATGGTCCGTTTTCAAATGTTTTATTTTTGAACGTCAGTTCACATTTGTAGATGGATCATCAGTGTTAGAGCTAAAATTAGCATGTTTAAAGTGATTTTCATGCTTCCAGGGGCTCGGGAAGTTAATTAAATACCATTTGGAGGCATTTAATGTTCGAGCAAAAACGGCTGATTTTCGACAAAAGAGATAACACCCCCCCATTACGTCATGCTTCATAAATGTGGAAAATGGTCCGTTTTCAAATGTTTTATTTTTGAACGTCAGTTCACATTTGTAGGTGGATTATCAGTGTTAGAGCTAAAATTAGCATGTTTAAAGTGATTTTCATGCTTCCAGGGGCCCTAAACACAAGACTTATGGAATGGTTAAAAGTGCATGAAAATGGCCAATTTACTCACTCTGAGTTCTCAAAAAGGGTTTCTTCACCCCGGGAAGTTAATTAAATACCATTTGGAGGCATTTAATGTTCGAGCAAAAACGGCTGATTTTCGACAAAAGAGATAACACCCCCCCATTACGTCATGCTTCAGAAATGTGGAAAATGGTCCGTTTTCAAATGTTTTATTTTTGAACGTAAGTTCACATTTGTAGGTGGATCATCAGTGTTAGAGCTAAAATTAGCATGTTTAAAGTGATTTTCATGCTTCCAGGGGCCCAAAACACAAGATTTATGGAATGGTTAAAAGTGCATGAAAATGGCCAATTTACTCACTCTGAGTTCTCAAAAAGGGTTTCTTCACCCCGGGAAGTTAATTAAATACCATTTGGAGGCATTTAATGTTCGAGCAAAAACGGCTGATTTTCGACAAAAGAGATAACACCCCCCCATTACGTCATGCTTCAGAAATGTGGAAAATGGTCCGTTTTCAAATGTTTTATTTTTGAACGTCAGTTCACATTTGTAGGTGGATCATCAGTGTTAGAGCTAAAATTAGCATGTTTAAAGTGATTTTCATGCTTCCAGGGGCTCGGGAAGTTAATTAAATACCATTTGGAGGCATTTAATGTTCCAGCAAAAACGGCTGATTTTCGACAAAAGAGATAACACCCCCCCCATTACGTCATGCTTCAGAAATGTGGAAAATGGTCCGTTTTCAAATGTTTTATTTTTGAACGTCAGTTCACATTTGTAGGTGGATCATCAGTGTTAGAGCTAAAATTAGCATGTTTAAAGTGATTTTCATGCTTCCAGGGGCTCGGGAAGTTAATTAAATACCATTTGGAGGCATTTAATGTTCGAGCAAAAACGGCTGATTTTCGACAAAAGAGATAACACCCCCCCCATTACGTCATGCTTCAGAAATGTGGAAAATGGTCCATTTTCAAATGTTTTATTTTTGAACGTCAGTTCACATTTGTAGGTGGATCATCAGTGTTAGAGCTAAAATTAGCATGTTTAAAGTGATTTTCATGCTTCCAGGGGCTCGGGAAGTGAAATAAATACCATTTGGAGGCATTTAATGTTCGAGCAAAAACGGCTGGTTTTCGACAAAAGAGATAACACCCCCCCATTACGTCATGCTTCAGAAATGTGGAAAATGGTCTGTTTTCAAATGTTTTATTTTTGAACGTCAGTTCACATTTGTAGGTGGATCATCAGCGTTAGAGCTAAAATTAGCATGTTTAAAGTGATTGTCATGCTTCCAGGGGCCCTAAACACAAGATTTATGGAATGGTTATAAGTGCATGAAAATGGCCAATTTACTCACTCTGAGTTCTCAAAAAGGGTTTCTTCACCCCGGGAAGTTAATTAAATACCATTTGGAGGCATTTAATGTTCGAGCAAAAACGGCTGATTTTCAACAAAAGAGATAACACCCCCCCATTACGTCATGCTTCAGAAATGTGGAAAATGGTCCGTTTTCAAATGTTTTATTTTTGAAAGTCAGTTCACATTTGTAGGTGGATCATCAGTGTTAGAGCTAAAATTAGCATGTTTAAAGTGATTTTCATGCTTCCAGGGGCCCAAAACACAAGATTTATGGAATGGTTAAAAGTGCATGAAAATGGCCAATTTACTCACTCTGAGTTCTCAAAAAGGGTTTCTTTACCCCGGGAAGTTAATTAAATACCATTTGGAGGCATTTAATGTTCGAGCAAAAACGGCTGATTTTCGACAAAAGAGATAACACCCCCCATTACGTCATGCTTCAGAAATGTGGAAAATGGTCCGTTTTCAAATGTTTTATTTTTGAACGTCAGTTCACATTTGTAGGTGGATCATCAGTGTTAGAGCTAAAATTAGCATGTTTAAAGTGATTTTCATGCTTCCAGGTGCCCAAAACACAAGATTTATGGAATGGTTAAAAGTGCATGAAAATGGCCAATTTACTCACTCTGAGTTCTCAAAAAGGGTTTCTTCACCCCGGGAAGTTAATTAAATACCATTTGGAGGCATTTAATGTTCGAGCAAAAACGGCTGATTTTCGACAAAAGAGATAACACCCCCCCATTACGTCATGCTTCAGAAATGTGGAAAATGGTCCGTTTTCAAATGTTTTATTTTTGAACGTCAGTTCACATTTGTAGGTGGATCATCAGTGTTAGAGCTAAAATTAGCATGTTTAAAGTGATTTTCATGCTTCCAGGGGCTCGGGAAGTGAAATAAATACCATTTGGAGGCATTTAATGTTCGAGCAAAAACGGCTGATTTTCGACAAAAGAGATAACACCCCCCCATTACGTCATGCTTCAGAAATGTGGAAAATGGTCCGTTTTCAAATGTTTTATTTTTGAACGTCAGTTCACATTTGTAGGTGGATCATCAGTGTTAGAGCTAAAATTAGCATGTTTAAAGTGATTTTCATGCTTCCAGGGGCCCAAAACACAAGATTTATGGAATGGTTAAAAGTGCATGAAAATGGCCAATTTACTCACTCTGAGTTCTCAAAAAGGGTTTCTTCACCCCGGGAAGTTAATTAAATACCATTTGGAGGCATTTAATGTTCGAGCAAAAACGGCTGATTTTCGACAAAAGAGATAACACCCCCCCATTACGTCATGCTTCAGAAATGTGGAAAATGGTCCGTTTTCAAATGTTTTATTTTTGAACGTCAGTTCACATTTGTAGGTGGATCATCAGTGTTAGAGCTAAAATTAGCATGTTTAAAGTGATTTTCATGCTTCCAGGGGCCCAAAACACAAGATTTATGGAATGGTTAAAAGTGCATGAAAATGGCCAATTTACTCACTCTGAGTTCTCAAAAAGGGTTTCTTCACCCCGGGAAGTTAATTAAATACCATTTGGAGGCATTTAATGTTCGAGCAAAAACGGCTGATTTTCGACAAAAGAGATAACACCCCCCCATTACGTCATGCTTCAGAAATGTGGAAAATGGTCCGTTTTCAAATGTTTTATTTTTGAACGTCAGTTCACATTTGTAGGTGGATCATCAGTGTTAGAGCTAAAATTAGCATGTTTAAAGTGATTTTCATGCTTCCAGGGGCTCGGGAAGTGAAATAAATACCATTTGGAGGCATTTAATGTTCGAGCAAAAACGGCTGATTTTCGACAAAAGAGATAACACCCCCCATTACGTCATGCTTCAGAAATGTGGAAAATGGTCCGTTTTCAAATGTTTTATTTTTGAACGTCAGTTCACATTTGTAGGTGGATCATCAGTGTTAGAGCTAAAATTAGCATGTTTAAAGTGATTTCCATGCTTCCAGGGGCCCAAAACACAAGATTTATGGAATGGTTAAAAGTGCATGAAAATGGCCAATTTACTCACTCTGAGATCTCAAAAAGGGTTTCTTCACCCCGGGAAGTTAATTAAATACCATTTGGAGGCATTTAATGTTCGAGCAAAAACGGCTGATTTTCGACAAAAGAGATAACACCCCCCCCATTACGTCATGCTTCAGAAATGTGGAAAATGGTCCGTTTTCAAATGTTTTATTTTTGAACGTCAGTTCACATTTGTAGGTGGATCATCAGTGTTAGAGCTAAAATTAGCATGTTTAAAGTGATTTTCATGCTTCCAGGGGCTCGGGAAGTTAATTAAATACCATTTGGAGGCATTTAATGTTCGAGCAAAAACTGCTGATTTTCGACAAAAGAGATAACACCCCCCCATTACGTCATGCTTCAGATATGTGGAAAATGGTCCGTTTTCAAAAGTTTTATTTTTGAACGTCAGTTCACTTTTGTAGATGGATCATCAGTGTTAGAGCTAAAATTAGCATGTTTAAAGTGATTTTCATGCTTCCAGGGGCTCGGGAAGTTAATTAAATACCATTTGGAGGCATTTAATGTTCGAGCAAAAACGGCTGATTTTCGACAAAAGAGATAACACCCCCCCATTACGTCATGCTTCAGAAATGTGGAAAATGGTCCGTTTTCAAATGTTTTATTTTTGAACGTCAGTTCACATTTGTAGGTGGATTATCAGTGTTAGAGCTAAAATTAGCATGTTTAAAGTGATTTTCATGCTTCCAGGGGCCCTAAACACAATACTTATGGAATGGTTAAAAGTCCATGAAAATGGCCAATTTACTCACTCTGAGTTCTCAAAAAGGGTTTCTTCACCCCGGGAAGTTAATTAAATACCATTTGGAGGCATTTAATGTTCGAGCAAAAACGGCTGATTTTCGACAAAAGAGATAACACCCCCCCATTACGTCATGCTTCAGAAATGTGGAAAATGGTCCGTTTTCAAATGTTTTATTTTTGAACGTCAGTTCACATTTGTAGGTGGATCATCAGTGTTAGAGCTAAAATTAGCATGTTTAAAGTGATTTTCATGCTTCCAGGGGCCCAAAACACAAGATTTATGGAATGGTTAAAAGTGCATGAAAATGGCCAATTTACTCACTCTGAGTTCTCAAAAAGGGTTTCTTCACCCTGGGAAGTTAATTAAATACCATTTGGAGGCATTTAATGTTCGAGCAAAAACGGCTGATTTTCGACAAAAGAGATAACACCCCCCCATTACGTCATGCTTCAGAAATGTGGAAAATGGTCCGTTTTCAAATGTTTTATTTTTGAACGTCAGTTCACATTTGTAGGTGGATCATCAGTGTTAGAGCTAAAATTAGCATGTTTAAAGTGATTTTCATGCTTCCAGGGGCTCGGGAAGTTAATTAAATACCATTTGGAGGCATTTAATGTTCCAGCAAAAACGGCTGATTTTCGACAAAAGAGATAACACCCCCCCATTACGTCATGCTTCAGAAATGTGGAAAATGGTCCGTTTTCAAATGTTTTATTTTTGAACGTCAGTTCACATTTGTAGGTGGATCATCAGTGTTAGAGCTAAAATTAGCATGTTTAAAGTGATGTTCATGCTTCCAGGGGCTCGGGAAGTTAATTAAATACCATTTGGAGGCATTTAATGTTCGAGCAAAAACGGCTAATTTTCGACAAAAGAGATAACACCGCCCCCATTACGTCATGCTTCAGAAATGTGGAAAATGGTCCGTTTTCAAATGTTTTATTTTTGAACGTTAGTTCACATTTGTAGGTGGATCATCAGTGTTAGAGCTAAAATTAGCATGTTTAAAGTGATTTTCATGCTTCCAGGGGCTCGGGAAGTGAAATAAATACCATTTGGAGGCATTTAATGTTCGAGCAAAAACGGCTGCTTTTCGACAAAAGAGATAACACCCCCCCATTACGTCATGCTTCAGAAATGTGGAAAATGGTCCGTTTTCAAATGTTTTATTTTTGAACGTCAGTTCACATTTGTAGGTGGATCATCAGTGTTAGAGCTAAAATTAGCATGTTTAAAGTGATTGTCATGCTTCCAGGGGCCCTAAACACAAGATTTATGGAATGGTTAAAAGTGCATGAAAATGGCCAATTTACTCACTCTGAGTTCTCAAAAAGGGTTTCTTCACCCCCGGAAGTTAATTAAATACCATTTGGAGGCATTTAATGTTCGAGCAAAAACGACTGATTTTCAACAAAAGAGATAACACCCCCCCATTACGTCATGCTTCAGAAATGTGGAAAATGGTCCGTTTTCAAATGTTTTATTTTTGAACGTCAGTTCACATTTGTAGGTGGATCATCAGTGTTAGAGCTAAAATTAGCATGTTTAAAGTGATTTTCATGCTTCCAGGGGCCCAAAACACAAGATTTATGGAATGGTTAAAAGTGCATGAAAATGGCCAATTTACTCACTCTGAGTTCTCAAAAAGGGTTTCTTTACCCCGGGAAGTTAATTAAATACCATTTGGAGGCATTTAATGTTCGAGCAAAAACGGCTGATTTTCGACAAAAGAGATAACACCCCCCATTACGTCATGCTTCAGAAATGTGGAAAATGGTCCGTTTTCAAATGTTTTATTTTTGAACGTCAGTTCACATTTGTAGGTGGATCATCAGTGTTAGAGCTAAAATTAGCATGTTTAAAGTGATTTTCATGCTTCCAGGTGCCCAAAACACAAGATTTATGGAATGGTTAAAAGTGCATGAAAATGGCCAATTTACTCACTCTGAGTTCTCAAAAAGAGTTTCTTCACCCCGGGAAGTTAATTAAATACCATTTGGAGGCATTTAATGTTCGAGCAAAAACGGCTGATTTTCGACAAAAGAGATAACACCCCCCCATTACGTCATGCTTCAGAAATGTGGAAAATGGTCCGTTTTCAAATGTTTTATTTTTGAACGTCAGTTCACATTTGTAGGTGGATCATCAGTGTTAGAGCTAAAATTAGCATGTTTAAAGTGATTTTCATGCTTCCAGGGGCTCGGGAAGTTAATTAAATACCATTTGGAGGCATTTAATGTTCCAGCAAAAACGGCTGATTTTCGACAAAAGAGATAACACCCCCCCATTACGTCATGCTTCAGAAATGTGGAAAATGGTCCGTTTTCAAATGTTTTATTTTTGAACGTCAGTTCACATTTGTAGGTGGATCATCAGTGTTAGAGCTAAAATTAGCATGTTTAAAGTGATGTTCATGCTTCCAGGGGCTCGGGAAGTTAATTAAATACCATTTGGAGGCATTTAATGTTCGAGCAAAAACGGCTAATTTTCGACAAAAGAGATAACACCGCCCCCATTACGTCATGCTTCAGAAATGTGGAAAATGGTCCGTTTTCAAATGTTTTATTTTTGAACGTTAGTTCACATTTGTAGGTGGATCATCAGTGTTAGAGCTAAAATTAGCATGTTTAAAGTGATTTTCATGCTTCCAGGGGCTCGGGAAGTGAAATAAATACCATTTGGAGGCATTTCATGTTCGAGCAAAAACGGCTGCTTTTCGACAAAAGAGATAACACCCCCCCATTACGTCATGCTTCAGAAATGTGGAAAATGGTCCGTTTTCAAATGTTTTATTTTTGAACGTCAGTTCACATTTGTAGGTGGATCATCAGTGTTAGAGCTAAAATTAGCATGTTTAAAGTGATTGTCATGCTTCCAGGGGCCCTAAACACAAGATTTATGGAATGGTTAAAAGTGCATGAAAATGGCCAATTTACTCACTCTGAGTTCTCAAAAAGGGTTTCTTCACCCCGGGAAGTTAATTAAATACCATTTGGAGGCATTTAATGTTCGAGCAAAAACGACTGATTTTCAACAAAAGAGATAACACCCCCCCATTACGTCATGCTTCAGAAATGTGGAAAATGGTCCGTTTTCAAATGTTTTATTTTTGAACGTCAGTTCACATTTGTAGGTGGATCATCAGTGTTAGAGCTAAAATTAGCATGTTTAAAGTGATTTTCATGCTTCCAGGGGCCCAAAACACAAGATTTATGGAATGGTTAAAAGTGCATGAAAATGGCCAATTTACTCACTCTGAGTTCTCAAAAAGGGTTTCTTTACCCCGGGAAGTTAATTAAATACCATTTGGAGGCATTTAATGTTCGAGCAAAAACGGCTGATTTTCGACAAAAGAGATAACACCCCCCATTACGTCATGCTTCAGAAATGTGGAAAATGGTCCGTTTTCAAATGTTTTATTTTTGAACGTCAGTTCACATTTGTAGGTGGATCATCAGTGTTAGAGCTAAAATTAGCATGTTTAAAGTGATTTTTATGCTTCCAGGTGCCCAAAACACAAGATTTATGGAATGGTTAAAAGTGCATGAAAATGGCCAATTTACTCACTCTGAGTTCTCAAAAAGGGTTTCTTCACCCCGGGAAGTTAATTAAATACCATTTGGAGGCATTTAATGTTCGAGCAAAAACGGCTGATTTTCGACAAAAGAGATAACACCCCCCCATTACGTCATGCTTCAGAAATGTGGAAAATGGTCCGTTTTCAAATGTTTTATTTTTGAACGTCAGTTCACATTTGTAGGTGGATCATCAGTGTTAGAGCTAAAATTAGCATGTTTAAAGTGATTTTCATGCTTCCAGGGGCTCGGGAAGTGAAATAAATACCATTTGGAGGCATTTAATGTTCGAGCAAAAACGGCTGATTTTCGACAAAAGAGATAACACTCCCCCATTACGTCATGCTTCAGAAATGTGGAAAATGATCCGTTTTCAAATGTTTTATTTTTGAACGTCAGTTCACATTTGTAGGTGGATCATCAGTGTTAGAGCTAAAATTAGCATGTTTAAAGTGATTTTCATGCTTCCAGGGGCTCGGGAAGTTAATTAAATACCATTTGGAGGCATTTAATGTTCGAGCAAAAACGGCTGATTTTCGACAAAAGAGATAACACCCCCCCATTACGTCATGCTTCAGATATGTGGAAAATGGTCCGTTTTCAAAAGTTTTATTTTTGAACGTCAGTTCACATTTGTAGATGGATCATCAGTGTTAGAGCTAAAATTAGCATGTTTAAAGTGATTTTCATGCTTCCAGGGGCTCGGGAAGTTAATTAAATACCATTTGGAGGCATTTAATGTTCGAGCAAAAACGGCTGATTTTCGACAAAAGAGATAACACCCCCCCATTACGTCATGCTTCAGAAATGTGGAAAATGGTCCGTTTTCAAATGTTTTATTTTTGAACGTCAGTTCACATTTGTAGGTGGATTATCAGTGTTAGAGCTAAAATTAGCATGTTTAAAGTGATTTTCATGCTTCCAGGGGCCCTAAACACAAGACTTATGGAATGGTTAAAAGTCCATGAAAATGGCCAATTTACTCACTCTGAGTTCTCAAAAAGGGTTTCTTCACCCCGGGAAGTTAATTAAATACCATTTGGAGGCATTTAATGTTCGAGCAAAAACGGCTGATTTTCGACAAAAGAGATAACACCCCCCCATTACGTCATGCTTCAGAAATGTGGAAAATGGTCCGTTTTCAAATGTTTTATTTTTGAACGTCAGTTCACATTTGTAGGTGGATCATCAGTGTTAGAGCTAAAATTAGCATGTTTAAAGTGATTTTCATGCTTCCAGGGGCCCAAAACACAAGATTTATGGAATGGTTAAAAGTGCATGAAAATGGCCAATTTACTCACTCTGAGTTCTCAAAAAGGGTTTCCTCACCCTGGGAAGTTAATTAAATACCATTTGGAGGCATTTAATGTTCGAGCAAAAACAGCTGATTTTCGACAAAAGAGATAACACCCCCCCATTACGTCATGCTTCAGAAATGTGGAAAATGGTCCGTTTTCAAATGTTTTATTTTAGAACGTCAGTTCACATTTGTAGGTGGATCATCAGTGTTAGAGCTAAAATTAGCATGTTTAAAGTGATTTTCATGCTTCCAGGGGCTCGGGAAGTTAATTAAATACCATTTGGAGGCATTTAATGTTCCAGCAAAAACGGCTGATTTTCGACAAAAGAGATAACACCCCCCCATTACGTCATGCTTCAGAAATGTGGAAAATGGTCCGTTTTCAAATGTTTTATTTTTGAACGTCAGTTCACATTTGTAGGTGGATCATCAGTGTTAGAGCTAAAATTAGCATGTTTAAAGTGATTTTCATGCTTCCAGGGGCTCGGGAAGTTAATTAAATACCATTTGGAGGCATTTAATGTTCGAGCAAAAACGGCTGATTTTCGACAAAAGAGATAACACCGCCCCCATTACGTCATGCTTCAGAAATGTGGAAAATGGTCCGTTTTCAAATGTTTTATTTTTGAACGTTAGTTCACATTTGTAGGTGGATCATCAGTGTTAGAGCTAAAATTAGCATGTTTAAAGTGATTTTCATGCTTCCAGGGGCTCGGGAAGTGAAATAAATACCATTTGGAGGCATTTAATGTTCGAGCAAAAACGGCTGCTTTTCGACAAAAGAGATAACACCCCCCCATTACGTCATGCTTCAGAAATGTGGAAAATGGTCCGTTTTCAAATGTTTTATTTTTGAACGTCAGTTCACATTTGTAGGTGGATCATCAGTGTTAGAGCTAAAATTAGCATGTTTAAAGTGATTGTCATGCTTCCAGGGGCCCTAAACACAAGATTTATGGAATGGTTAAAAGTGCATGAAAATGGCCAATTTACTCACTCTGAGTTCTCAAAAAGGGTTTCTTCACCCCGGGAAGTTAATTAAATACCATTTGGAGGCATTTAATGTTCGAGCAAAAACGACTGATTTTCAACAAAAGAGATAACACCCCCCCATTACGTCATGCTTCAGAAATGTGGAAAATGGTCCGTTTTCAAATGTTTTATTTTTGAACGTCAGTTCACATTTGTAGGTGGATCATCAGTGTTAGAGCTAAAATTAGCATGTTTAAAGTGATTTTCATGCTTCCAGGGGCCCAAAACACAAGATTTATGGAATGGTTAAAAGTGCATGAAAATGGCCAATTTACTCACTCTGAGTTCTCAAAAAGGGTTTCTTTACCCCGGGAAGTTAATTAAATACCATTTGGAGGCATTTAATGTTCGAGCAAAAACGGCTGATTTTCGACAAAAGAGATAACACCCCCCATTACGTCATGCTTCAGAAATGTGGAAAATGGTCCGTTTTCAAATGTTTTATTTTTGAACGTCAGTTCACATTTGTAGGTGGATCATCAGTGTTAGAGCTAAAATTAGCATGTTTAAAGTGATTTTCATGCTTCCAGGTGCCCAAAACACAAGATTTATGGAATGGTTAAAAGTGCATGAAAATGGCCAATTTACTCACTCTGAGTTCTCAAAAAGTGTTTCTTCACCCCGGGAAGTTAATTAAATACCATTTGGAGGCATTTAATGTTCGAGCAAAAACGGCTGATTTTCGACAAAAGAGATAACACCCCCCCATTACGTCATGCTTCAGAAATGTGGAAAATGGTCCGTTTTCAAATGTTTTATTTTTGAACGTCAGTTCACATTTGTAGGTGGATCATCAGTGTTAGAGCTAAAATTAGCATGTTTAAAGTGATTTTCATGCTTCCAGGGGCTCGGGAAGTGAAATAAATACCATTTGGAGGCATTTAATGTTCGAGCAAAAACAGCTGATTTTCGACAAAAGAGATAACACTCCCCCATTACGTCATGCTTCAGAAATGTGGAAAGTGATCCGTTTTCAAATGTTTTATTTTTGAACGTCAGTTCACATTTGTAGGTGGATCATCAGTGTTAGAGCTAAAATTAGCATGTTTAAAGTGATTTTCATGCTTCCAGGGGCTCGGGAAGTTAATTAAATACCATTTGGAGGCATTTAATGTTCGAGCAAAAACGGCTGATTTTCGACAAAAGAGATAACACCCCCCCATTACGTCATGCTTCAGAAATGTGGAAAATGGTCCGTTTTCAAATGTTTTATTTTTGAACGTCAGTTCACATTTGTAGGTGGATCATCAGTGTTAGAGCTAAAATTAGCATGTTTAAAGTGATTTTCATGCTTCCAGGGGCCCAAAACACAAGATTTATGGAATGGTTAAAAGTGCATGAAAATGGCCAATTTACTCACTCTGAGTTCTCAAAAAGGGTTTCTTCACCCCGGGAAGGTAATTAAATACCATTTGGAGGCATTTAATGTTCGAGCAAAAACGGCTGATTTTCGACAAAAGAGATAACACCCCCCCATTACGTCATGCTTCAGAAATGTGGAAAATGGTCCGTTTTCAAATGTTTTATTTTTGAACGTCAGTTCACATTTGTAGGTGGATCATCAGTGTTAGAGCTAAAATTAGCATGTTTAAAGTGATTTTCATGCTTCCAGGGGCCCAAAACACAAGATTTATGGAATGGTTAAAAGTGCATGAAAATGGCCAATTTACTCACTCTGAGTTCTCAAAAAGGGTTTCTTCACCCCGGGAAGTTAATTAAATACCATTTGGAGGCATTTAATGTTCGAGCAAAAACGGCTGATTTTCGACAAAAGAGATAACACCCCCCCATTACGTCATGCTTCAGAAATGTGGAAAATGGTCCGTTTTCAAATGTTTTATTTTTGAACGTCAGTTCACATTTGTAGGTGGATCATCAGTGTTAGAGCTAAAATTAGCATGTTTAAAGTGATTTTCATGCTTCCAGGGGCTCGGGAAGTGAAATAAATACCATTTGGAGGCATTTAATGTTCGAGCAAAAACGGCTGATTTTCGACAAAAGAGATAACACCCCCCCATTACGTCATGCTTCAGAAATGTGGAAAATGGTCCGTTTTCAAATGTTTTATTTTTGAACGTCAGTTCACATTTGTAGGTGGATCATCAGTGTTAGAGCTAAAATTAGCATGTTTAAAGTGATTTTCATGCTTCCAGGGGCCCAAAACACAAGATTTATGGAATGGTTAAAAGTGCATGAAAATGGCCAATTTACTCACTCTGAGTTCTCAAAAAGGGTTTCTTCACCCCAGGAAGTTAATTAAATACCATTTGGAGGCATTTAATGTTCGAGCCAAAACGGCTGATTTTCGACAAAAGAGATAACACCCCCCCATTACGTCATGCTTCAGAAATGTGGAAAATGGTCCGTTTTCAAATGTTTTATTTTTGAACGTCAGTTCACATTTGTAGGTGGATCATCAGTGTTAGAGCTAAAATTAGCATGTTTAAAGTGATTTTCATGCTTCCAGGGGCTCGGGAAGTTAATTAAATACCATTTGGAGGCATTTAATGTTCGAGCAAAAACGGCTGATTTTCGACAAAAGAGATAACACCCCTCCATTACGTCATGCTTCAGAAATGTGGAAAATGGTCCGTTTTCAAATGTTTTATTTTTGAACGTCAGTTCACATTTGTAGGTGGATCATCAGTATTAGAGCTAAAATTAGCATGTTTAAAGTGATTTTCATGCTTCCAGGGGCCCAAAACACAAGATTTATGGAATGGTTAAAAGTGCATGAAAATGGCCAATTTACTCACTCTGAGTTCTCAAAAAGGGTTTCTTCACCCCGGGAAGTTAATTAAATACCATTTGGAGGCATTTAATGTTCGAGCAAAAACGGCTGATTTTCGACAAAAGAGATAACACCCCCCCATTACGTCATGCTTCAGAAATGTGGAAAATGGTCCGTTTTCAAATGTTTTATTTTTGAACGTCAGTTCACATTTGTAGGTGGATCATCAGTGTTAGAGCTAAAATTAGCATGTTTAAAGTGATTTTCATGCTTCCAGGGGCTCGGGAAGTTAATTAAATACCATTTGGAGGCATCTAATGTTCGAGCAAAAACGGCTGATTTTCGACAAAAGAGATAACACCCCCCATTACGTCATGCTTCAGAAATGTGGAAAATGGTCCGTTTTCAAATGTTTTATTTTTGAACGTCAGTTCACATTTGTAGGTGGATCATCAGTGTTAGAGCTAAAATTAGCATGTTTAAAGTGATTTTCATGCTTCCAGGGGCCCTAAACACAAGATTTATGGAATGGTTAAAAGTGCATGAAAATGGCCAATTTACTCACTCTGAGTTCTCAAAAAGGGTTTCTTCACCCCGGGAAGTTAATTAAATACCATTTGGAGGCATTTAATGTTCGAGCAAAAACGGCTGATTTTCGACAAAAGAGATAACACCCCCCCATTACGTCATGCTTCAGAAATGTGGAAAATGGTCCGTTTTCAAATGTTTTATTTTTCAACGTCAGTTCACATTTGTAGGTGGATCATCAGTGTTAGAGCTAAAATTAGCATGTTTAAAGTGATTTTCATGCTTCCAGGGGCTCGGGAAGTTAATTAAATACCATTTGGAGGCATTTAATGTTCGAGCAAAAACGGCTGATTTTCGACAAAAGAGATAACACCCCCCCATTACGTCATGCTTCAGAAATGTGGAAAATGGTCCGTTTTCAAATGTTTTATTTTTGAACGTCAGTTCACATTTGTAGGTGGATCATCAGTGTTAGAGCTAAAATTAGCATGTTTAAAGTGATTTTCATGCTTCCAGGGGCCCTAAACACAAGATTTATGGAATGGTTAAAAGTGCATGAAAATGGCCAATTTACTCACTCTGAGTTCTCAAAAAGGGTTTCTTCACCCCGGGAAGTTAATTAAATACCATTTGGAGGCATTTAATGTTCGAGCAAAAACGGCTGATTTTCGACAAAAGAGATAACACCCCCCCATTACGTCATGCTTCAGAAATGTGGAAAATGGTCCGTTTTCAAATGTTTTATTTTTGAACGTCAGTTCACATTTGTAGGTGGATCATCAGTGTTAGAGCTAAAATTAGCATGTTTGAAGTGATTTTCATGCTTCCAGGGGCCCAAAACACAAGATTTATGGAATGGTTAAAAGTGCATGAAAATGGCCAATTTACTCACTCTGAGTTCTCAAAAAGGGTTTCTTCACCCCGGGAAGTTAATTAAATACCATTTGGAGGCATTTAATGTTCGAGCAAAAACGGCTGATTTTCGACAAAAGAGATAACACCCCCCCCATTACGTCATGCTTCAGAAATGTGGAAAATGGTCCGTTTTCAAATGTTTTATTTTTGAACGTCAGTTCACATTTGTAGGTGGATCATCAGTGTTAGAGCTAAAATTAGCATGTTTAAAGTGATTTTCATGCTTCCAGGGGCCCAAAACACAAGATTTATGGAATGGTTAAAAGTGCATGAAAATGGCCAATTTACTCACTCTGAGTTCTCAAAAAGGGTTTCTTCACCCCGGGAAGTTAATTAAATACCATTTGGAGGCATTTAATGTTCGAGCAAAAACGGCTGATTTTCGACAAAAGAGATAACACCCCCCCCATTACGTCATGCTTCAGAAATGTGGAAAATGGTCCGTTTTCAAATGTTTTATTTTTGAACGTCAGTTCACATTTGTAGGTGGATCATCAGTGTTAGAGCTAAAATTAGCATGTTTAAAGTGATTTTCATGCTTCCAGGGGCTCGGGAAGTTAATTAAATACCATTTGGAGGCATTTAATGTTCGAGCAAAAACGGCTGATTTTCGACAAAAGAGATAACACCCCCCCATTACGTCATGCTTCAGAAATGTGGAAAATGGTCCGTTTTCAAATGTTTTATTTTTGAACGTCAGTTCACATTTGTAGGTGGATCATCAGTGTTAGAGCTAAAATTAGCATGTTTAAAGTGATTTTCATGCTTCCAGGGGCTCGGGAAGTTAATTAAATACCATTTGGAGGCATTTAATGTTCGAGCAAAAACGGCTGATTTTCGACAAAAGAGATAGCACCCCCCCATTACGTCATGCTTCAGAAATGTGGAAAATGGTCCGTTTTCAAATGTTTTATTTTTGAACGTCAGTTCACATTTGTAGGTGGATCATCAGTGTTAGAGCTAAAATTAGCATGTTTAAAGTGATTTTCATGCTTCCAGGGGCTCGGGAAGTGAAATAAATACCATTTGGAGGCATTTAATGTTCGAGCAAAAACGGCTGATTTTCGACAAAAGAGATAACACCCCCCCATTACGTCATGCTTCAGAAATGTGGAAAATGGTCCGTTTTCAAATGTTTTATTTTTGAACGTCAGTTCACATTTGTAGGTGGATCATCAGTGTTAGAGCTAAAATTAGCATGTTTAAAGTGATTTTCATGCTTCCAGGGGCCCAAAACACAAGATTTATGGAATGGTTAAAAGTGCATGAAAATGGCCAATTTACTCACTCTGAGTTCTCAAAAAGGGTTTCTTCACCCCGGGAAGTTAATTAAATACCATTTGGAGGCATTTAATGTTCGAGCAAAAACGGCTGATTTTCGACAAAAGAGATAACACCCCCCCATTACGTCATGCTTCAGAAATGTGGAAAATGGTCCGTTTTCAAATGTTTTATTTTTGAACGTCAGTTCACATTTGTAGGTGGATGATCAGTGTTAGAGCTAAAATTAGCATGTTTAAAGTGATTTTCATGCTTCCAGGGGCTCGGGAAGTGAAATAAATACCATTTGGAGGCATTTAATGTTCCAGCAAAAACGGCTGATTTTCGACAAAAGAGATAACACCCCCCCATTACGTCATGCTTCAGAAATGTGGAAAATGGTCCGTTTTCAAATGTTTTATTTTTGAACGTCAGTTCACATTTGTAGGTGGATCATCAGTGTTAGAGCTAAAATTAGCATGTTTAAAGTGATTTTCATGCTTCCAGGGGCTCGGGAAGTTAATTAAATACCATTTGGAGGCATTTAATGTTCGAGCAAAAACGGCTGATTTTCGACAAAAGAGATAACACCCCCCCATTACGTCATGCTTCAGAAATGTGGAAAATGGTCCGTTTTCAAATGTTTTATTTTTGAACGTCAGTTCACATTTGTAGGTGGATCATCAGTGTTAGAGCTAAAATTAGCATGTTTAACCACTTGGATGCTATGCTTCTTCTGGAACTTCAATGTAATTTCCATTGAAATCAATGGAAACTCCATGACGAGTTACCCTTGTCATTAGCGCTGAAGGGGTTAAAGTGATTTTCATGCTTCCAGGGGCTCGGGAAGTTAATTAAATACCATTTGGAGGCATTTAATGTTCGAGCAAAAACGGCTGATTTTCGACAAAAGAGATAACACCCCCCATTACGTCATGCTTCAGAAATGTGGAAAATGGTCAGTTTTCAAATGTTTTATTTTTGAACGTCAGTTCACATTTGTAGGTGGATCATCAGTGTTAGAGCTAAAATTAGCATGTTTAAAGTGATTTTCATGCTTCCAGGGGCTCGGGAAGTGAAATAAATACCATTTGGAGGCATTTAATGTTCGAGCAAAAACGGCTGATTTTCGACAAAAGAGATAACACCCCCCCATTACGTCATGCTTCAGAAATGTGGAAAATGGTCCGTTTTCAAATGTTTTATTTTTGAACGTCAGTTCACATTTGTAGGTGGATCATCAGTGTTAGAGCTAAAATTAGCATGTTTAAAGTGATTTTCATGCTTCCAGGGGCTCGGGAAGTGAAATAAATACCATTTGGAGGCATTTAATGTTCGAGCAAAAACGGCTGATTTTCGACAAAAGAGATAACACCCCCCCATTACGTCATGCTTCAGAAATGTGGAAAATGGTCCGTTTTCAAATGTTTTATTTTTGAACGTCAGTTCACATTTGTAGGTGGATCATCAGTGTTAGAGCTAAAATTAGCATGTTTAAAGTGATTTTCATGCTTCCAGGGGCCCAAAACACAAGATTTATGGAATGGTTAAAAGTGCATGAAAATGGCCAATTTACTCGCTCTGAGTTCTCAAAAAGGGTTTCTTCACCCCGGGAAGTTAATTAAATACCATTTGGAGGCATTTAATGTTCGAGCAAAAACGGCTTATTTTCGACAAAAGAGATAACACCCCCTCATTACGTCATGCTTCAGAAATGTGGAAAATGGTCCGTTTTCAAATGTTTTATTTTTGAACGTCAGTTCACATTTGTAGGTGGATCATCAGTGTTAGAGCTAAAATTAGCATGTTTAAAGTGATTTCCATGCTTCCAGGGGCCCAAAACACAAGATTTATGGAATGGTTAAAAGTGCATGAAAATGGCCAATTTACTCACTCTGAGATCTCAAAAAGGGTTTCTTCACCCCGGGAAGTTAATTAAATACCATTTGGAGGCATTTAATGTTCGAGCAAAAACGGCTGATTTTCGACAAAAGAGATAACACCCCCCCCATTACGTCATGCTTCAGAAATGTGGAAAATGGTCCGTTTTCAAATGTTTTATTTTTGAACGTCAGTTCACATTTGTAGGTGGATCATCAGTGTTAGAGCTAAAATTAGCATGTTTAAAGTGATTTTCATGCTTCCAGGGGCTCGGGAAGTTAATTAAATACCATTTGGAGGCATTTAATGTTCGAGCAAAAACGGCTGATTTTCGACAAAAGAGATAACACCCCCCCCATTACGTCATGCTTCAGATATGTGGAAAATGGTCCGTTTTCAAAAGTTTTATTTTTGGACGTCAGTTCACATTTGTAGATGGATCATCAGTGTTAGAGCTAAAATTAGCATGTTTAAAGTGATTTTCATGCTTCCAGGGGCTCGGGAAGTTAATTAAATACCATTTGGAGGCATTTAATGTTCGAGCAAAAACGGCTGATTTTCGACAAAAGAGATAACACCCCCCCATTACGTCATGCTTCAGAAATGTGGAAAATGGTCCGTTTTCAAATGTTTTATTTTTGAACGTCAGTTCACATTTGTAGGTGGATTATCAGTGTTAGAGCTAAAATTAGCATGTTTAAAGTGATTTTCATGCTTCCAGGGGCCCTAAACACAAGACTTATGGAATGGTTAAAAGTGCATGAAAATGGCCAATTTACTCACTCTGAGTTCTCAAAAAGGGTTTCTTCACCCCGGGAAGTTAATTAAATACCATTTGGAGGCATTTAATGTTCGAGCAAAAACGGCTGATTTTCGACAAAAGAGATAACACCCCCCCATTACGTCATGCTTCAGAAATGTGGAAAATGGTCCGTTTTCAAATGTTTTATTTTTGAACGTCAGTTCACATTTGTAGGTGGATCATCAGTGTTAGAGCTAAAATTAGCATGTTTAAAGTGATTTTCATGCTTCCAGGGGCCCAAAACACAAGATTTATGGAATGGTTAAAAGTGCATGAAAATGGCCAATTTACTCACTCTGAGTTCTCAAAAAGGGTTTCTTCACCCTGGGAAGTTAATTAAATACCATTTGGAGGCATTTAATGTTCGAGCAAAAACGGCTGATTTTCGACAAAAGAGATAACACCCCCCCATTACGTCATGCTTCAGAAATGTGGAAAATGGTCCGTTTTCAAATGTTTTATTTTTGAACGTCAGTTCACATTTGTAGGTGGATCATCAGTGTTAGAGCTAAAATTAGCATGTTTAAAGTGATTTTCATGCTTCCAGGGGCTCGGGAAGTTAATTAAATACCATTTGGAGGCATTTAATGTTCCAGCAAAAACGGCTGATTTTCGACAAAAGAGATAACACCCCCCCATTACGTCATGCTTCAGAAATGTGGAAAATGGTCCGTTTTCAAATGTTTTATTTTTGAACGTCAGTTCACATTTGTAGGTGGATCATCAGTGTTAGAGCTAAAATTAGCATGTTTAAAGTGATTTTCATGCTTCCAGGGGCTCGGGAAGTTAATTAAATACCATTTGGAGGCATTTAATGTTCGAGCAAAAACGGCTGATTTTCGACAAAAGAGATAACACCGCCCCCATTACGTCATGCTTCAGAAATGTGGAAAATGGTCCGTTTTCAAATGTTTTATTTTTGAACGTTAGTTCACATTTGTAGGTGGATCATCAGTGTTAGAGCTAAAATTAGCATGTTTAAAGTGATTTTCATGCTTCCAGGGGCTCGGGAAGTGAAATAAATACCATTTGGAGGCATTTAATGTTCGAGCAAAAACGGCTGCTTTTCGACAAAAGAGATAACACCCCCCCATTAGGTCATGCTTCAGAAATGTGGAAAATGGTCCGTTTTCAAATGTTTTATTTTTGAACGTCAGTTCACATTTGTAGGTGGATCATCAGTGTTAGAGCTAAAATTAGCATGTTTAAAGTGATTGTCATGCTTCCAGGGGCCCTAAACACAAGATTTATGGAATGGTTAAAAGTGCATGAAAATGGCCAATTTACTCACTCTGAGTTCTCAAAAAGGGTTTCTTCACCCCGGGAAGTTAATTAAATACCATTTGGAGGCATTTAATGTTCGAGCAAAAACGGCTGATTTTCAACAAAAGAGATAACACCCCCCCATTACGTCATGCTTCAGAAATGTGGAAAATGGTCCGTTTTCAAATGTTTTATTTTTGAACGTCAGTTCACATTTGTAGGTGGATCATCAGTGTTAGAGCTAAAATTAGCATGTTTAAAGTGATTTTCATGCTTCCAGGGGCCCAAAACACAAGATTTATGGAATGGTTAAAAGTGCATGAAAATGGCCAATTTACTCACTCTGAGTTCTCAAAAAGGGTTTCTTTACCCCGGGAAGTTAATTAAATACCATTTGGAGGCATTTAATGTTCGAGCAAAAACGGCTGATTTTCGACAAAAGAGATAACACCCCCCATTACGTCATGCTTCAGAAATGTGGAAAATGGTCCGTTTTCAAATGTTTTATTTTTGAACGTCAGTTCACATTTGTAGGTGGATCATCAGTGTTAGAGCTAAAATTAGCATGTTTAAAGTGATTTTCATGCTTCCAGGTGCCCAAAACACAAGATTTATGGAATGGTTAAAAGTGCATGAAAATGGCCAATTTACTCACTCTGAGTTCTCAAAAAGTGTTTCTTCACCCCGGGAAGTTAATTAAATACCATTTGGAGGCATTTAATGTTCGAGCAAAAACGGCTGATTTTCGACAAAAGAGATAACACCCCCCCATTACGTCATGCTTCAGAAATGTGGAAAATGGTCCGTTTTCAAATGTTTTATTTTTGAACGTCAGTTCACATTTGTAGGTGGATCATCAGTGTTAGAGCTAAAATTAGCATGTTTAAAGTGATTTTCATGCTTCCAGGGGCTCGGGAAGTGAAATAAATACCATTTGGAGGCATTTAATGTTCGAGCAAAAACGGCTGATTTTCGACAAAAGAGATAACACTCCCCCATTACGTCATGCTTCAGAAATGTGGAAAATGATCCGTTTTCAAATGTTTTATTTTTGAACGTCAGTTCACATTTGTAGGTGGATCATCAGTGTTAGAGCTAAAATTAGCATGTTTAAAGTGATTTTCATGCTTCCAGGGGCTCGGGAAGTTAATTAAATACCATTTGGAGGCATTTAATGTTCGAGCAAAAACGGCTGATTTTCGACAAAAGAGATAACACCCCCCCATTACGTCATGCTTCAGAAATGTGGAAAATGGTCCGTTTTCAAATGTTTTATTTTTGAACGTCAGTTCACATTTGTAGGTGGATCATCAGTGTTAGAGCTAAAATTAGCATGTTTAAAGTGATTTTCATGCTTCCCCAGGGCCCAAAACACAAGATTTATGGAATGGTTAAAAGTGCATGAAAATGGCCAATTTACTCACTCTGAGTTCTCAAAAAGGGTTTCTTCACCCCGGGAAGTTAATTAAATACCATTTGGAGGCATTTAATGTTCGAGCAAAAACGGCTGATTTTCGACAAAAGAGATAACACCCCCCCATTACGTCATGCTTCAGAAATGTGGAAAATGGTCCGTTTTCAAATGTTTTATTTTTGAACGTCAGTTCACATTTGTAGGTGGATCATCAGTGTTAGAGCTAAAATTTGCATGTTAAAGTGATTTCATGCTTCCAGGGGCTCGGGAAGTGAAATAAATACCATTTGGAGGCATTTAATGTTCGAGCAAAAACGGCTGATTTTCGACAAAAGAGATAACACCCCCCCATTACGTCATGCTTCAGAAATGTGGAAAATGGTCCGTTTTCAAATGTTTTATTTTTGAACGTCAGTTCACATTTGTAGGTGGATCATCAGTGTTAGAGCTAAAATTAGCATGTTTAAAGTGATTTTCATGCTTCCAGGGGCCCAAAACACAAGATTTTATGGAATGGTTAAAGGTGCATGAAAATGGCCAATTTACTCACTCTGAGTTCTCAAAAAGGGTTTCTTCACCCCGGGAAGTTAATTAAATACCATTTGGAGGCATTTAATGTTCGAGCAAAAACGGCTGATTTTCGACAAAAGAGATAACACACCCCCATTACGTCATGCTTCAGAAATGTGGAAAATGGTCCGTTTTCAAATGTTTTATTTTTGAACGTCAGTTCACATTTGTAGGTGGATCATCAGTGTTAGAGCTAAAATTAGCATGTTTAAAGTGATTTTCATGCTTCCAGGGGCTCGGGAAGTTAATTAAATACCATTTGGAGGCATTTAATGTTCGAGCAAAAACGGCTGATTTTCGACAAAAGAGATAACACCCCTCCATTACGTCATGCTTCAGAAATGTGGAAAATGGTCCGTTTTCAAATGTTTTATTTTTGAACGTCAGTTCACATTTGTAGGTGGATCATCAGTGTTAGAGCTAAAATTAGCATGTTTAAAGTGATTTTCATGCTTCCAGGGGCCCAAAACACAAGATTTATGGAATGGTTAAAAGTGCATGAAAATGGCCAATTTACTCACTCTGAGTTCTCAAAAAGGGTTTCTTCACCCCGGGAAGTTAATTAAATACCATTTGGAGGCATTTAATGTTCGAGCAAAAACGGCTGATTTTCGACAAAAGAGATAACACCCCCCCATTACGTCATGCTTCAGAAATGTGGAAAATGGTCCGTTTTCAAATGTTTTATTTTTGAACGTCAGTTCACATTTGTAGGTGGATCATCAGTGTTAGAGCTAAAATTAGCATGTTTAAAGTGATTTTCATGCTTCCAGGGGCTCGGGAAGTTAATTAAATACCATTTGGAGGCATCTAATGTTCGAGCAAAAACGGCTGATTTTCGACAAAAGAGATAACACCCCCCATTACGTCATGCTTCAGAAATGTGGAAAATGGTCCGTTTTCAAATGTTTTATTTTTGAACGTCAGTTCACATTTGTAGGTGGATCATCAGTGTTAGAGCTAAAATTAGCATGTTTAAAGTGATTTTCATGCTTCCAGGGGCCCTAAACACAAGATTTATGGAATGGTTAAAAGTGCATGAAAATGGCCAATTTACTCACTCTGAGTTCTCAAAAAGGGTTTCTTCACCCCGGGAAGTTAATTAAATACCATTTGGAGGCATTTAATGTTCGAGCAAAAACGGCTGATTTTCGACAAAAGAGATAACACCCCCCATTACGTCATGCTTCAGAAATGTGGAAAATGGTCCGTTTTCAAATGTTTTATTTTTCAACGTCAGTTCACATTTGTAGGTGGATCATCAGTGTTAGAGCTAAAATTAGCATGTTTAAAGTGATTTTCATGCTTCCAGGGGCTCGGGAAGTTAATTAAATACCATTTGGAGGCATTTAATGTTCGAGCAAAAACGGCTGATTTTCGACAAAAGAGATAACACCCCCCCATTACGTCATGCTTCAGAAATGTGGAAAATGGTCCGTTTTCAAATGTTTTATTTTTGAACGTCAGTTCACATTTGTAGGTGGATCATCAGTGTTAGAGCTAAAATTAGCATGTTTAAAGTGATTTTCATGCTTCCAGGGGCCCAAAACACAAGATTTATGGAATGGTTAAAAGTGCATGAAAATGGCCAATTTACTCACTCTGAGTTCTCAAAAAGGGTTTCTTCACCCCGGGAAGCTAATTAAATACCATTTGGAGGCATTTAATGTTCGAGCAAAAACGGCTGATTTTCGACAAAAGAGATAAAACCCCCCCATTACGTCATGCTTCAGAAATGTGGAAAATGGTCCGTTTTCAAATGTTTTATTTTTGAACGTCAGTTCACATTTGTAGGTGGATCATCAGTGTTAGAGCTAAAATTAGCATGTTTAAAGTGATTTTCATGCTTCCAGGGGCTCGGGAAGTTAATTAAATACCATTTGGAGGCATTCAATGTTCGAGCAAAAACGGCTGATTTTCGACAAAAGAGATAACACCCCCCCATTACGTCATGCTTCAGAAATGTGGAAAATGGTCCGTTTTCAAATGTTTTATTTTTGAACGTCAGTTCACATTTGTAGGTGGATCATCAGTGTTAGAGCTAAAATTAGCATGTTTAAAGTGATTTTCATGCTTCCAGGGGCCCAAAACACAAGATTTATGGAATGGTTAAAAGTGCATGAAAATGGCCAATTTACTCACTCTGAGTTCTCAAAAAGGGTTTCTTCACCCCGGGAAGTTAATTAAATACCATTTGGAGGCATTTAATGTTCGAGCAAAAACGGCTGATTTTCGACAAAAGAGATAACACCCACCCCATTACGTCATGCTTCAGAAATGTGGAAAATGGTCCGTTTTCAAATGTTTTATTTTTGAACGTCAGTTCACATTTGTAGGTGGATCATCAGTGTTAGAGCTAAAATTAGCATGTTTAAAGTGATTTTCATGCTTCCAGGGGCTCGGGAAGTTAATTAAATACCATTTGGAGGCATTTAATGTTCGAGCAAAAACGGCTGATTTTCGACAAAAGAGATAACACCCCCCCATTACGTCATGCTTCAGAAATGTGGAAAATGGTCCGTTTTCAAATGTTTTATTTTTGAACGTCAGTTCACATTTGTAGGTGGATCATCAGTGTTAGAGCTAAAATTAGCATGTTTAAAGTGATTTTCATGCTTCCAGGGGCTCGGGAAGTTAATTAAATACCATTTGGAGGCATTTAATGTTCGAGCAAAAACGGCTGATTTTCGACAAAAGAGATAGCACCCCCCCATTACGTCATGCTTCAGAAATGTGGAAAATGGTCCGTTTTCAAATGTTTTATTTTTGAACGTCAGTTCACATTTGTAGGTGGATCATCAGTGTTAGAGCTAAAATTAGCATGTTTAAAGTGATTTTCATGCTTCCAGGGGCTCGGGAAGTGAAATAAATACCATTTGGAGGCATTTAATGTTCGAGCAAAAACGGCTGATTTTCGACAAAAGAGATAACACCCCCCCATTACGTCATGCTTCAGAAATGTGGAAAATGGTCCGTTTTCAAATGTTTTATTTTTGAACGTCAGTTCACATTTGTAGGTGGATCATCAGTGTTAGAGCTAAAATTAGCATGTTTAAAGTGATTTTCATGCTTCCAGGGGCCCAAAACACAAGATTTATGGAATGGTTAAAAGTGCATGAAAATGGCCAATTTACTCACTCTGAGTTCTCAAAAAGGGTTTCTTCACCCCGGGAAGTTAATTAAATACCATTTGGAGGCATTTAATGTTCGAGCAAAAACGGCTGATTTTCGACAAAAGAGATAACACCCCCCCATTACGTCATGCTTCAGAAATGTGGAAAATGGTCCGTTTTCAAATGTTTTATTTTTGAACGTCAGTTCACATTTGTAGGTGGATCATCAGTGTTAGAGCTAAAATTAGCATGTTTAAAGTGATTTTCATGCTTCCAGGGGCTCGGGAAGTGAAATAAATACCATTTGGAGGCATTTAATGTTCGAGCAAAAACGGCTGATTTTCGACAAAAGAGATAACACCCCCCCATTACGTCATGCTTCAGAAATGTGGAAAATGGTCCGTTTTCAAATGTTTTATTTTTGAACGTTAGTTCACATTTGTAGGTGGATCATCAGTGTTAGAGCTAAAATTAGCATGTTTAAAGTGATTTTCATGCTTCCAGGGGCTCGGGAAGTGAAATAAATACCATTTGGAGGCATTTAATGTTCGAGCAAAAACGGCTGATTTTCGACAAAAGAGATAACACCCCCCCATTACGTCATGCTTCAGAAATGTGGAAAATGGTCCGTTTTCAAATGTTTTATTTTTTAACGTCAGTTCACATTTGTAGGTGGATCATCAGTGTTAGAGCTAAAATTAGCATGTTTAAAGTGATTTTCATGCTTCCAGGGGCCCAAAACACAAGATTTATGGAATGGTTAAAAGTGCATGAAAATGGCCAATTTACTCACTCTGAGTTCTCAAAAAGGGTTTCTTCACCCCGGGAAGTTAATTAAATACCATTTGGAGGCATTTAATGTTCGAGCAAAAACGGCAGATTTTCGACAAAAGAGAAAACACCCCCCCATTACGTCATGCTTCAGAAATGTGGAAAATGGTCCGTTTTCAAATGTTTTATTTTTGAACGTCAGTTCACATTTGTAGGTGGATCATCAGTGTTAGAGCTAAAATTAGCATGTTTAAAGTGATTTTCATGCTTCCAGGGGCTCGGGAAGTGAAATAAATACCATTTGGAGGCATTTAATGTTCGAGCAAAAACGGCTGATTTTCGACAAAAGAGATAACACCCCCCCATTACGTCATGCTTCAGAAATGTGGAAAATGGTCCGTTTTCAAATGTTTTATTTTTGAACGTCAGTTCACATTTGTAGGTGGATCATCAGTGTTAGAGCTAAAATTAGCATGTTTAAAGTGATTTTCATGCTTCCAGGGGCTCGGGAAGTGAAATAAATACCATTTGGAGGCATTTAATGTTCGAGCAAAAACGGCTGATTTTCGACAAAAGAGATAACACCCCCCCATTACGTCATGCTTCAGAAATGTGGAAAATGGTCCGTTTTCAAATGTTTTATTTTTGAACGTCAGTTCACATTTGTAGGTGGATCATCAGTGTTAGAGCTAAAATTAGCATGTTTAAAGTGATTTTCATGCTTCCAGGGGCCCAAAACACAAGATTTATGGAATGGTTAAAAGTGCATGAAAATGGCCAATTTACTCACTCTGAGTTCTCAAAAAGGGTTTCTTCACCCCGGGAAGTTAATTAAATACCATTTGGAGGCATTTAATGTTCGAGCAAAAACGGCAGATTTTCGACAAAAGAGAAAACACCCCCCCATTACGTCATGCTTCAGAAATGTGGAAAATGGTCCGTTTTCAAATGTTTTATTTTTGAACGTCAGTTCACATTTGTAGGTGGATCATCAGTGTTAGAGCTAAAATTAGCATGTTTAAAGTGATGTTCATGCTTCCAGGGGCTCGGGAAGTTAATTAAATACCATTTGGAGGCATTTAATGTTCGAGCAAAAACGGCTGACTTTCGACAAAAGAGATAACACCCCCCCATTACGTCATGCTTCAGAAATGTGGAAAATGGTCCGTTTTCAAATGTTTTATTTTTGAACGTCAGTTCACATTTGTAGGTGGATCATCAGTGTTAGAGCTCAAATTAGCATGTTTAAAGTGATTTTCATGCTTCCAGGGGCTCGGGAAGTTAATTAAATACCATTTGGAGGCATTTAATGTTCGAGCAAAAACGGCTGATTTTCGACAAAAGAGATAACCCCCCCCCATTACGTCATGCTTCAGAAATGTGGAAAATGGTCCGTTTTCAAATGTTTTATTTTTGAACGTCAGTTCACATTTGTAGGTGGATCATCAGTGTTAGAGCTAAAATTAGCATGTTTAAAGTGATTTTCATGCTTCCAGGGGCCCAAAACACAAGATTTATGGAATGGTTAAAAGTGCATGAAAATGGCCAATTTACTCACTCTGAGTTCTCAAAAAGGGTTTCTTCACCCCGGGAAGTTAATTAAATACCATTTGGAGGCATTTAATGTTCGAGCAAAAACGGCTGATTTTCGACAAAAGAGATAACACCCCCCCATTACGTCATGCTTCAGAAATGTGGAAAATGGTCCGTTTTCAAATGTTTTATTTTTAAACGTCAGTTCACATTTGTAGGTGGATGATCAGTGTTAGAGCTAAAATTAGCATGTTTAAAGTGATTTTCATGCTTCCAGGGGCTCGGGAAGTGAAATAAATACCATTTGGAGGCATTTAATGTTCCAGCAAAAACGGCTGATTTTCGACAAAAGAGATAACACCCCCCCATTACGTCATGCTTCAGAAATGTGGAAAATGGTCCGTTTTCAAATGTTTTATTTTTGAACGTCAGTTCACATTTGTAGGTGGATCATCAGTGTTAGAGCTAAAATTAGCATGTTTAAAGTGATTTTCATGCTTCCAGGGGCTCGGGAAGTTAATTAAATACCATTTGGAGGCATTTAATGTTCGAGCAAAAACGGCTGATTTTCGACAAAAGAGATAACACCCCCCCATTACGTCATGCTTCAGAAATGTGGAAAATGGTCCGTTTTCAAATGTTTTATTTTTGAACGTCAGTTCACATTTGTAGGTGGATCATCAGTGTTAGAGCTAAAATTAGCATGTTTAACCACTTGGATGCTATGCTTCTTCTGGAACTTCAATGTAATTTCCATTGAAATCAATGGAAACTCCATGACGAGTTACCCTTGTCATTAGCGCTGAAGGGGTTAAAGTGATTTTCATGCTTCCAGGGGCTCGGGAAGTTAATTAAATACCATTTGGAGGCATTTAATGTTCGAGCAAAAACGGCTGATTTTCGACAAAAGAGATAACACCCCCCATTACGTCATGCTTCAGAAATGTGGAAAATGGTCAGTTTTCAAATGTTTTATTTTTGAACGTCAGTTCACATTTGTAGGTGGATCATCAGTGTTAGAGCTAAAATTAGCATGTTTAAAGTGATTTTCATGCTTCCAGGGGCTCGGGAAGTGAAATAAATACCATTTGGAGGCATTTAATG
This sequence comes from Lissotriton vulgaris, assembly GCF_964263255.1. Taxonomy (NCBI): domain Eukaryota; kingdom Metazoa; phylum Chordata; class Amphibia; order Caudata; family Salamandridae; genus Lissotriton; species Lissotriton vulgaris. The sequence goes on from NW_028253354.1 coordinate 135,685, forward strand.
TTCGAGCAAAAACGGCTGATTTTCGACAAAAGAGATACCACCCCCCCATTACGTCATGCTTCAGAAATGTGGAAAATGGTCCGTTTTCAAATGTTTTATTTTTGAACGTCAGTTCACATTTGTAGGTGGATCATCAGTGTTAGAGCTAAAATTAGCATGTTTAAAGTGATTTTCATGCTTCCAGGGGCCCAAAACACAAGATTTATGGAATGGTTAAAAGTGCATGAAAATGGCCAATTTACTCACTCTGAGTTCTCAAAAAGGGTTTCTTCACCCCGGGAAGTTAATTAAATACCATTTGGAGGCATTTAATGTTCGAGCAAAAACGGCTGATTTTCGACAAAAGAGATAACACCCCCCCATTACGTCATGCTTCAGAAATGTGGAAAATGGTCCGTTTTCAAATGTTTTATTTTTGAACGTCAGTTCACATTTGTAGGTGGATCATCAGTGTTAGAGCTAAAATTAGCATGTTTAAAGTGATTTTCATGCTTCCAGGGGCTCGGGATGTTAATTAAATACCATTTAGAGGCATTTAATGTTCGAGCAAAAACGGCTGATTTTCGACAAAAGAGATAACACCCCCCTATTACGTCATGCTTCAGAAATGTGGAAAATGGTCCGTTTTCAAATGTTTTATTTTTGAACGTCAGTTCACATTTGTAGGTGGATCATCAGTGTTAGAGCTAAAATTAGCATGTTTAAAGTGATTTTCATGCTTCCAGGGGCTCGGGAAGTTAATTAAATACCATTTGGAGGCATTTAATGTTCGAGCAAAAACGGCTGATTTTCGACAAAAGAGATAACACCCCCCCATTACGTCATGCTTCAGAAATGTGGAAAATGGTCCGTTTTCAAATGTTTTATTTTTGAACGTCAGTTCACATTTGTAGGTGGATCATCAGTGTTAGAGCTAAAATTAGCATGTTTAACCACTTGGATGCTATGCTTCTTCTGGAACTTCAATGTAATTTCCATTGAAATCAATGGAAACTCCATGACGAGTTACCCTTGTCATTAGCGCTGAAGGGGTTAAAGTGATTTTCATGCTTCCAGGGGCTCGGGAAGTTAATTAAATACCATTTGGAGGCATTTAATGTTCGAGCAAAAACGGCTGATTTTCGACAAAAGAGATAACACCCCCCATTACGTCATGCTTCAGAAATGTGGAAAATGGTCAGTTTTCAAATGTTTTATTTTTGAACGTCAGTTCACATTTGTAGGTGGATCATCAGTGTTAGAGCTAAAATTAGCATGTTTAAAGTGATTTTCATGCTTCCAGGGGCTCGGGAAGTGAAATAAATACCATTTGGAGGCATTTAATGTTCGAGCAAAAACGGCTGATTTTCGACAAAAGAGATACCACCCCCCCATTACGTCATGCTTCAGAAATGTGGAAAATGGTCCGTTTTCAAATGTTTTATTTTTGAACGTCAGTTCACATTTGTAGGTGGATCATCAGTGTTAGAGCTAAAATTAGCATGTTTAAAGTGATTTTCATGCTTCCAGGGGCCCAAAACACAAGATTTATGGAATGGTTAAAAGTGCATGAAAATGGCCAATTTACTCACTCTGAGTTCTCAAAAAGGGTTTCTTCACCCCGGGAAGTTAATTAAATACCATTTGGAGGCATTTAATGTTCGAGCAAAAACGGCTGATTTTCGACAAAAGAGATAACACCCCCCCATTACGTCATGCTTCAGAAATGTGGAAAATGGTCCGTTTTCAAATGTTTTATTTTTGAACGTCAGTTCACATTTGTAGGTGGATCATCAGTGTTAGAGCTAAAATTAGCATGTTTAAAGTGATTTTCATGCTTCCAGGGGCTCGGGAAGTGAAATAAATACCATTTGGAGGCATTTAATGTTCGAGCAAAAACGGCTGATTTTCGACAAAAGAGATACCACCCCCCCATTACGTCATGCTTCAGAAATGTGGAAAATGGTCCGTTTTCAAATGTTTTATTTTTGAACGTCAGTTCACATTTGTAGGTGGATCATCAGTGTTAGAGCTAAAATTAGCATGTTTAAAGTGATTTTCATGCTTCCAGGGGCCCAAAACACAAGATTTATGGAATGGTTAAAAGTGCATGAAAATGGCCAATTTACTCACTCTGAGTTCTCAAAAAGGGTTTCTTCACCCCGGGAAGTTAATTAAATACCATTTGGAGGCATTTAATGTTCGAGCAAAAACGGCTGATTTTCGACAAAAGAGATAACACCCCCCCATTACGTCATGCTTCAGAAATGTGGAAAATGGTCCGTTTTCAAATGTTTTATTTTTGAACGTCAGTTCACATTTGTAGGTGGATCATCAGTGTTAGAGCTAAAATTAGCATGTTTAAAGTGATTTTCATGCTTCCAGGGGCTCGGGATGTTAATTAAATACCATTTAGAGGCATTTAATGTTCGAGCAAAAACGGCTGATTTTCGACAAAAGAGATAACACCCCCCTATTACGTCATGCTTCAGAAATGTGGAAAATGGTCCGTTTTCAAATGTTTTATTTTTGAACGTCAGTTCACATTTGTAGGTGGATCATCAGTGTTAGAGCTAAAATTAGCATGTTTAAAGTGATTTTCATGCTTCCAGGGGCTCGGGAAGTTAATTAAATACCATTTGGAGGCATTTAATGTTCGAGCAAAAACGGCTGATTTTCGACAAAAGAGATAACACCCCCCCATTACGTCATGCTTCAGAAATGTGGAAAATGGTCCGTTTTCAAATGTTTTATTTTTGAACGTCAGTTCACATTTGTAGGTGGATCATCAGTGTTAGAGCTAAAATTAGCATGTTTAACCACTTGGATGCTATGCTTCTTCTGGAACTTCAATGTAATTTCCATTGAAATCAATGGAAACTCCATGACGAGTTACCCTTGTCATTAGCGCTGAAGGGGTTAAAGTGATTTTCATGCTTCCAGGGGCTCGGGAAGTTAATTAAATACCATTTGGAGGCATTTAATGTTCGAGCAAAAACGGCTGATTTTCGACAAAAGAGATAACACCCCCCATTACGTCATGCTTCAGAAATGTGGAAAATGGTCAGTTTTCAAATGTTTTATTTTTGAACGTCAGTTCACATTTGTAGGTGGATCATCAGTGTTAGAGCTAAAATTAGCATGTTTAAAGTGATTTTCATGCTTCCAGGGGCTCGGGAAGTGAAATAAATACCATTTGGAGGCATTTAATGTTCGAGCAAAAACGGCTGATTTTCGACAAAAGAGATACCACCCCCCCATTACGTCATGCTTCAGAAATGTGGAAAATGGTCCGTTTTCAAATGTTTTATTTTTGAACGTCAGTTCACATTTGTAGGTGGATCATCAGTGTTAGAGCTAAAATTAGCATGTTTAAAGTGATTTTCATGCTTCCAGGGGCCCAAAACACAAGATTTATGGAATGGTTAAAAGTGCATGAAAATGGCCAATTTACTCACTCTGAGTTCTCAAAAAGGGTTTCTTCACCCCGGGAAGTTAATTAAATACCATTTGGAGGCATTTAATGTTCGAGCAAAAACGGCTGATTTTCGACAAAAGAGATAACACCCCCCCATTACGTCATGCTTCAGAAATGTGGAAAATGGTCCGTTTTCAAATGTTTTATTTTTGAACGTCAGTTCACATTTGTAGGTGGATCATCAGTGTTAGAGCTAAAATTAGCATGTTTAAAGTGATGTTCATGCTTCCAGGGGCTCGGGAAGTTAATTAAATACCATTTGGAGGCATTTAATGTTCGAGCAAAAACGGCTGATTTTCGACAAAAGAGATAACACCCCCCCATTACGTCATGCTTCAGAAATGTGGAAAATGGTCCGTTTTCAAATGTTTTATTTTTGAACGTCAGTTCACATTTGTAGGTGGATCATCAGTGTTAGAGCTAAAATTAGCATGTTTAAAGTGATTTTCATGCTTCCAGGGGCTCGGGAAGTTAATTAAATACCATTTGGAGGCATTTAATGTTCGAGCAAAAACGGCTGATTTTCGACAAAAGAGATACCCCCCCCCCATTACGTCATGCTTCAGAAATGTGGAAAATGGTCCGTTTTCAAATGTTTTATTTTTGAACGTCAGTTCACATTTGTAGGTGGATGATCAGTGTTAGAGCTAAAATTAGCATGTTTAAAGTGATTTTCATGCTTCCAGGGGCTCGGGAAGTGAAATAAATACCATTTGGAGGCATTTAATGTTCGAGCAAAAACGGCTGATTTTCGACAAAAGAGATAACACCCCCCCATTACGTCATGCTTCAGAAATGTGGAAAATGGTCCGTTTTCAAATGTTTTATTTTTGAACGTCAGTTCACATTTGTAGGTGGATGATCAGTGTTAGAGCTAAAATTAGCATGTTTAAAGTGATTTTCATGCTTCCAGGGGCTCGGGAAGTGAAATAAATACCATTTGGAGGCATTTAATGTTCGAGCAAAAACGGCTGATTTTCGACAAAAGAGATAACACCCCCCCATTACGTCATGCTTCAGAAATGTGGAAAATGGTCCGTTTTCAAATGTTTTATTTTTGAACGTCAGTTCACATTTGTAGGTGGATCATCAGTGTTAGAGCTAAAATTAGCATGTTTAAAGTGATTTTCATGCTTCCAGGGGCTCGGGAAGTTAATTAAATACCATTTGGAGGCATTTAATGTTCGAGCAAAAACGGCTGATTTTCGACAAAAGAGATAACACCCCCCATTACGTCATGCTTCAGAAATGTGGAAAATGGTCAGTTTTCAAATGTTTTATTTTTGAACGTCAGTTCACATTTGTAGGTGGATCATCAGTGTTAGAGCTAAAATTAGCATGTTTAAAGTGATTTTCATGCTTCCAGGGGCTCGGGAAGTGAAATAAATACCATTTGGAGGCATTTAATGTTCGAGCAAAAACGGCTGATTTTCGACAAAAGAGAAAACACCCCCCCCATTACGTCATGCTTCAGAAATGTGGAAAATGGTCCGTTTTCAAATGTTTTATTTTTGAACGTCAGTTCACATTTGTAGGTGGATCATCAGTGTTAGAGCTAAAATTAGCATGTTTAAAGTGATTTTCATGCTTCCAGGGGCCCAAAACACAAGATTTATGGAATGGTTAAAAGTGCATGAAAATGGCCAATTTACTCACTCTGAGTTCTCAAAAAGGGTTTCTTCACCCCGGGAAGTTAATTAAATACCATTTGGAGGCATTTAATGTTCGAGCAAAAACGGCTGATTTTTGACAAAAGAGATAACACCCCCCCATTACGTCATGCTTCAGAAATGTGGAAAATGGTCCGTTTTCAAATGTTTTATTTTTGAACGTCAGTTCACATTTGTAGGTGGATCATCAGTGTTAGAGCTAAAATTAGCATGTTTAAAGTGATTTTCATGCTTCCAGGGGCTCGGGAAGTGAAATAAATACCATTTGGAGGCATTTAATGTTCCAGCAAAAACTGCTGATTTTCGACAAAAGAGATAACACCCCCCCATTACGTCATGCTTCAGAAATGTGGAAAATGGTCCGTTTTCAAATGTTTTATTTTTGAACGTCAGTTCACATTTGTAGGTGGATCATCAGTGTTAGAGCTAAAATTAGCATGTTTAAAGTGATTTTCATGCTTCCAGGGGCTCGGGAAGTTAATTAAATACCATTTGGAGGCATTTAATGTTCCAGCAAAAACGGCTGATTTTCGACAAAAGAGATAACACCCCCCCCATTACGTCATGCTTCAGAAATGTGGAAAATGGTCCGTTTTCAAATGTTTTATTTTTGAACGTCAGTTCACATTTGTAGGTGGATCATCAGTGTTAGAGCTAAAATTAGCATGTTTAAAGTGATTTTCATGCTTCCAGGGGCTCGGGAAGTTAATTAAATACCATTTGGAGGCATTTAATGTTCGAGCAAAAACGGCTGATTTTCGACAAAAGAGATAACACCGCCCCCATTACGTCATGCTTCAGAAATGTGCAAAATGGTCCGTTTTCAAATGTTTTATTTTTGAACGTTAGTTCACATTTGTAGGTGGATCATCAGTGTTAGAGCTAAAATTAGCATGTTTAAAGTGATTTTCATGCTTCCAGGGGCTCGGGAAGTGAAATAAATACCATTTGGAGGCATTTAATGTTCGAGCAAAAACGGCTGCTTTTCGACAAAAGAGATAACACCCCCCCATTACGTCATGCTTCAGAAATGTGGAAAATGGTCCGTTTTCAAATGTTTTATTTTTGAACGTCAGTTCACATTTGTAGGTGGATCATCAGTGTTAGAGCTAAAATTAGCATGTTTAAAGTGATTGTCATGCTTCCAGGGGCCCTAAACACAGGATTTATGGAATGGTTAAAAGTGCATGAAAATGGCCAATTTACTCACTCTGAGTTCTCAAAAAGGGTTTCTTCACTCCGGGAAGTTAATTAAATACCATTTGGAGGCATTTAATGTTCGAGCAAAAACGGCTGATTTTCAACAAAAGAGATAACACCCCCCCATTACGTCATGCTTCAGAAATGTGGAAAATGGTCCGTTTTCAAATGTTTTATTTTTGAACGTCAGTTCACATTTGTAGGTGGATCATCAGTGTTAGAGCTAAAATTAGCATGTTTAAAGTGATTTTCATGCTTCCAGGGGCCCAAAACACAAGATTTATGGAATGGTTAAAAGTGCATGAAAATGGCCAATTTACTCACTCTGAGTTCTCAAAAAGGGTTTCTTTACCCCGGGAAGTTAATTAAATACCATTTGGAGGCATTTAATGTTCGAGCAAAAACGGCTGATTTTCGACAAAAGAGATAACACCCCCCATTACGTCATGCTTCAGAAATGTGGAAAATGGTCCGTTTTCAAATGTTTTATTTTTGAACGTCAGTTCACATTTGTAGGTGGATCATCAGTGTTAGAGCTAAAATTAGCATGTTTAAAGTGATTTTCATGCTTCCAGGTGCCCAAAACACAAGATTTATGGAATGGTTAAAAGTGCATGAAAATGGCCAATTTACTCACTCTGAGTTCTCAAAAAGTGTTTCTTCACCCCGGGAAGTTAATTAAATACCATTTGGAGGCATTTAATGTTCGAGCAAAAACGGCTGATTTTCGACAAAAGAGATAACACCCCCCCATTACGTCATGCTTCAGAAATGTGGAAAATGGTCCGTTTTCAAATGTTTTATTTTTGAACGTCAGTTCACATTTGTAGGTGGATCATCAGTGTTAGAGCTAAAATTAGCATGTTTAAAGTGATTTTCATGCTTCCAGGGGCTCGGGAAGTGAAATAAATACCATTTGGAGGCATTTAATGTTCGAGCAAAAACGGCTGATTTTCGACAAAAGAGATAACACTCCCCCATTACGTCATGCTTCAGAAATGTGGAAAATGATCCGTTTTCAAATGTTTTATTTTTGAACGTCAGTTCACATTTGTAGGTGGATCATCAGTGTTAGAGCTAAAATTAGCATGTTTAAAGTGATTTTCATGCTTCCAGGGGCTCGGGAAGTTAATTAAATACCATTTGGAGGCATTTAATGTTCGAGCAAAAACGGCTGATTTTCGACAAAAGAGATAACACCCCCCCATTACGTCATGCTTCAGAAATGTGGAAAATGGTCCGTTTTCAAATGTTTTATTTTTGAACGTCAGTTCACATTTGTAGGTGGATCATCAGTGTTAGAGCTAAAATTAGCATGTTTAAAGTGATTTTCATGCTTCCAGGGGCCCAAAACACAAGATTTATGGAATGGTTAAAAGTGCATGAAAATGGCCAATTTACTCACTCTGAGTTCTCAAAAAGGGTTTCTTCACCCCGGGAAGGTAATTAAATACCATTTGGAGGCATTTAATGTTCGAGCAAAAACGGCTGATTTTCGACAAAAGAGATAACACCCCCCCATTACGTCATGCTTCAGAAATGTGGAAAATGGTCCGTTTTCAAATGTTTTATTTTTGAACGTCAGTTCACATTTGTAGGTGGATCATCAGTGTTAGAGCTAAAATTAGCATGTTTAAAGTGATTTTCATGCTTCCAGGGGCCCAAAACACAAGATTTATGGAATGGTTAAAAGTGCATGAAAATGGCCAATTTACTCACTCTGAGTTCTCAAAAAGGGTTTCTTCACCCCGGGAAGTTAATTAAATACCATTTGGAGGCATTTAATGTTCGAGCAAAAACGGCTGATTTTCGACAAAAGAGATAACACCCCCCCCATTACGTCATGCTTCAGAAATGTGGAAAATGGTCCGTTTTCAAATGTTTTATTTTTGAACGTCAGTTCACATTTGTAGGTGGATCATCAGTGTTAGAGCTAAAATTAGCATGTTTAAAGTGATTTTCATGCTTCCAGGGGCTCGGGAAGTTAATTAAATACCATTTGGAGGCATTTAATGTTCGAGCAAAAACGGCTGATTTTCGACAAAAGAGATAACACCCCCCCATTACGTCATGCTTCAGAAATGTGGAAAATGGTCCGTTTTCAAATGTTTTATTTTTGAACGTCAGTTCACATTTGTAGGTGGATCATCAGTGTTAGAGCTAAAATTAGCATGTTTAAAGTGATTTTCATGCTTCCAGGGGCTCGGGAAGTTAATTAAATACCATTTGGAGGCATTTAATGTTCGAGCAAAAACGGCTGATTTTCGACAAAAGAGATAGCACCCCCCCATTACATCATGCTTCAGAAATGTGGAAAATGGTCCGTTTTCAAATGTTTTATTTTTGAACGTCAGTTCACATTTGTAGGTGGATCATCAGTGTTAGAGCTAAAATTAGCATGTTTAAAGTGATTTTCATGCTTCCAGGGGCTCGGGAAGTGAAATAAATACCATTTGGAGGCATTTAATGTTCGAGCAAAAACGGCTGATTTTCGACAAAAGAGATAACACCCCCCCATTACGTCATGCTTCAGAAATGTGGAAAATGGTCCGTTTTCAAATGTTTTATTTTTGAACGTCAGTTCACATTTGTAGGTGGATCATCAGTGTTAGAGCTAAAATTAGCATGTTTAAAGTGATTTTCATGCTTCCAGGGGCCCAAAACACAAGATTTATGGAATGGTTAAAAGTGCATGAAAATGGCCAATTTACTCACTCTGAGTTCTCAAAAAGGGTTTCTTCACCCCGGGAAGTTAATTAAATACCATTTGGAGGCATTTAATGTTCGAGCAAAAACGGCTGATTTTCGACAAAAGAGATAACACCCCCCCATTACGTCATGCTTCAGAAATGTGGAAAATGGTCCGTTTTCAAATGTTTTATTTTTGAACGTCAGTTCACATTTGTAGGTGGATCATCAGTGTTAGAGCTAAAATTAGCATGTTTAAAGTGATTTTCATGCTTCCAGGGGCTCGGGAAGTGAAATAAATACCATTTGGAGGCATTTAATGTTCGAGCAAAAACGGCTGATTTTCGACAAAAGAGATAACACCCCCCCATTACGTCATGCTTCAGAAATGTGGAAAATGGTCCGTTTTCAAATGTTTTATTTTTGAACGTTAGTTCACATTTGTAGGTGGATCATCAGTGTTAGAGCTAAAATTAGCATGTTTAAAGTGATTTTCATGCTTCCAGGGGCTCGGGAAGTGAAATAAATACCATTTGGAGGCATTTAATGTTCGAGCAAAAACGGCTGATTTTCGACAAAAGAGATAACACCCCCCCATTACGTCATGCTTCAGAAATGTGGAAAATGGTCCGTTTTCAAATGTTTTATTTTTGAACGTCAGTTCACATTTGTAGGTGGATCATCAGTGTTAGAGCTAAAATTAGCATGTTTAAAGTGATTTTCATGCTTCCAGGGGCCCAAAACACAAGATTTATGGAATGGTTAAAAGTGCATGAAAATGGCCAATTTACTCACTCTGAGTTCTCAAAAAGGGTTTCTTCACCCCGGGAAGTTAATTAAATACCATTTGGAGGCATTTAATGTTCGAGCAAAAACGGCAGATTTTCGACAAAAGAGAAAACACCCCCCCATTACGTCATGCTTCAGAAATGTGGAAAATGGTCCGTTTTCAAATGTTTTATTTTTGAACGTCAGTTCACATTTGTAGGTGGATCATCAGTGTTAGAGCTAAAATTAGCATGTTTAAAGTGATTTTCATGCTTCCAGGGGCTCGGGAAGTGAAATAAATACCATTTGGAGGCATTTAATGTTCGAGCAAAAACGGCTGATTTTCGACAAAAGAGATAACACCCCCCCATTACGTCATGCTTCAGAAATGTGGAAAATGGTCCGTTTTCAAATGTTTTATTTTTGAACGTCAGTTCACATTTGTAGGTGGATCATCAGTGTTAGAGCTAAAATTAGCATGTTTAAAGTGATTTTCATGCTTCCAGGGGCTCGGGAAGTGAAATAAATACCATTTGGAGGCATTTAATGTTCGAGCAAAAACGGCTGATTTTCGACAAAAGAGATAACACCCCCCCATTACGTCATGCTTCAGAAATGTGGAAAATGGTCCGTTTTCAAATGTTTTATTTTTGAACGTCAGTTCACATTTGTAGGTGGATCATCAGTGTTAGAGCTAAAATTAGCATGTTTAAAGTGATTTTCATGCTTCCAGGGGCCCAAAACACAAGATTTATGGAATGGTTAAAAGTGCATGAAAATGGCCAATTTACTCACTCTGAGTTCTCAAAAAGGGTTTCTTCACCCCGGGAAGTTAATTAAATACCATTTGGAGGCATTTAATGTTCGAGCAAAAACGGCAGATTTTCGACAAAAGAGAAAACACCCCCCCATTACGTCATGCTTCAGAAATGTGGAAAATGGTCCGTTTTCAAATGTTTTATTTTTGAACGTCAGTTCACATTTGTAGGTGGATCATCAGTGTTAGAGCTAAAATTAGCATGTTTAAAGTGATGTTCATGCTTCCAGGGGCTCGGGAAGTTAATTAAATACCATTTGGAGGCATTTAATGTTCGAGCAAAAACGGCTGACTTTCGACAAAAGAGATAACACCCCCCCATTACGTCATGCTTCAGAAATGTGGAAAATGGTCCGTTTTCAAATGTTTTATTTTTGAACGTCAGTTCACATTTGTAGGTGGATCATCAGTGTTAGAGCTAAAATTAGCATGTTTAAAGTGATTTTCATGCTTCCAGGGGCTCGGGAAGTTAATTAAATACCATTTGGAGGCATTTAATGTTCGAGCAAAAACGGCTGATTTTCGACAAAAGAGATAACCCCCCCCCATTACGTCATGCTTCAGAAATGTGGAAAATGGTCCGTTTTCAAATGTTTTATTTTTGAACGTCAGTTCACATTTGTAGGTGGATCATCAGTGTTAGAGCTAAAATTAGCATGTTTAAAGTGATTTTCATGCTTCCAGGGGCCCAAAACACAAGATTTATGGAATGGTTAAAAGTGCATGAAAATGGCCAATTTACTCACTCTGAGTTCTCAAAAAGGGTTTCTTCACCCCGGGAAGTTAATTAAATACCATTTGGAGGCATTTAATGTTCGAGCAAAAACGGCTGATTTTCGACAAAAGAGATAACACCCCCCCATTACGTCATGCTTCAGAAATGTGGAAAATGGTCCGTTTTCAAATGTTTTATTTTTAAACGTCAGTTCACATTTGTAGGTGGATGATCAGTGTTAGAGCTAAAATTAGCATGTTTAAAGTGATTTTCATGCTTCCAGGGGCTCGGGAAGTGAAATAAATACCATTTGGAGGCATTTATTGTTCCAGCAAAAACGGCTGATTTTCGACAAAAGAGATAACACCCCCCCATTACGTCATGCTTCAGAAATGTGGAAAATGGTCCGTTTTCAAATGTTTTATTTTTGAACGTCAGTTCACATTTGTAGGTGGATCATCAGTGTTAGAGCTAAAATTAGCATGTTTAAAGTGATTTTCATGCTTCCAGGGGCTCGGGAAGTTAATTAAATACCATTTGGAGGCATTTAATGTTCGAGCAAAAACGGCTGATTTTCGACAAAAGAGATAACACCCCCCCATTACGTCATGCTTCAGAAATGTGGAAAATGGTCCGTTTTCAAATGTTTTATTTTTGAACGTCAGTTCACATTTGTAGGTGGATCATCAGTGTTAGAGCTAAAATTAGCATGTTTAACCACTTGGATGCTATGCTTCTTCTGGAACTTCAATGTAATTTCCATTGAAATCAATGGAAACTCCATGACGAGTTACCCTTGTCATTAGCGCTGAAGGGGTTAAAGTGATTTTCATGCTTCCAGGGGCTCGGGAAGTTAATTAAATACCATTTGGAGGCATTTAATGTTCGAGCAAAAACGGCTGATTTTCGACAAAAGAGATAACACCCCCCATTACGTCATGCTTCAGAAATGTGGAAAATGGTCAGTTTTCAAATGTTTTATTTTTGAACGTCAGTTCACATTTGTAGGTGGATCATCAGTGTTAGAGCTAAAATTAGCATGTTTAAAGTGATTTTCATGCTTCCAGGGGCTCGGGAAGTGAAATAAATACCATTTGGAGGCATTTAATGTTCGAGCAAAAACGGCTGATTTTCGACAAAAGAGATACCACCCCCCCATTACGTCATGCTTCAGAAATGTGGAAAATGGTCCGTTTTCAAATGTTTTATTTTTGAACGTCAGTTCACATTTGTAGGTGGATCATCAGTGTTAGAGCTAAAATTAGCATGTTTAAAGTGATTTTCATGCTTCCAGGGGCCCAAAACACAAGATTTATGGAATGGTTAAAAGTGCATGAAAATGGCCAATTTACTCACTCTGAGTTCTCAAAAAGGGTTTCTTCACCCCGGGAAGTTAATTAAATACCATTTGGAGGCATTTAATGTTCGAGCAAAAACGGCTGATTTTCGACAAAAGAGATAACACCCCCCCATTACGTCATGCTTCAGAAATGTGGAAAATGGTCCGTTTTCAAATGTTTTATTTTTGAACGTCAGTTCACATTTGTAGGTGGATCATCAGTGTTAGAGCTAAAATTAGCATGTTTAAAGTGATTTTCATGCTTCCAGGGGCTCGGGATGTTAATTAAATACCATTTAGAGGCATTTAATGTTCGAGCAAAAACGGCTGATTTTCGACAAAAGAGATAACACCCCCCTATTACGTCATGCTTCAGAAATGTGGAAAATGGTCCGTTTTCAAATGTTTTATTTTTGAACGTCAGTTCACATTTGTAGGTGGATCATCAGTGTTAGAGCTAAAATTAGCATGTTTAAAGTGATTTTCATGCTTCCAGGGGCTCGGGAAGTTAATTAAATACCATTTGGAGGCATTTAATGTTCGAGCAAAAACGGCTGATTTTCGACAAAAGAGATAACACCCCCCCATTACGTCATGCTTCAGAAATGTGGAAAATGGTCCGTTTTCAAATGTTTTATTTTTGAACGTCAGTTCACATTTGTAGGTGGATCATCAGTGTTAGAGCTAAAATTAGCATGTTTAACCACTTGGATGCTATGCTTCTTCTGGAACTTCAATGTAATTTCCATTGAAATCAATGGAAACTCCATGACGAGTTACCCTTGTCATTAGCGCTGAAGGGGTTAAAGTGATTTTCATGCTTCCAGGGGCTCGGGAAGTTAATTAAATACCATTTGGAGGCATTTAATGTTCGAGCAAAAACGGCTGATTTTCGACAAAAGAGATAACACCCCCCATTACGTCATGCTTCAGAAATGTGGAAAATGGTCAGTTTTCAAATGTTTTATTTTTGAACGTCAGTTCACATTTGTAGGTGGATCATCAGTGTTAGAGCTAAAATTAGCATGTTTAAAGTGATTTTCATGCTTCCAGGGGCTCGGGAAGTGAAATAAATACCATTTGGAGGCATTTAATGTTCGAGCAAAAACGGCTGATTTTCGACAAAAGAGAAAACACCCCCCCCATTACGTCATGCTTCAGAAATGTGGAAAATGGTCCGTTTTCAAATGTTTTATTTTTGAACGTCAGTTCACATTTGTAGGTGGATCATCAGTGTTAGAGCTAAAATTAGCATGTTTAAAGTGATTTTCATGCTTCCAGGGGCCCAAAACACAAGATTTATGGAATGGTTAAAAGTGCATGAAAATGGCCAATTTACTCACTCTGAGTTCTCAAAAAGGGTTTCTTCACCCCGGGAAGTTAATTAAATACCATTTGGAGGCATTTAATGTTCGAGCAAAAACGGCTGATTTTTGACAAAAGAGATAACACCCCCCCCATTACGTCATGCTTCAGAAATGTGGAAAATGGTCCGTTTTCAAATGTTTTATTTTTGAACGTCAGTTCACATTTGTAGGTGGATCATCAGTGTTAGAGCTAAAATTAGCATGTTTAAAGTGATTTTCATGCTTCCAGGGGCTCGGGAAGTGAAATAAATACCATTTGGAGGCATTTAATGTTCCAGCAAAAACTGCTGATTTTCGACAAAAGAGATAACACCCCCCCATTACGTCATGCTTCAGAAATGTGGAAAATGGTCCGTTTTCAAATGTTTTATTTTTGAACGTCAGTTCACATTTGTAGGTAGATCATCAGTGTTAGAGCTAAAATTAGCATGTTTAAAGTGATTTTCATGCTTCCAGGGGCTCGGGAAGTTAATTAAATACAATTTGGAGGCATTTAATGTTCGAGCAAAAACGGCTGATTTTCGACAAAAGAGATACCACCCCCCCATTACGTCATGCTTCAGAAATGTGGAAAATGGTCCGTTTTCAAATGTTTTATTTTTGAACGTCAGTTCACATTTGTAGGTGGATCATCAGTGTTAGAGCTAAAATTAGCATGTTTAAAGTGATTTTCATGCTTCCAGGGGCCCAAAACACAAGATTTATGGAATGGTTAAAAGTGCATGAAAATGGCCAATTTACTCACTCTGAGTTCTCAAAAAGGGTTTCTTCACCCCGGGAAGTTAATTAAATACCATTTGGAGGCATTTAATGTTCGAGCAAAAACGGCTGATTTTCGACAAAAGAGATAACACCCCCCATTACGTCATGCTTCAGAAATGTGGAAAATGGTCCGTTTTCAAATGTTTTATTTTTGAACGTCAGTTCACATTTGTAGGTGGATCATCAGTGTTAGAGCTAAAATTAGCATGTTTAAAGTGATTTTCATGCTTCCAGGGGCTCGGGATGTTAATTAAATACCATTTAGAGGCATTTAATGTTCGAGCAAAAACGGCTGATTTTCGACAAAAGAGATAACACCCCCCTATTACGTCATGCTTCAGAAATGTGGAAAATGGTCCGTTTTCAAATGTTTTATTTTTGAACGTCAGTTCACATTTGTAGGTGGATCATCAGTGTTAGAGCTAAAATTAGCATGTTTAAAGTGATTTTCATGCTTCCAGGGGCTCGGGAAGTTAATTAAATACCATTTGGAGGCATTTAATGTTCGAGCAAAAACGGCTGATTTTCGACAAAAGAGATAACACCCCCCCATTACGTCATGCTTCAGAAATGTGGAAAATGGTCCGTTTTCAAATGTTTTATTTTTGAACGTCAGTTCACATTTGTAGGTGGATCATCAGTGTTAGAGCTAAAATTAGCATGTTTAAAGTGATTTTCATGCTTCCAGGGGCTCGGGAAGTGAAATAAATACCATTTGGAGGCATTTAATGTTCGAGCAAAAACGGCTGATTTTCGACAAAAGAGATAACACCCCCCCATTACGTCATGCTTCAGAAATGTGGAAAATGGTCCGTTTTCAAATGTTTTATTTTTGAACGTCAGTTCACATTTGTAGGTGGATCATCAGTGTTAGAGCTAAAATTAGCATGTTTAAAGTGATTTTCATGCTTCCAGGGGCTCGGGAAGTGAAATAAATACCATTTGGAGGCATTTAATGTTCGAGCAAAAACGGCTGATTTTCGACAAAAGAGATAACACCCCCCCATTATGTCATGCTTCAGAAATGTGGAAAATGGTCCGTTTTCAAATGTTTTATTTTTGAACGTCAGTTCACATTTGTAGGTGGATCATCAGTGTTAGAGCTAAAATTAGCATGTTTAAAGTGATTTTCATGCTTCCAGGGGCCCAAAACACAAGATTTATGGAATGGTTAAAAGTGCATGAAAATGGCCAATTTACTCACTCTGAGTTCTCAAAAAGGGTTTCTTCACCCCGGGAAGTTAATTAAATACCATTTGGAGGCATTTAATGTTCGAGCAAAAACGGCAGATTTTCGACAAAAGAGATAACACCCCCCCATTACGTCATGCTTCAGAAATGTGGAAAATGGTCCGTTTTCAAATGTTTTATTTTTGAACGTCAGTTCACATTTGTAGGTGGATCATCAGTGTTAGAGCTAAAATTAGCATGTTTAAAGTGATGTTCATGCTTCCAGGGGCTCGGGAAGTTAATTAAATACCATTTGGAGGCATTTAATGTTCGAGCAAAAACGGCTGATTTTCGACAAAAGAGATAACACCCCCCCATTACGTCATGCTTCAGAAATGTGGAAAATGGTCCGTTTTCAAATGTTTTATTTTTGAACGTCAGTTCACATTTGTAGGTGGATCATCAGTGTTAGAGCTAAAATTAGCATGTTTAAAGTGATTTTCATGCTTCCAGGGGCTCGGGAAGTTAATTAAATACCATTTGGAGGCATTTAATGTTCGAGCAAAAACGGCTGATTTTCGACAAAAGAGATAACCCCCCCCCATTACGTCATGCTTCAGAAATGTGGAAAATGGTCCGTTTTCAAATGTTTTATTTTTGAACGTCAGTTCACATTTGTAGGTGGATCATCAGTGTTAGAGCTAAAATTAGCATGTTTAAAGTGATTTTCATGCTTCCAGGGGCCCAAAACACAAGATTTATGGAATGGTTAAAAGTGCATGAAAATGGCCAATTTACTCACTCTGAGTTCTCAAAAAGGGTTTCTTCACCCCGGGAAGTTAATTAAATACCATTTGGAGGCATTTAATGTTCGAGCAAAAACGGCTGATTTTCGACAAAAGAGATAACACCCCCCCATTACGTCATGCTTCAGAAATGTGGAAAATGGTCAGTTTTCAAATGTTTTATTTTTGAACGTCAGTTCACATTTGTAGGTGGATCATCAGTGTTAGAGCTAAAATTAGCATGTTTAAAGTGATTTTCATGCTTCCAGGGGCTCGGGAAGTGAAATAAATACCATTTGGAGGCATTTAATGTTCGAGCAAAAACGGCTGATTTTCGACAAAAGAGAAAACACCCCCCCATTACGTCATGCTTCAGAAATGTGGAAAATGGTCCGTTTTCAAATGTTTTATTTTTGAACGTCAGTTCACATTTGTAGGTGGATCATCAGTGTTAGAGCTAAAATTAGCATGTTTAAAGTGATTTTCATGCTTCCAGGGGCCCAAAACACAAGATTTATGGAATGGTTAAAAGTGCATGAAAATGGCCAATTTACTCACTCTGAGTTCTCAAAAAGGGTTTCTTCACCCCGGGAAGTTAATTAAATACCATTTGGAGGCATTTAATGTTCGAGCAAAAACGGCTGATTTTTGACAAAAGAGATAACACCCCCCCATTACGTCATGCTTCAGAAATGTGGAAAATGGTCCGTTTTCAAATGTTTTATTTTTGAACGTCAGTTCACATTTGTAGGTGGATCATCAGTGTTAGAGCTAAAATTAGCATGTTTAAAGTGATTTTCATGCTTCCAGGGGCTCGGGAAGTGAAATAAATACCATTTGGAGGCATTTAATGTTCCAGCAAAAACTGCTGATTTTCGACAAAAGAGATAACACCCCCCCATTACGTCATGCTTCAGAAATGTGGAAAATGGTCCGTTTTCAAATGTTTTATTTTTGAACGTCAGTTCACATTTGTAGGTGGATCATCAGTGTTAGAGCTAAAATTAGCATGTTTAAAGTGATTTTCATGCTTCCAGGGGCTCGGGAAGTTAATTAAATACCATTTGGAGGCATTTAATGTTCCAGCAAAAACGGCTGATTTTCGACAAAAGAGATAACACCCCCCCATTACGTCATGCTTCAGAAATGTGGAAAATGGTCCGTTTTCAAATGTTTTATTTTTGAACGTCAGTTCACATTTGTAGGTGGATCATCAGTGTTAGAGCTAAAATTAGCATGTTTAAAGTGATTTTCATGCTTCCAGGGGCTCGGGAAGTTAATTAAATACCATTTGGAGGCATTTAATGTTCGAGCAAAAACGGCTGATTTTCGACAAAAGAGATAACACCGCCCCCATTACGTCATGCTTCAGAAATGTGGAAAATGGTCCGTTTTCAAATGTTTTATTTTTGAACGTTAGTTCACATTTGTAGGTGGATCATCAGTGTTAGAGCTAAAATTAGCATGTTTAAAGTGATTTTCATGCTTCCAGGGGCTCGGGAAGTGAAATAAATACCATTTGGAGGCATTTAATGTTCGAGCAAAAACGGCTGCTTTTCGACAAAAGAGATAACACCCCCCCCATTACGTCATGCTTCAGAAATGTGGAAAATGGTCCGTTTTCAAATGTTTTATTTTTGAACGTCAGTTCACATTTGTAGGTGGATCATCAGTGTTAGAGCTAAAATTAGCATGTTTAAAGTGATTGTCATGCTTCCAGGGGCCCTAAACACAGGATTTATGGAATGGTTAAAAGTGCATGAAAATGGCCAATTTACTCACTCTGAGTTCTCAAAAAGGGTTTCTTCACCCCGGGAAGTTAATTAAATACCATTTGGAGGCATTTAATGTTCGAGCAAAAACGGCTGATTTTCAACAAAAGAGATAACACCCCCCCATTACGTCATGCTTCAGAAATGTGGAAAATGGTCCGTTTTCAAATGTTTTATTTTTGAACGTCAGTTCACATTTGTAGGTGGATCATCAGTGTTAGAGCTAAAATTAGCATGTTTAAAGTGATTTTCATGCTTCCAGGGGCCCAAAACACAAGATTTATGGAATGGTTAAAAGTGGATGAAAATGGCCAATTTACTCACTCTGAGTTCTCAAAAAGGGTTTCTTTACCCCGGGAAGTTAATTAAATACCATTTGGAGGCATTTAATGTTCGAGCAAAAACGGCTGATTTTCGACAAAAGAGATAACACCCCCCATTACGTCATGCTTCAGAAATGTGGAAAATGGTCCGTTTTCAAATGTTTTATTTTTGAACGTCAGTTCACATTTGTAGGTGGATCATCAGTGTTAGAGCTAAAATTAGCATGTTTAAAGTGATTTTCATGCTTCCAGGTGCCCAAAACACAAGATTTATGGAATGGTTAAAAGTGCATGAAAATGGCCAATTTACTCACTCTGAGTTCTCAAAAAGTGTTTCTTCACCCCGGGAAGTTAATTAAATACCATTTGGAGGCATTTAATGTTCGAGCAAAAACGGCTGATTTTCGACAAAAGAGATAACACCCCCCCATTACGTCATGCTTCAGAAATGTGGAAAATGGTCCGTTTTCAAATGTTTTATTTTTGAACGTCAGTTCACATTTGTAGGTGGATCATCAGTGTTAGAGCTAAAATTAGCATGTTTAAAGTGATTTTCATGCTTCCAGGGGCTCGGGAAGTTAATTAAATACCATTTGGAGGCATTTAATGTTCGAGCAAAAACGGCTGATTTTCGACAAAAGAGATAACACCCCCCCATTACGTCATGCTTCAGAAATGTGGAAAATGGTCCGTTTTCAAATGTTTTATTTTTGAACGTCAGTTCACATTTGTAGGTGGATCATCAGTGTTAGAGCTAAAATTAGCATGTTTAAAGTGATTTTCATGCTTCCAGGGGCCCAAAACACAAGATTTATGGAATGGTTAAAAGTGCATGAAAATGGCCAATTTACTCACTCTGAGTTCTCAAAAAGGGTTTCTTCACCCCGGGAAGTTAATTAAATACCATTTGGAGGCATTTAATGTTCGAGCAAAAACGGCTGATTTTCGACAAAAGAGATAACACCCCCCCATTACGTCATGCTTCAGAAATGTGGAAAATGGTCCGTTTTCAAATGTTTTATTTTTAAACGTCAGTTCACATTTGTAGGTGGATGATCAGTGTTAGAGCTAAAATTAGCATGTTTAAAGTGATTTTCATGCTTCCAGGGGCTCGGGAAGTGAAATAAATACCATTTGGAGGCATTTAATGTTCCAGCAAAAACGGCTGATTTTCGACAAAAGAGATAACACCCCCCCATTACGTCATGCTTCAGAAATGTGGAAAATGGTCCGTTTTCAAATGTTTTATTTTTGAACCTCAGTTCACATTTGTAGGTGGATCATCAGTGTTAGAGCTAAAATTAGCATGTTTAAAGTGATTTTCATGCTTCCAGGGGCTCGGGAAGTGAAATAAATACCATTTGGAGGCATTTAATGTTCGAGCAAAAACGGCTGATTTTCGACAAAAGAGATAACACTCCCCCATTACGTCATGCTTCAGAAATGTGGAAAATGATCCGTTTTCAAATGTTTTATTTTTGAACGTCAGTTCACATTTGTAGGTGGATCATCAGTGTTAGAGCTAAAATTAGCATGTTTAAAGTGATTTTCATGCTTCCAGGGGCTCGGGAAGTTAATTAAATACCATTTGGAGGCATTTAATGTTCGAGCAAAAACGGCTGATTTTCGACAAAAGAGATAACACCCCCCCATTACGTCATGCTTCAGAAATGTGGAAAATGGTCCGTTTTCAAATGTTTTATTTTTGAACGTCAGTTCACATTTGTAGGTGGATCATCAGTGTTAGAGCTAAAATTAGCATGTTTAAAGTGATTTTCATGCTTCCAGGGGCCCAAAACACAAGATTTATGGAATGGTTAAAAGTGCATGAAAATGGCCAATTTACTCACTCTGAGTTCTCAAAAAGGGTTTCTTCACCCCGGGAAGGTAATTAAATACCATTTGGAGGCATTTAATGTTCGAGCAAAAACGGCTGATTTTCGACAAAAGAGATAACACCCCCCCATTACGTCATGCTTCAGAAATGTGGAAAATGGTCCGTTTTCAAATGTTTTATTTTTGAACGTCAGTTCACATTTGTAGGTGGATCATCAGTGTTAGAGCTAAAATTAGCATGTTTAAAGTGATTTTCATGCTTCCAGGGGCCCAAAACACAAGATTTATGGAATGGTTAAAAGTGCATGAAAATGGCCAATTTACTCACTCTGAGTTCTCAAAAAGGGTTTCTTCACCCCGGGAAGTTAATTAAATACCATTTGGAGGCATTTAATGTTCGAGCAAAAACGGCTGATTTTCGACAAAAGAGATAACACCCCCCCCATTACGTCATGCTTCAGAAATGTGGAAAATGGTCCGTTTTCAAATGTTTTATTTTTGAACGTCAGTTCACATTTGTAGGTGGATCATCAGTGTTAGAGCTAAAATTAGCATGTTTAAAGTGATTTTCATGCTTCCAGGGGCTCGGGAAGTGAAATAAATACCATTTGGAGGCATTTAATGTTCGAGCAAAAACGGCTGATTTTCGACAAAAGAGATAACACCCCCCCATTACGTCATGCTTCAGAAATGTGGAAAATGGTCCGTTTTCAAATGTTTTATTTTTGAACGTCAGTTCACATTTGTAGGTGGATCATCAGTGTTAGAGCTAAAATTAGCATGTTTAAAGTGATTTTCATGCTTCCAGGGGCCCAAAACACAAGATTTATGGAATGGTTAAAAGTGCATGAAAATGGCCAATTTACTCACTCTGAGTTCTCAAAAAGGGTTTCTTCACCCCGGGAAGTTAATTAAATACCATTTGGAGGCATTTAATGTTCGAGCAAAAACGGCTGATTTTCGACAAAAGAGATAACACCCCCCCATTACGTCATGCTTCAGAAATGTGGAAAATGGTCCGTTTTCAAATGTTTTATTTTTGAACGTCAGTTCACATTTGTAGGTGGATCATCAGTGTTAGAGCTAAAATTAGCATGTTTAAAGTGATTTTCATGCTTCCAGGGGCTCGGGAAGTTAATTAAATACCATTTGGAGGCATCTAATGTTCGAGCAAAAACGGCTGATTTTCGACAAAAGAGATAACACCCCCCATTACGTCATGCTTCAGAAATGTGGAAAATGGTCCGTTTTCAAATGTTTTATTTTTGAACGTCAGTTCACATTTGTAGGTGGATCATCAGTGTTAGAGCTAAAATTAGCATGTTTAAAGTGATTTTCATGCTTCCAGGGGCCCTAAACACAAGATTTATGGAATGGTTAAAAGTGCATGAAAATGGCCAATTTACTCACTCTGAGTTCTCAAAAAGAGTTTCTTCACCCCGGGAAGTTAATTAAATACCATTTGGAGGCATTTAATGTTCGAGCAAAAACGGCTGATTTTCGACAAAAGAGATAACACCCCCCCATTACGTCATGCTTCAGAAATGTGGAAAATGGTCCGTTTTCAAATGTTTTATTTTTGAACGTCAGTTCACATTTGTAGGTGGATCATCAGTGTTAGAGCTAAAATTAGCATGTTTAAAGTGATTTTCATGCTTCCAGGGGCTCGGGAAGTTAATTAAATACCATTTGGAGGCATTTAATGTTCGAGCAAAAACGGCTGATTTTCGACAAAAGAGATAACACCCCCCCATTACGTCATGCTTCAGAAATGTGGAAAATGGTCCGTTTTCAAATGTTTTATTTTTGAACGTCAGTTCACATTTGTAGGTGGATCATCAGTGTTAGAGCTAAAATTAGCATGTTTAAAGTGATTTTCATGCTTCCAGGGGCTCGGGAAGTTAAATAAATACCATTTGGAGGCATTTAATGTTCGAGCAAAAACGGCTGATTTTCGACAAAAGAGATAACACCCCCCCATTACGTCATGCTTCAGAAATGTGGAAAATGGTCCGTTTTCAAATGTTTTATTTTTGAACGTCAGTTCACATTTGTAGGTGGATCATCAGTGTTAGAGCTAAAATTAGCATGTTTAAAGTGATTTTCATGCTTCCAGGGGCCCTAAACACAAGATTTATGGAATGGTTAAAAGTGCATGAAAATGGCCAATTTACTCACTCTGAGTTCTCAAAAAGGGTTTCTTCACCCCGGGAAGTTAATTAAATACCATTTGGAGGCATATAATGTTCGAGCAAAAACGGCTGATTTTCGACAAAAGAGATAACACCCCCCCATTACGTCATGCTTCAGAAATGTGGAAAATGGTCCGTTTTCAAATGTTTTATTTTGAACGTCAGTTCACATTTGTAGGTGGATCATCAGTGTTAGAGCTAAAATTAGCATGTTTAAAGTGATTTTCATGCTTCCAGGGGCCCAAAACACAAGATTTATGGAATGGTTAAAAGTGCATGAAAATGGCCAATTTACTCACTCTGAGTTCTCAAAAAGGGTTTCTTCACCCCGGGAAGCTAATTAAATACCATTTGGAGGCATTTAATGTTCGAGCAAAAACGGCTGATTTTCGACAAAAGAGATAAAACCCCCCCATTACGTCATGCTTCAGAAATGTGGAAAATGGTCCGTTTTCAAATGTTTTATTTTTGAACGTCAGTTCACATTTGTAGGTGGATCATCAGTGTTAGAGCTAAAATTAGCATGTTTAAAGTGATTTTCATGCTTCCAGGGGCTCGGGAAGTTAATTAAATACCATTTGGAGGCATTCAATGTTCGAGCAAAAACGGCTGATTTTCGACAAAAGAGATAACACCCCCCCATTACGTCATGCTTCAGAAATGTGGAAAATGGTCCGTTTTCAAATGTTTTATTTTTGAACGTCAGTTCACATTTGTAGGTGGATCATCAGTGTTAGAGCTAAAATTAGCATGTTTAAAGTGATTTTCATGCTTCCAGGGGCCCAAAACACAAGATTTATGGAATGGTTAAAAGTGCATGAAAATGGCCAATTTACTCACTCTGAGTTCTCAAAAAGGGTTTCTTCACCCCGGGAAGTTAATTAAATACCATTTGGAGGCATTTAATGTTCGAGCAAAAACGGCTGATTTTCGACAAAAGAGATAACACCCCCCCCATTACGTCATGCTTCAGAAATGTGGAAAATGGTCCGTTTTCAAATGTTTTATTTTTGAACGTCAGTTCACATTTGTAGGTGGATCATCAGTGTTAGAGCTAAAATTAGCATGTTTAAAGTGATTTTCATGCTTCCAGGGGCTCGGGAAGTTAATTAAATACCATTTGGAGGCATTTAATGTTCGAGCAAAAACGGCTGATTTTCGACAAAAGAGATAACACCCCCCCATTACGTCATGCTTCAGAAATGTGGAAAATGGTCCGTTTTCAAATGTTTTATTTATGAACGTCAGTTCACATTTGTAGGTGGATCATCAGTGTTAGAGCTAAAATTAGCATGTTTAAAGTGATTTTCATGCTTCCAGGGGCCCAAAACACAAGATTTATGGAATGGTTAAAAGTGCATGAAAATGGCCAATTTACTCACTCTGAGTTCTCAAAAAGGGTTTCTTCACCCCGGGAAGTTAATTAAATACCATTTGGAGGCATTTAATGTTCGAGCAAAAACGGCTGATTTTCGACAAAAGAGATAACACCCCCCCATTACGTCATGCTTCAGAAATGTGGAAAATGGTCCGTTTTCAAATGTTTTATTTTTGAACGTCAGTTCACATTTGTAGGTGGAGCATCAGTGTTAGAGCTAAAATTAGCATGTTTAAAGTGATTTTCATGCTTCCAGGGGCTCGGGATGTTAATTAAATACCATTTAGAGGCATTTAATGTTCGAGCAAAAACGGCTGATTTTCGACAAAAGAGATAACACCCCCCTATTACGTCATGCTTCAGAAATGTGGAAAATGGTCCGTTTTCAAATGTTTTATTTTTGAACGTCAGTTCACATTTGTAGGTGGATCATCAGTGTTAGAGCTAAAATTAGCATGTTTAAAGTGATTTTCATGCTTCCAGGGGCTCGGGAAGTTAATTAAATACCATTTGGAGGCATTTAATGTTCGAGCAAAAACGGCTGATTTTCGACAAAAGAGATAACACCCCCCCATTACGTCATGCTTCAGAAATGTGGAAAATGGTCCGTTTTCAAATGTTTTATTTTTGAACGTCAGTTCACATTTGTAGGTGGATCATCAGTGTTAGAGCTAAAATTAGCATGTTTCAAGTGATTTTCATGCTTCCAGGGGCCCAAAACACAAGATTTATGGAATGGTTAAAAGTGCATGAAAATGGCCAATTTACTCACTATGAGTTCTCAAAAAGGGTTTCTTCACCCCGGGAAGTTAATTAAATACCATTTGGAGGCATTTAATGTTCGAGCAAAAACGGCTGATTTTCGACAAAAGAGATAACACCCCCCCATTACGTCATGCTTCAGAAATGTGGAAAATGGTCCGTTTTCAAATGTTTTATTTTTGAACGTCAGTTCACATTTGTAGGTGGATCATCAGTGTTAGAGCTAAAATTAGCATGTTTAAAGTGATTTTCATGCTTCCAGGGGCTCGGGAAGTGAAATAAATACCATTTGGAGGCATTTAATGTTCGAGCAAAAACGGCTGATTTTCGACAAAAGAGATAACACCCCCCCATTACGTCATGCTTCAGAAATGTGGAAAATGGTCCGTTTTCAAATGTTTTATTTTTGAACGTCAGTTCACATTTGTAGGTGGATCATCAGTGTTAGAGCTAAAATTAGCATGTTTAAAGTGATTTTCATGCTTCCAGGGGCTCGGGAAGTGAAATAAATACCATTTGGAGGCATTTAATGTTCGAGCAAAAACGGCTGATTTTCGACAAAAGAGATAACACCCCCCCATTACGTCATGCTTCAGAAATGTGGAAAATGGTCCGTTTTCAAATGTTTTATTTTTGAACGTCAGTTCACATTTGTAGGTGGATCATCAGTGTTAGAGCTAAAATTAGCATGTTTAAAGTGATTTTCATGCTTCCAGGGGCTCGGGATGTTAATTAAATATCATTTAGAGGCATTTAATGTTCGAGCAAAAACGGCTGATTTTCGACAAAAGAGATAACACCCCCCTATTACGTCATGCTTCAGAAATGTGGAAAATGGTCCGTTTTCAAATGTTTTATTTTTGAACGTCAGTTCACATTTGTAGGTGGATCATCAGTGTTAGAGCTAAAATTAGCATGTTTAAAGTGATTTTCATGCTTCCAGGGGCCCAAAACACAAGATTTATGGAATGGTTAAAAGTGCATGAAAATGGCCAATTTACTCACTCTGAGTTCTCAAAAAGGGTTTCTTCACCCCGGGAAGTTAATTAAATACCATTTGGAGGCATTTAATGTTCGAGCAAAAACGGCAGATTTTCGACAAAAGAGATAACCCCCCCCCATTACGTCATGCTTCAGAAATGTGGAAAATGGTCCGTTTTCAAATGTTTTATTTTTGAACGTCAGTTCACATTTGTAGGTGGATCATCAGTGTTAGAGCTAAAATTAGCATGTTTAAAGTGATTTTCATGCTTCCAGGGGCCCAAAACACAAGATTTATGGAATGGTTAAAAGTGCATGAAAATGGCCAATTTACTCACTCTGAGTTCTCAAAAAGGGTTTCTTCACCCCGGGAAGTTAATTAAATACCATTTGGAGGCATTTAATGTTCGAGCAAAAACGGCTGATTTTCGACAAAAGAGATAACACCCCCCCATTACGTCATGCTTCAGAAATGTGGAAAATGGTCCGTTTTCAAATGTTTTATTTTTGAACGTCAGTTCACATTTGTAGGTGGATGATCAGTGTTAGAGCTAAAATTAGCATGTTTAAAGTGATTTTCATGCTTCCAGGGGCTCGGGAAGTGAAATAAATACCATTTGGAGGCATTTAATGTTCCAGCAAAAACGGCTGATTTTCGACAAAAGAGATAACACCCCCCCATTACGTCATGCTTCAGAAATGTGGAAAATGGTCCGTTTTCAAATGTTTTATTTTTGAACGTCAGTTCACATTTGTAGGTGGATCATCAGTGTTAGAGCTAAAATTAGCATGTTTAAAGTGATTTTCATGCTTCCAGGGGCTCGGGAAGTTAATTAAATACCATTTGGAGGCATTTAATGTTCGAGCAAAAACGGCTGATTTTCGACAAAAGAGATAACACCCCCCCATTACGTCATGCTTCAGAAATGTGGAAAATGGTCCGTTTTCAAATGTTTTATTTTTGAACGTCAGTTCACATTTGTAGGTGGATCATCAGTGTTAGAGCTAAAATTAGCATGTTTAAAGTGATTTTCATGCTTCCAGGGGCTCGGGAAGTTAATTAAATACCATTTGGAGGCATTTAATGTTCGAGCAAAAACGGCTGATTTTCGACAAAAGAGATAACACCCCCCATTACGTCATGCTTCAGAAATGTGGAAAATGGTCAGTTTTCAAATGTTTTATTTTTGAACGTCAGTTCACATTTGTAGGTGGATCATCAGTGTTAGAGCTAAAATTAGCATGTTTAAAGTGATTTTCATGCTTCCAGGGGCTCGGGAAGTGAAATAAATACCATTTGGAGGCATTTAATGTTCGAGCAAAAACGGCTGATTTTCGACAAAAGAGAAAACACCCCCCCCCATTACGTCATGCTTCAGAAATGTGGAAAATGGTCCGTTTTCAAATGTTTTATTTTTGAACGTCAGTTCACATTTGTAGGTGGATCATCAGTGTTAGAGCTAAAATTAGCATGTTTAAAGTGATTTTCATGCTTCCAGGGGCCCAAAACACAAGATTTATGGAATGGTTAAAAGTGCATGAAAATGGCCAATTTACTCACTCTGAGTTCTCAAAAAGGGTTTCTTCACCCCGGGAAGTTAATTAAATACCATTTGGAGGCATTTAATGTTCGAGCAAAAACGGCTGATTTTTGACAAAAGAGATAACACCCCCCCCATTACGTCATGCTTCAGAAATGTGGAAAATGGTCCGTTTTCAAATGTTTTATTTTTGAACGTCAGTTCACATTTGTAGGTGGATCATCAGTGTTAGAGCTAAAATTAGCATGTTTAAAGTGATTTTCATGCTTCCAGGGGCTCGGGAAGTGAAATAAATACCATTTGGAGGCATTTAATGTTCCAGCAAAAACTGCTGATTTTCGACAAAAGAGATAACACCCCCCCATTACGTCATGCTTCAGAAATGTGGAAAATGGTCCATTTTCAAATGTTTTATTTTTGAACGTCAGTTCACATTTGTAGGTGGATCATCAGTGTTAGAGCTAAAATTAGCATGTTTAAAGTGATTTTCATGCTTCCAGGGGCTCGGGAAGTTAATTAAATACCATTTGGAGGCATTTAATGTTCGAGCAAAAACGGCTGATTTTCGACAAAAGAGATACCACCCCCCCCATTACGTCATGCTTCAGAAATGTGGAAAATGGTCCGTTTTCAAATGTTTTATTTTTGAACGTCAGTTCACATTTGTAGGTGGATCATCAGTGTTAGAGCTAAAATTAGCATGTTTAAAGTGATTTTCATGCTTCCAGGGGCCCAAAACACAAGATTTATGGAATGGTTAAAAGTGCATGAAAATGGCCAATTTACTCACTCTGAGTTCTCAAAAAGGGTTTCTTCACCCCGGGAAGTTAATTAAATACCATTTGGAGGCATTTAATGTTCGAGCAAAAACGGCTGATTTTCGACAAAAGAGATAACACCCCCCCATTACGTCATGCTTCAGAAATGTGGAAAATGGTCCGTTTTCAAATGTTTTATTTTTGAACGTCAGTTCACATTTGTAGGTGGATCATCAGTGTTAGAGCTAAAATTAGCATGTTTAAAGTGATTTTCATGCTTCCAGGGGCTCGGGTTGTTAATTAAATACCATTTAGAGGCATTTAATGTTCGAGCAAAAACGGCTGATTTTCGACAAAAGAGATAACACCCCCCTATTACGTCATGCTTCAGAAATGTGGAAAATGGTCCGTTTTCAAATGTTTTATTTTTGAACGTCAGTTCACATTTGTAGGTGGATCATCAGTGTTAGAGCTAAAATTAGCATGTTTAAAGTGATTTTCATGCTTCCAGGGGCTCGGGAAGTTAATTAAATACCATTTGGAGGCATTTAATGTTCGAGCAAAAACGGCTGATTTTCGACAAAAGAGATAACACCCCCCCATTACGTCATGCTTCAGAAATGTGGAAAATGGTCCGTTTTCAAATGTTTTATTTTTGAACGTCAGTTCACATTTGTAGGTGGATCATCAGTGTTAGAGCTAAAATTAGCATGTTTAAAGTGATTTTCATGCTTCCAGGGGCTCGGGAAGTGAAATAAATACCATTTGGAGGCATTTAATGTTCGAGCAAAAACGGCTGATTTTCGACAAAAGAGATAACACCCCCCCATTACGTCATGCTTCAGAAATGTGGAAAATGGTCCGTTTTCAAATGTTTTATTTTTGAACGTCAGTTCACATTTGTAGGTGGATCATCAGTGTTAGAGCTAAAATTAGCATGTTTAAAGTGATTTTCATGCTTCCAGGGGCTCGGGAAGTGAAATAAATACCATTTGGAGGCATTTAATGTTCGAGCAAAAACGGCTGATTTTCGACAAAAGAGATAACACCCCCCCATTACGTCATGCTTCAGAAATGTGGAAAATGGTCCGTTTTCAAATGTTTTATTTTTGAACGTCAGTTCACATTTGTAGGTGGATCATCAGTGTTAGAGCTAAAATTAGCATGTTTAAAGTGATTTTCATGCTTCCAGGGGCTCGGGATGTTAATTAAATACCATTTAGAGGCATTTAATGTTCGAGCAAAAACGGCTGATTTTCGACAAAAGAGATAACACCCCCCTATTACGTCATGCTTCAGAAATGTGGAAAATGGTCCGTTTTCAAATGTTTTATTTTTGAACGTCAGTTCACATTTGTAGGTGGATCATCAGTGTTAGAGCTAAAATTAGCATGTTTAAAGTGATTTTCATGCTTCCAGGGGCCCAAAACACAAGATTTATGGAATGGTTAAAAGTGCATGAAAATGGCCAATTTACTCACTCTGAGTTCTCAAAAAGGGTTTCTTCACCCCGGGAAGTTAATTAAATACCATTTGGAGGCATTTAATGTTCGAGCAAAAACGGCAGATTTTCGACAAAAGAGATAACCCCCCCCCATTACGTCATGCTTCAGAAATGTGGAAAATGGTCCGTTTTCAAATGTTTTATTTTTGAACGTCAGTTCACATTTGTAGGTGGATCATCAGTGTTAGAGCTAAAATTAGAATGTTTAAAGTGATTTTCATGCTTCCAGGGGCCCAAAACACAAGATTTATGGAATGGTTAAAAGTGCATGAAAATGGCCAATTTACTCACTCTGAGTTCTCAAAAAGGGTTTCTTCACCCCGGGAAGTTAATTAAATACCATTTGGAGGCATTTAATGTTCGAGCAAAAACGGCTGATTTTCGACAAAAGAGATAACACCCCCCCATTACGTCATGCTTCAGAAATGTGGAAAATGGTCCGTTTTCAAATGTTTTATTTTTGAACGTCAGTTCACATTTGTAGGTGGATGATCAGTGTTAGAGCTAAAATTAGCATGTTTAAAGTGATTTTCATGCTTCCAGGGGCTCGGGAAGTTAATTAAATACCATTTGGAGGCATTTAATGTTCGAGCAAAAACGGCTGATTTTCGACAAAAGAGATAACACCCCCCCATTACGTCATGCTTCAGAAATGTGGAAAATGGTCCGTTTTCAAATGTTTTATTTTTGAACGTCAGTTCACATTTGTAGGTGGATCATCAGTGTTAGAGCTAAAATTAGCATGTTTAAAGTGATTTTCATGCTTCCAGGGGCTCGGGAAGTTAATTAAATACCATTTGGAGGCATTTAATGTTCGAGCAAAAACGGCTGATTTTCGACAAAAGAGATAACACCCCCCATTACGTCATGCTTCAGAAATGTGGAAAATGGTCAGTTTTCAAATGTTTTATTTTTGAACGTCAGTTCACATTTGTAGGTGGATCATCAGTGTTAGAGCTAAAATTAGCATGTTTAAAGTGATTTTCATGCTTCCAGGGGCTCGGGAAGTGAAATAAATACCATTTGGAGGCATTTAATGTTCGAGCAAAAACGGCTGATTTTCGACAAAAGAGAAAACACCCCCCCCCATTACGTCATGCTTCAGAAATGTGGAAAATGGTCCGTTTTCAAATGTTTTATTTTTGAACGTCAGTTCACATTTGTAGGTGGATCATCAGTGTTAGAGCTAAAATTAGCATGTTTAAAGTGATTTTCATGCTTCCAGGGGCCCAAAACACAAGATTTATGGAATGGTTAAAAGTGCATGAAAATGGCCAATTTACTCACTCTGAGTTCTCAAAAAGGGTTTCTTCACCCCGGGAAGTTAATTAAATACCATTTGGAGGCATTTAATGTTCGAGCAAAAACGGCTGATTTTTGACAAAAGAGATAACACCCCCCCCATTACGTCATGCTTCAGAAATGTGGAAAATGGTCCGTTTTCAAATGTTTTATTTTTGAACGTCAGTTCACATTTGTAGGTGGATCATCAGTGTTAGAGCTAAAATTAGCATGTTTAAAGTGATTTTCATGCTTCCAGGGGCTCGGGAAGTGAAATAAATACCATTTGGAGGCATTTAATGTTCCAGCAAAAACTGCTGATTTTCGACAAAAGAGATAACACCCCCCCATTACGTCATGCTTCAGAAATGTGGAAAATGGTCAGTTTTCAAATGTTTTATTTTTGAACGTCAGTTCACATTTGTAGGTGGATCATCAGTGTTAGAGCTAAAATTAGCATGTTTAAAGTGATTTTCATGCTTCCAGGGGCTCGGGAAGTTAATTAAATACCATTTGGAGGCATTTAATGTTCGAGCAAAAACGGCTGATTTTCGACAAAAGAGATACCACCCCCCCATTACGTCATGCTTCAGAAATGTGGAAAATGGTCCGTTTTCAAATGTTTTATTTTTGAACGTCAGTTCACATTTGTAGGTGGATCATCAGTGTTAGAGCTAAAATTAGCATGTTTAAAGTGATTTTCATGCTTCCAGGGGCCCAAAACACAAGATTTATGGAATGGTTAAAAGTGCATGAAAATGGCCAATTTACTCACTCTGAGTTCTCAAAAAGGGTTTCTTCACCCCGGGAAGTTAATTAAATACCATTTGGAGGCATTTAATGTTCGAGCAAAAACGGCTGATTTTCGACAAAAGAGATAACACCCCCCCATTACGTCATGCTTCAGAAATGTGGAAAATGGTCCGTTTTCAAATGTTTTATTTTTGAACGTCAGTTCACATTTGTAGGTGGATCATCAGTGTTAGAGCTAAAATTAGCATGTTTAAAGTGATTTTCATGCTTCCAGGGGCTCGGGTTGTTAATTAAATACCATTTAGAGGCATTTAATGTTCGAGCAAAAACGGCTGATTTTCGACAAAAGAGATAACACCCCCCTATTACGTCATGCTTCAGAAATGTGGAAAATGGTCCGTTTTCAAATGTTTTATTTTTGAACGTCAGTTCACATTTGTAGGTGGATCATCAGTGTTAGAGCTAAAATTAGCATGTTTAAAGTGATTTTCATGCTTCCAGGGGCTCGGGAAGTTAATTAAATACCATTTGGAGGCATTTAATGTTCGAGCAAAAACGGCTGATTTTCGACAAAAGAGATAACACCCCCCCATTACGTCATGCTTCAGAAATGTGGAAAATGGTCCGTTTTCAAATGTTTTATTTTTGAACGTCAGTTCACATTTGTAGGTGGATCATCAGTGTTAGAGCTAAAATTAGCATGTTTAAAGTGATTTTCATGCTTCCAGGGGCTCGGGAAGTGAAATAAATACCATTTGGAGGCATTTAATGTTCGAGCAAAAACGGCTGATTTTCGACAAAAGAGATAACACCCCCCCATTACGTCATGCTTCAGAAATGTGGAAAATGGTCCGTTTTCAAATGTTTTATTTTTGAACGTCAGTTCACATTTGTAGGTGGATCATCAGTGTTAGAGCTAAAATTAGCATGTTTAAAGTGATGTTCATGCTTCCAGGGGCTCGGGAAGTTAATTAAATACCATTTGGAGGCATTTAATGTTCGAGCAAAAACGGCTGATTTTCGACAAAAGAGATAACACCCCCCCATTACGTCATGCTTCAGAAATGTGGATAATGGTCCGTTTTCAAATGTTTTATTTTTGAACGTCAGTTCACATTTGTAGGTGGATCATCAGTGTTAGAGCTAAAATTAGCATGTTTAAAGTGATTTTCATGCTTCCAGGGGCCCAAAACACAAGATTTATGGAATGGTTAAAAGTGCATGAAAATGGCCAATTTACTCACTCTGAGTTCTCAAAAAGGGTTTCTTCACCCCGGGAAGTTAAATAAATACCATTTGGAGGCATTTAATGTTCGAGCAAAAACGGCTGATTTTCGACAAAAGAGATAACACCCCCCCATTACGTCATGCTTCAGAAATGTGGAAAATGGTCCGTTTTCAAATGTTTTATTTTTGAACGTCAGTTCACATTTGTAGGTGGATCATCAGTGTTAGAGCTAAAATTAGCATGTTTAAAGTGATTTTCATGCTTCCAGGGGCTCGGGATGTTAATTAAATACCATTTAGAGGCATTTAATGTTCGAGCAAAAACGGCTGATTTTCGACAAAAGAGATAACACCCCCCTATTACGTCATGCTTCAGAAATGTGGAAAATGGTCCGTTTTCAAATGTTTTATTTTTGAACGTCAGTTCACATTTGTAGGTGGATCATCAGTGTTAGAGCTAAAATTAGCATGTTTAAAGTGATTTTCATGCTTCCAGGGGCTCGGGAAGTGAAATAAATACCATTTGGAGGCATTTAATGTTCGAGCAAAAACGGCTGATTTTCGACAAAAGAGATAACACCCCCCCATTACGTCATGCTTCAGAAATGTGGAAAATGGTCCGTTTTCAAATGTTTTATTTTTGAACGTCAGTTCACATTTGTAGGTGGATCATCAGTGTTAGAGCTAAAATTAGCATGTTTAAAGTGATTTTCATGCTTCCAGGGGCTCGGGAAGTGAAATAAATACCATTTGGAGGCATTTAATGTTCGAGCAAAAACGGCTGATTTTCGACAAAAGAGATAACACCCCCCCATTACGTCATGCTTCAGAAATGTGGAAAATGGTCCGTTTTCAAATGTTTTATTTTTGAACGTCAGTTCACATTTGTAGGTGGATCATCAGTGTTAGAGCTAAAATTAGCATGTTTAAAGTGATTTTCATGCTTCCAGGGGCCCAAAACACAAGATTTATGGAATGGTTAAAAGTGCATGAAAATGGCCAATTTACTCACTCTGAGTTCTCAAAAAGGGTTTCTTCACCCCGGGAAGTTAATTAAATACCATTTGGAGGCATTTAATGTTCGAGCAAAAACTGCAGATTTTCGACAAAAGAGATAACACCCCCCCATTTTGTCATGCTTCAGAAATGTGGAAAATGGTCCGTTTTCAAATGTTTTATTTTTGAACGTCAGTTCACATTTGTAGGTGGATCATCAGTGTTAGAGCTAAAATTAGCATGTTTAAAGTGATGTTCATGCTTCCAGGGGCTCGGGAAGTTAATTAAATACCATTTGGAGGCATTTAATGTTCGAGCAAAAACGGCTGATTTTCGACAAAAGAGATAACACCCCCCCATTACGTCATGCTTCAGAAATGTGGAAAATGGTCCGTTTTCAAATGTTTTATTTTTGAACGTCAGTTCACATTTGTAGGTGGATCATCAGTGTTAGAGCTAAAATTAGCATGTTTAAAGTGATTTTCATGCTTCCAGGGGCTCGGGAAGTTAATTAAATACCATTTGGAGGCATTTAATGTTCGAGCAAAAACGGCTGATTTTCGACAAAAGAGATAACCCCCCCCCATTACGTCATGCTTCAGAAATGTGGAAAATGGTCCGTTTTCAAATGTTTTATTTTTGAACGTCAGTTCACATTTGTAGGTGGATCATCAGTGTTAGAGCTAAAATTAGCATGTTTAAAGTGATTTTCATGCTTCCAGGGGCCCAAAACACAAGATTTATGGAATGGTTAAAAGTGCATGAAAATGGCCAATTTACTCACTCTGAGTTCTCAAAAAGGGTTTCTTCACCCCGGGAAGTTAATTAAATACCATTTGGAGGCATTTAATGTTCGAGCAAAAACGGCTGATTTTCGACAAAAGAGATAACACCCCCCCATTACGTCATGCTTCAGAAATGTGGAAAATGGTCCGTTTTCAAATGTTTTATTTTTGAACGTCAGTTCACATTTGTAGGTGGATGATCAGTGTTAGAGCTAAAATTAGCATGTTTAAAGTGATTTTCATGCTTCCAGGGGCTCGGGAAGTGAAATAAATACCATTTGGAGGCATTTAATGTTCCAGCAAAAACGGCTGATTTTCGACAAAAGAGATAACACCCCCCCATTACGTCATGCTTCAGAAATGTGGAAAATGGTCCGTTTTCAAATGTTTTATTTTTGAACGTCAGTTCACATTTGTAGGTGGATCATCAGTGTTAGAGCTAAAATTAGCATGTTTAAAGTGATTTTCATGCTTCCAGGGGCTCGGGAAGTTAATTAAATACCATTTGGAGGCATTTAATGTTCGAGCAAAAACGGCTGATTTTCGACAAAAGAGATAACACCCCCCCATTACGTCATGCTTCAGAAATGTGGAAAATGGTCCGTTTTCAAATGTTTTATTTTTGAACGTCAGTTCACATTTGTAGGTGGATCATCAGTGTTAGAGCTAAAATTAGCATGTTTAAAGTGATTTTCATGCTTCCAGGGGCTCGGGAAGTTAATTAAATACCATTTGGAGGCATTTAATGTTCGAGCAAAAACGGCTGATTTTCGACAAAAGAGATAACACCCCCCATTACGTCATGCTTCAGAAATGTGGAAAATGGTCAGTTTTCAAATGTTTTATTTTTGAACGTCAGTTCACATTTGTAGGTGGATCATCAGTGTTAGAGCTAAAATTAGCATGTTTAAAGTGATTTTCATGCTTCCAGGGGCTCGGGAAGTGAAATAAATACCATTTGGAGGCATTTAATGTTCGAGCAAAAACGGCTGATTTTCGACAAAAGAGAAAACACCCCCCCATTACGTCATGCTTCAGAAATGTGGAAAATGGTCCGTTTTCAAATGTTTTATTTTTGAACGTCAGTTCACATTTGTAGGTGGATCATCAGTGTTAGAGCTAAAATTAGCATGTTTAAAGTGATTTTCATGCTTCCAGGGGCCCAAAACACAAGATTTATGGAATGGTTAAAAGTGCATGAAAATGGCCAATTTACTCACTCTGAGTTCTCAAAAAGGGTTTCTTCACCCCGGGAAGTTAATTAAATACCATTTGGAGGCATTTAATGTTCGAGCAAAAACGGCTGATTTTTGACAAAAGAGATAACACCCCCCCATTACGTCATGCTTCAGAAATGTGGAAAATGGTCCGTTTTCAAATGTTTTATTTTTGAACGTCAGTTCACATTTGTAGGTGGATCATCAGTGTTAGAGCTAAAATTAGCATGTTTAAAGTGATTTTCATGCTTCCAGGGGCTCGGGAAGTGAAATAAATACCATTTGGAGGCATTTAATGTTCCAGCAAAAACTGCTGATTTTCGACAAAAGAGATAACACCCCCCCCATTACGTCATGCTTCAGAAATGTGGAAAATGGTCCGTTTTCAAATGTTTTATTTTTGAACGTCAGTTCACATTTGTAGGTGGATCATCAGTGTTAGAGCTAAAATTAGCATGTTTAAAGTGATTTTCATGCTTCCAGGGGCTCGGGAAGTTAATTAAATACCATTTGGAGGCATTTAATGTTCGAGCAAAAACGGCTGATTTTCGACAAAAGAGATACCACCCCCCCATTACGTCATGCTTCAGAAATGTGGAAAATGGTCCGTTTTCAAATGTTTTATTTTTGAACGTCAGTTCACATTTGTAGGTGGATCATCAGTGTTAGAGCTAAAATTAGCATGTTTAAAGTGATTTTCATGCTTCCAGGGGCCCAAAACACAAGATTTATGGAATGGTTAAAAGTGCATGAAAATGGCCAATTTACTCACTCTGAGTTCTCAAAAAGGGTTTCTTCACCCCGGGAAGTTAATTAAATACCATTTGGAGGCATTTAATGTTCGAGCAAAAACGGCTGATTTTCGACAAAAGAGATAACACCCCCCCATTACGTCATGCTTCAGAAATGTGGAAAATGGTCCGTTTTCAAATGTTTTATTTTTGAACGTCAGTTCACATTTGTAGGTGGATCATCAGTGTTAGAGCTAAAATTAGCATGTTTAAAGTGATTTTCATGCTTCCAGGGGCTCGGGATGTTAATTAAATACCATTTAGAGGCATTTAATGTTCGAGCAAAAACGGCTGATTTTCGACAAAAGAGATAACACCCCCCTATTACGTCATGCTTCAGAAATGTGGAAAATGGTCCGTTTTCAAATGTTTTATTTTTGAACGTCAGTTCACATTTGTAGGTGGATCATCAGTGTTAGAGCTAAAATTAGCATGTTTAAAGTGATTTTCATGCTTCCAGGGGCTCGGGAAGTTAATTAAATACCATTTGGAGGCATTTAATGTTCGAGCAAAAACGGCTGATTTTCGACAAAAGAGATAACACCCCCCCATTACGTCATGCTTCAGAAATGTGGAAAATGGTCCGTTTTCAAATGTTTTATTTTTGAACGTCAGTTCACATTTGTAGGTGGATCATCAGTGTTAGAGCTAAAATTAGCATGTTTAAAGTGATTTTCATGCTTCCAGGGGCTCGGGAAGTTAATTAAATACCATTTGGAGGCATTTAATGTTCGAGCAAAAACGGCTGATTTTCGACAAAAGAGATAACACCCCCCATTACGTCATGCTTCAGAAATGTGGAAAATGGTCAGTTTTCAAATGTTTTATTTTTGAACGTCAGTTCACATTTGTAGGTGGATCATCAGTGTTAGAGCTAAAATTAGCATGTTTAAAGTGATTTTCATGCTTCCAGGGGCTCGGGAAGTGAAATAAATACCATTTGGAGGCATTTAATGTTCGAGCAAAAACGGCTGATTTTCGACAAAAGAGAAAACACCCCCCCATTACGTCATGCTTCAGAAATGTGGAAAATGGTCCGTTTTCAAATGTTTTATTTTTGAACGTCAGTTCACATTTGTAGGTGGATCATCAGTGTTAGAGCTAAAATTAGCATGTTTAAAGTGATTTTCATGCTTCCAGGGGCCCAAAACACAAGATTTATGGAATGGTTAAAAGTGCATGAAAATGGCCAATTTACTCACTCTGAGTTCTCAAAAAGGGTTTCTTCACCCCGGGAAGTTAATTAAATACCATTTGGAGGCATTTAATGTTCGAGCAAAAACGGCTGATTTTTGACAAAAGAGATAACACCCCCCCATTACGTCATGCTTCAGAAATGTGGAAAATGGTCCGTTTTCAAATGTTTTATTTTTGAACGTCAGTTCACATTTGTAGGTGGATCATCAGTGTTAGAGCTAAAATTAGCATGTTTAAAGTGATTTTCATGCTTCCAGGGGCTCGGGAAGTGAAATAAATACCATTTGGAGGCATTTAATGTTCCAGCAAAAACTGCTGATTTTCGACAAAAGAGATAACACCCCCCCATTACGTCATGCTTCAGAAATGTGGAAAATGGTCCGTTTTCAAATGTTTTATTTTTGAACGTCAGTTCACATTTGTAGGTGGATCATCAGTGTTAGAGCTAAAATTAGCATGTTTAAAGTGATTTTCATGCTTCCAGGGGCTCGGGAAGTTAATTAAATACCATTTGGAGGCATTTAATGTTCGAGCAAAAACGGCTGATTTTCGACAAAAGAGATACCACCCCCCCATTACGTCATGCTTCAGAAATGTGGAAAATGGTCCGTTTTCAAATGTTTTATTTTTGAACGTCAGTTCACATTTGTAGGTGGATCATCAGTGTTAGAGCTAAAATTAGCATGTTTAAAGTGATTTTCATGCTTCCAGGGGCCCAAAACACAAGATTTATGGAATGGTTAAAAGTGCATGAAAATGGCCAATTTACTCACTCTGAGTTCTCAAAAAGGGTTTCTTCACCCCGGGAAGTTAATTAAATACCATTTGGAGGCATTTAATGTTCGAGCAAAAACGGCTGATTTTCGACAAAAGAGATAACACCCCCCCATTACGTCATGCTTCAGAAATGTGGAAAATGGTCCGTTTTCAAATGTTTTATTTTTGAACGTCAGTTCACATTTGTAGGTGGATCATCAGTGTTAGAGCTAAAATTAGCATGTTTAAAGTGATTTTCATGCTTCCAGGGGCTCGGGATGTTAATTAAATACCATTTAGAGGCATTTAATGTTCGAGCAAAAACGGCTGATTTTCGACAAAAGAGATAACACCCCCCTATTACGTCATGCTTCAGAAATGTGGAAAATGGTCCGTTTTCAAATGTTTTATTTTTGAACGTCAGTTCACATTTGTAGGTGGATCATCAGTGTTAGAGCTAAAATTAGCATGTTTAAAGTGATTTTCATGCTTCCAGGGGCTCGGGAAGTTAATTAAATACCATTTGGAGGCATTTAATGTTCGAGCAAAAACGGCTGATTTTCGACAAAAGAGATAACACCCCCCCCATTACGTCATGCTTCAGAAATGTGGAAAATGGTCCGTTTTCAAATGTTTTATTTTTGAACGTCAGTTCACATTTGTAGGTGGATCATCAGTGTTAGAGCTAAAATTAGCATGTTTAAAGTGATTTTCATGCTTCCAGGGGCCCAAAACACAAGATTTATGGAATGGTTAAAAGTGCATGAAAATGGCCAATTTACTCACTCTGAATTCTCAAAAAGGGTTTCTTCACCCCGGGAAGTTAATTAAATACCATTTGGAGGCATTTAATGTTCGAGCAAAAACGGCTGATTTTCGACAAAAGAGATAACACCCCCCATTACGTCATGCTTCAGAAATGTGGAAAATGGTCCGTTTTCAAATGTTTTATTTTTGAACGTCAGTTCACATTTGTAGGTGGATCATCAGTGTTAGAGCTAAAATTAGCATGTTTAAAGTGATTTTCATGCTTCCAGGGGCTCGGGAAGTTATTTAAATACCATTTGGAGGCATTTAATGTTCGAGCAAAAACGGCTGATTTTCGACAAAAGAGATAACACCCCCCCATTACGTCATGCTTCAGAAATGTGGAAAATGGTCAGTTTTCAAATGTTTTATTTTTGAACGTCAGTTCACATTTGTAGGTGGATCATCAGTGTTAGAGCTAAAATTAGCATGTTTAAAGTGATTTTCATGCTTCCAGGGGCTCGGGAAGTGAAATAAATACCATTTGGAGGCATTTAATGTTCGAGCAAAAATTGCTGATTTTCGACAAAAGAGATAACACCCCCCCATTACGTCATGCTTCAAAAATTTGGAAAATGGTCCGTTTTCAAATGTTTTATTTTTGAACGTCAGTTCACATTTGTAGGTGGATCATCAGTGTTAGAGCTAAAATTAGCATGTTTAAAGTGATTTTCATGCTTCCAGGGGCTCGGGAAGTTAATTAAATACCATTTGGAGGCATTTAATGTTCGAGCAAAAACGGCTGATTTTCGACAAAAGAGATAACACCCCCCCATTACGTCATGCTTCAGAAATGTGGAAAATGGTCCGTTTTCAAATGTTGTATTTTTGAACGTCAGTTCACATTTGTAGGTGGATCATCAGTGTTAGAGCTAAAATTAGCATGTTTAAAGTGATTTTCATGCTTCCAGGGGCCCAAAACACAAGATTTATGGAATGGTTAAAAGTGCATGAAAATGGCCAAT
The DNA here is from genome assembly GCF_964263255.1 of Lissotriton vulgaris. NCBI lineage: Eukaryota > Metazoa > Chordata > Amphibia > Caudata > Salamandridae > Lissotriton > Lissotriton vulgaris. The sequence goes on from NW_028253354.1 coordinate 176,245, forward strand.
TTACTCACTCTGAGTTCTCAAAAAGGGTTTCTTCACCCCGGGAAGTTAATTAAATACCATTTGGAGGCATTTAATGTTCGAGCAAAAACGGCTGATTTTTGACAAAAGAGATAACACCCCCCATTACGTCATGCTTCAGAAATGTGGAAAATGGTCCGTTTTCAAATGTTTTATTTTTGAACGTCAGTTCACATTTGTAGGTGGATCATCAGTGTTAGAGCTAAAATTAGCATGTTTAAAGTGATTTTCATGCTTCCAGGGGCTCGGGAAGTGAAATAAATACCATTTGGAGGCATTTAATGTTCCAGCAAAAACTGCTGATTTTCGACAAAAGAGATAACACCCCCCCATTACGTCATGCTTCAGAAATGTGGAAAATGGTCCGTTTTCAAATGTTTTATTTTTGAACGTCAGTTCACATTTGTAGGTGGATCATCAGTGTTAGAGCTAAAATTAGCATGTTTAAAGTGATTTTCATGCTTCCAGGGGCTCGGGAAGTTAATTAAATACCATTTGGAGGCATTTAATGTTCGAGCAAAAACGGCTGATTTTCGACAAAAGAGATACCACCCCCCCATTACGTCATGCTTCAGAAATGTGGAAAATGGTCCGTTTTCAAATGTTTTATTTTTGAACGTCAGTTCACATTTGTAGGTGGATCATCAGTGTTAGAGCTAAAATTAGCATGTTTAAAGTGATTTTCATGCTTCCAGGGGCCCAAAACACAAGATTTATGGAATGGTTAAAAGTGCATGAAAATGGCCAATTTACTCACTCTGAGTTCTCAAAAAGGGTTTCTTCACCCCGGGAAGTTAATTAAATACCATTTGGAGGCATTTAATGTTCGAGCAAAAACGGCTGATTTTCGACAAAAGAGATAACACCCCCCCATTACGTCATGCTTCAGAAATGTGGAAAATGGTCCGTTTTCAAATGTTTTATTTTTGAACGTCAGTTCACATTTGTAGGTGGATCATCAGTGTTAGAGCTAAAATTAGCATGTTTAAAGTGATTTTCATGCTTCCAGGGGCTCGGGATGTTAATTAAATACCATTTAGAGGCATTTAATGTTCGAGCAAAAACGGCTGATTTTCGACAAAAGAGATAACACCCCCCTATTACGTCATGCTTCAGAAATGTGGAAAATGGTCCGTTTTCAAATGTTTTATTTTTGAACGTCAGTTCACATTTGTAGGTGGATCATCAGTGTTAGAGCTAAAATTAGCATGTTTAAAGTGATTTTCATGCTTCCAGGGGCTCGGGAAGTTAATTAAATACCATTTGGAGGCATTTAATATTCGAGCAAAAACGGCTGATTTTCGACAAAAGAGATAACACCCCCCCATTACGTCATGCTTCAGAAATGTGGAAAATGGTCCGTTTTCAAATGTTTTATTTTTGAACGTCAGTTCACATTTGTAGGTGGATCATCAGTGTTAGAGCTAAAATTAGCATGTTTAAAGTGATTTTCATGCTTCCAGGGGCCCAAAACACAAGATTTATGGAATGCTTAAAAGTGCATGAAAATGGCCAATTTACTCACTCTGAATTCTCAAAAAGGGTTTCTTCACCCCGGGAAGTTAATTAAATACCATTTGGAGGCATTTAATGTTCGAGCAAAAACGGCTGATTTTCGACAAAAGAGATAACACCCCCCATTACGTCATGCTTCAGAAATGTGGAAAATGGTCCGTTTTCAAATGTTTTATTTTTGAACGTCAGTTCACATTTGTAGGTGGATCATCAGTGTTAGAGCTAAAATTAGCATGTTTAAAGTGATTTTCATGCTTCCAGGGGCTCGGGAAGTTATTTAAATACCATTTGGAGGCATTTAATGTTCGAGCAAAAACGGCTGATTTTCGACAAAAGAGATAACACCCCCCCATTACGTCATGCTTCAGAAATGTGGAAAATGGTCAGTTTTCAAATGTTTTATTTTTGAACGTCAGTTCACATTTGTAGGTGGATCATCAGTGTTAGAGCTAAAATTAGCATGTTTAAAGTGATTTTCATGCTTCCAGGGGCTCGGGAAGTGAAATAAATACCATTTGGAGGCATTTAATGTTCGAGCAAAAATTGCTGATTTTCGACAAAAGAGATAACACCCCCCCATTACGTCATGCTTCAGAAATTTGGAAAATGGTCCGTTTTCAAATGTTTTATTTTTGAACGTCAGTTCACATTTGTAGGTGGATCATCAGTGTTAGAGCTAAAATTAGCATGTTTAAAGTGATTTTCATGCTTCCAGGGGCTCGGGAAGTTAATTAAATACCATTTGGAGGCATTTAATGTTCGAGCAAAAACGGCTGATTTTCGACAAAAGAGATAACACCCCCCCATTACGTCATGCTTCAGAAATGTGGAAAATGGTCCGTTTTCAAATGTTGTATTTTTGAACGTCAGTTCACATTTGTAGGTGGATCATCAGTGTTAGAGCTAAAATTAGCATGTTTAAAGTGATTTTCATGCTTCCAGGGGCTCGGGAAGTGAAATAAATACCATTTGGAGGCATTTAATGTTCGAGCAAAAACGGCTGATTTTCGACAAAAGAGATAACACCCCCCCATTACGTCATGCTTCAGAAATGTGGAAAATTGTCCGTTTTCAAATGTTTTATTTTTGAACGTCAGTTCACATTTGTAGGTGGATCATCAGTGTTAGAGCTAAAATTAGCATGTTTAAAGTGATTTTCATGCTTCCAGGGGCCCAAAACACAAGATTTATGGAATGGTTAAAAGTGCATGAAAATGGCCAATTTACTCACTCTGAATTCTCAAAAAGGGTTTCTTCACCCCGGGAAGTTAATTAAATACCATTTGGAGGCATTTAATGTTCGAGCAAAAACGGCTGATTTTCGACAAAAGAGATAACACCCCCCCATTACGTCATGCTTCAGAAATGTGGAAAATGGTCCGTTTTCAAATGTTGTATTTTTGAACGTCAGTTCACATTTGTAGGTGGATCATCAGTGTTAGAGCTAAAATTAGCATGTTTAAAGTGATTTTCATGCTTCCAGGGGCTCGGGAAGTGAAATAAATACCATTTGGAGGCATTTAATGTTCGAGCAAAAACGGCTGATTTTCGACAAAAGAGATAACACCCCCCCCATTACGTCATGCTTCAGAAATGTGGAAAATGGTCCGTTTTCAAATGTTTTATTTTTGAACGTCAGTTCACATTTGTAGGTGGATCATCAGTGTTAGAGCTAAAATTAGCATGTTTAAAGTGATTTTCATGCTTCCAGGGGCCCAAAACACAAGATTTATGGAATGGTTAAAAGTGCATGAAAATGGCCAATTTACTCACTCTGAATTCTCAAAAAGGGTTTCTTCACCCCGGGAAGTTAATTAAATACCATTTGGAGGCATTTAATGTTCGAGCAAAAACGGCTGATTTTCGACAAAAGAGATAACACCCCCCCATTACGTCATGCTTCAGAAATGTGGAAAATGGTCCGTTTTCAAATGTTTTATTTTTGAACGTCAGTTCACATTTGTAGGTGGATCATCAGTGTTAGAGCTAAAATTAGCATGTTTAAAGTGATTTTCATGCTTCCAGGGGCTCGGGAAGTTATTTAAATACCATTTGGAGGCATTTAATGTTCGAGCAAAAACGGCTGATTTTCGACAAAAGAGATAACACCCCCCCATTACGTCATGCTTCAGAAATGTGGAAAATGGTCAGTTTTCAAATGTTTTATTTTTGAACGTCAGTTCACATTTGTAGGTGGATCATCAGTGTTAGAGCTAAAATTAGCATGTTTAAAGTGATTTTCATGCTTCCAGGGGCTCGGGAAGTGAAATAAATACCATTTGGAGGCATTTAATGTTCGAGCAAAAATGGCTGATTTTCGACAAAAGAGATAACACCCCCCATTACGTCATGCTTCAGAAATTTGGAAAATGGTCCGTTTTCAAATGTTTTATTTTTGAACGTCAGTTCACATTTGTAGGTGGATCATCAGTGTTAGAGCTAAAATTAGCATGTTTAAAGTGATTTTCATGCTTCCAGGGGCTCGGGAAGTTAATTAAATACCATTTGGAGGCATTTAATGTTCGAGCAAAAACGGCTGATTTTCGACAAAAGAGATAACACCCCCCCATTACGTCATGCTTCAGAAATGTGGAAAATGGTCCGTTTTCAAATGTTTTATTTTTGAATGTCAGTTCACATTTGTAGGTGGATCATCAGTGTTAGAGCTAAAATTAGCATGTTTAAAGTGATTTTCATGCTTCCAGGGGCCCAAAACATAAGATTTATGGAATGGTTAAAAGTGCATGAAAATGGCCAATTTACTCACTCTGAGTTCTCAAAAAGGGTTTCTTCACCCCGGGAAGTTAATTAAATACCATTTGGAGGCATTTAATGTTCGAGCAAAAACGGCAGATTTTCGACAAAAGAGATAACACCCCCCCATTACGTCATGCTTCAGAAATGTGGAAAATGGTCCGTTTTCAAATGTTTTATTTTTGAACGTCAGTTCACATTTGTAGGTGGATCATCAGTGTTAGAGCTAAAATTAGCATGTTTAAAGTGATTTTCATGCTTCCAGGGGCTCGGGAAGTTAATTAAATACCATTTGGAGGCATTTAATGTTCGAGCAAAAACGGCTGATTTTCGACAAAAGAGATAACACCCCCATTACGTCATGCTTCAGAAATGTGGAAAATGGTCCGTTTTCAAATGTTTTATTTTTGAACGTCAGTTCACATTTGTAGGTGGGTCATCAGTGTTAGAGCTAAAATTCGCATGTTTAAAGTGATTTTCATGCTTCCAGGGGCTCGGGAAGTTAATTAAATACCATTTGGAGGCATTTAATGTTCGAGCAAAAACGGCTGATTTTCGACAAAAGAGATAACCCCCCCCCCATTACGTCATGCTTCAGAAATGTGGAAAATGGTCCGTTTTCAAATGTTTTATTTTTGAACGTCAGTTCACATTTGTAGGTGGATCATCAGTGTTAGAGCTAAAATTAGCATGTTTAAAGTGATTTTCATGCTTCCAGGGGCCCAAAACACAAGATTTATGGAATGGTTAAAAGTGCATGAAAATGGCCAATTTACTCACTCTGAGTTCTCAAAAAGGGTTTCTTCACCCCGGGAAGTTAATTAAATACCATTTGGAGGCATTTAATGTTCGAGCAAAAACGGCTGATTTTCGACAAAAGAGATAACACCCCCCCATTACGTCATGCTTCAGAAATGTGGAAAATGGTCCGTTTTCAAATGTTTTATTTTTGAACGTCAGTTCACATTTGTAGGTGGATGATCAGTGTTAGAGCTAAAATTAGCATGTTTAAAGTGATTTTCATGCTTCCAGGGGCTCGGGAAGTGAAATAAATACCATTTGGAGGCATTTAATGTTCCAGCAAAAACGGCTGATTTTCGACAAAAGAGATAACACCCCCCCATTACGTCATGCTTCAGAAATGTGGAAAATGGTCCGTTTTCAAATGTTTTATTTTTGAACGTCAGTTCACATTTGTAGGTGGATCATCAGTGTTAGAGCTAAAATTAGCATGTTTAAAGTGATTTTCATGCTTCCAGGGGCTCGGGAAGTTAATTAAATACCATTTGGAGGCATTTAATGTTCGAGCAAAAACGGCTGATTTTCGACAAAAGAGATAACACCCCCCCATTACGTCATGCTTCAGAAATGTGGAAAATGGTCCGTTTTCAAATGTTTTATTTTTGAACGTCAGTTCACATTTGTAGGTGGATCATCAGTGTTAGAGCTAAAATTAGCATGTTTAAAGTGATTTTCATGCTTCCAGGGGCTCGGGAAGTTAATTAAATACCATTTGGAGGCATTTAATGTTCGAGCAAAAACGGCTGATTTTCGACAAAAGAGATAACACCCCCCATTACGTCATGCTTCAGAAATGTGGAAAATGGTCAGTTTTCAAATGTTTTATTTTTGAACGTCAGTTCACATTTGTAGGTGGATCATCAGTGTTAGAGCTAAAATTAGCATGTTTAAAGTGATTTTCATGCTTCCAGGGGCTCGGGAAGTTAATTAAATACCATTTGGAGGCATTTAATGTTCGAGCAAAAACGGCTGATTTTCGACAAAAGAGACAACACCCCCCCATTACGTCATGCTTCAGAAATGTGGAAAATGGTCCTTTTTCAAATGTTTTATTTTTGAACGTCAGTTCACATTTGTAGGTGGATCATCAGTGTTAGAGCTAAAATTAGCATGTTTAAAGTGATTTTCATGCTTCCAGGGGCCCAAAACACAAGATTTATGGAATGGTTAAAAGTGCATGAAAATGGCCAATTTACTCACTCTGAGTTCTCAAAAAGGGTTTCTTCACCCCGGGAAGTTAATTAAATACCATTTGGAGGCATTTAATGTTCGAGCAAAAACGGCTGATTTTCGACAAAAGAGATAACACCCCCCCATTACGTCATGCTTCAGAAATGTGGAAAATGGTCCGTTTTCAAATGTTTTATTTTTGAACGTCAGTTCACATTTGTAGGTGGATCATCAGTGTTAGAGCTAAAATTAGCATGTTTAAAGTGATTTACATGCTTCCAGGGGCTCGGGAAGTTAATTAAATACCATTTAGAGGCATTTAATGTTCGAGCAAAAACGGCTGATTTTCGACAAAAGAGATAACACCCCCTATTACGTCATGCTTCAGAAATGTGGAAAATGGTCCGTTTTCAAATGTTTTATTTTTGAACGTCAGTTCACATTTGTAGGTGGATCATCAGTGTTAGAGCTAAAATTAGCATGTTTAAAGTGATTTTCATGCTTCCAGGGGCTCGGGAAGTTAATTAAATACCATTTGGAGGCATTTAATGTTCGAGCAAAAACGGCTGATTTTCGACAAAAGAGATAACACCCCCCCATTACGTCATGCTTCAGAAATGTGGAAAATGGTCCGTTTTCAAATGTTTTATTTTTGAACGTCAGTTCACATTTGTAGGTGGATCATCAGTGTTAGAGCTAAAATTAGCATGTTTAAAGTGATTTTCATGCTTCCAGGGGCCCTAAACACAAGATTTATGGATTGGTTAAAAGTGCATGAAAATGGCCAATTTACTCACTCTGAGTTCTCAAAAAGGGTTTCTTCACCCCGGGAAGTTAATTAAATACCATTTGGAGGCATTTAATGTTCGAGCAAAAACGGCTGATTTTCGACAAAAGAGATAACACCCCCCCATTACGTCATGCTTCAGAAATGTGGAAAATGGTCCGTTTTCAAATGTTTTATTTTTGAACGTCAGTTCACATTTGTAGGTGGATCATCAGTGTTAGAGCTAAAATTAGCATGTTTAAAGTGATTTTCATGCTTCCAGGGGCTCTGGAAGTGAAATAAATACCATTTGGAGGCATTTAATGTTCCAGCAAAAACGGCTGATTTTCGACAAAAGAGATAACACCCCCCCATTACGTCATGCTTCAGAAATGTGGAAAATGGTCCGTTTTCAAATGTTTTATTTTTGAACGTCAGTTCACATTTGTAGGTGGATCATCAGTGTTAGAGCTAAAATTAGCATGTTTAAAGTGATTTACATGCTTCCAGGGGCTCGGGAAGTTAATTAAATACCATTTAGAGGCATTTAATGTTCGAGCAAAAACGGCTGATTTTCGACAAAAGAGATAACACCCCCTATTACGTCATGCTTCAGAAATGTGGAAAATGGTCCGTTTTCAAATGTTTTATTTTTGAACGTCAGTTCACATTTGTAGGTGGATCATCAGTGTTAGAGCTAAAATTAGCATGTTTAAAGTGATTTTCATGCTTCCAGGGGCTCGGGAAGTTAATTAAATACCATTTGGAGGCATTTAATGTTCGAGCAAAAACGGCTGATTTTCGACAAAAGAGATAACACCCCCCCATTACGTCATGCTTCAGAAATGTGGAAAATGGTCCGTTTTCAAATGTTTTATTTTTGAACGTCAGTTCACATTTGTAGGTGGATCATCAGTGTTAGAGCTAAAATTAGCATGTTTAAAGTGATTTTCATGCTTCCAGGGGCCCTAAACACAAGATTTATGGAATGGTTAAAAGTGCATGAAAATGGCCAATTTACTCACTCTGAGTTCTCAAAAAGGGTTTCTTCACCCCGGGAAGTTAATTAAATACCATTTGGAGGCATTTAATGTTCGAGCAAAAACGGCTGATTTTCGACAAAAGAGATAACAACCCCCCATTACGTCATGCTTCAGAAATGTGGAAAATGGTCCGTTTTCAAATGTTTTATTTTTGAACGTCAGTTCACATTTGTAGGTGGATCATCAGTGTTAGAGCTAAAATTAGCATGTTTAAAGTGATTTTCATGCTTCCAGGGGCCCAAAACACAAGATTTATGGAATGGTTAAAAGTGCATGAAAATGGCCAATTTACTCACTCTGAGTTCTCAAAAAGGGTTTCTTCACCCCGGGAAGTTAATTAAATACCATTTGGAGGCATTTAATGTTCGAGCAAAAACGGCTGATTTTCGACAAAAGAGATAACACCCCCCCATTACGTCATGCTTCAGAAATGTGGAAAATGGTCAGTTTTCAAATGTTTTATTTTTGAACGTCAGTTCACATTTGTAGGTGGATCATCAGTGTTAGAGCTAAAATTAGCATGTTTAAAGTGATTTTCATGCTTCCAGGGGCCCAAAACACAAGATTTATGGAATGGTTAAAAGTGCATGAAAATGGCCAATTTACTCACTCTGAGTTCTCAAAAAGGGTTTCTTCACCCCGGGAAGTTAATTAAATACCATTTGGAGGCATTTAATGTTCGAGCAAAAACGGCTGATTTTCGACAAAAGAGATAACACCCCCCCATTACGTCATGCTTCAGAAATGTGGAAAATGGTCAGTTTTCAAATGTTTTATTTTTGAACGTCAGTTCACATTTGTAGGTGGATCATCAGTGTTAGAGCTAAAATTAGCATGTTTAAAGTGATTTTCATGCTTCCAGGGGCCCAAAACACAAGATTTATGGAATGGTTAAAATTGCATGAAAATGGCCAATTTACTCACTCTGAGTTCTCAAAAAGGATTTCTTCACCACGGGAAGTTAATTAAATACCATTTGGAGGCATTTAATGTTCGAGCAAAAACGGCTGATTTTCGACAAAAGAGATAACACCCCCCCATTACATCATGCTACAGAAATGTGGAAAATGGTCCGTTTTCAAATGTTGTATTTTTGAACGTCAGTTCACATTTGTAGGTGGATCATCAGTGTTAGAGCTAAAATTAGCATGTTTAAAGTGATTTTCATGCTTCCAGGGGCTCGGGAAGTGAAATAAATACCATTTGGAGGCATTTAATGTTCGAGCAAAAACGGCTGATTTTCGACAAAAGAGATAACACCCCCCCATTACGTCATGCTTCAGAAATGTGGAAAATGGTCCGTTTTCAAATGTTTTATTTTTGAACGTCAGTTCACATTTGTAGGTGGATCATCAGTGTTAGAGCTAAAATTAGCATGTTTAAAGTGATTTTCATGCTTCCAGGGGCCCTAAACACAAGATTTATGGAATGGTTAAAAGTGCATGAAAATGGCCAATTTACTCACTCTGAGTTCTCAAAAAGGGTTTCTTCACCCCGGGAAGTTAATTAAATACCATTTGGAGGCATTTAATGTTCGAGCAAAAACGGCTGATTTTCGACAAACGAGATAACACCCCCCCATTACGTCATGCTTCAGAAATGTGGAAAATGGTCCGTTTTCAAATGTTTTATTTTTGAACGTCAGTTCACATTTGTAGGTGGATCATCAGTGTTAGAGCTAAAATTAGCATGTTTAAAGTGATTTTCATGCTTCCAGGGGCCCAAAACACAAGATTTATGGAATGGTTAAAAGTGCATGAAAATGGCCAATTTACTCACTCTGAGTTCTCAAAAAGGGTTTCTTCACCCCGGGAAGTTAATTAAATACCATTTGGAGGCATTTAATGTTCGAGCAAAAACGGCTGATTTTCGACAAAAGAGATAACACCCCCCCATTACGTCATGCTTCAGAAATGTGGAAAATGGTCAGTTTTCAAATGTTTTATTTTTGAACGTCAGTTCACATTTGTAGGTGGATCATCAGTGTTAGAGCTAAAATTAGCATGTTTAAAGTGATTTTCATGCTTCCAGGGGCTCGGGAAGTGAAATAAATACCATTTGGAGACATTTAATGTTCGAGCAAAAACGGCTGATTTTCGACAAAAGAGATAACACCCCCCCATTACGTCATGCTTCAGAAATGTGGAAAATGGTCCGTTTTCAAATGTTTTATTTTTGAACGTCAGTTCACATTTGTAGGTGGATCATCAGTGTTAGAGCTAAAATTAGCATGTTTAAAGTGATTTTCATGCTTCCAGGGGCTCGGGAAGTGAAATAAATACCATTTGGAGGCATTTAATGTTCGAGCAAAAACGGCTGATTTTCGACAAAAGAGATAACACCCCCCCATTACGTCATGCTTCAGAAATGTGGAAAATGGTCCGTTTTCAAATGTTTTATTTTTGAACGTCAGTTCACATTTGTAGGTGGATCATCAGTGTTAGAGCTAAAATTAGCATGTTTAAAGTGATTTTCATGCTTCCAGGGGCCCAAAACACAAGATTTATGGAATGGTTAAAAGTGCATGAAAGTGGCCAATTTACTCACTCTGAATTCTCAAAAAGGGTTTCTTCACCCCGGGAAGTTAATTAAATACCATTTGGAGGCATTTAATGTTCGAGCAAAAACGGCTGATTTTCGACAAAAGAGATAACACCCCCCCATTACGTCATGCTTCAGAAATGTGGAAAATGGTCCATTTTCAAATGTTTTATTTTTGAACGTCAGTTCACATTTGTAGGTGGATCATCAGTGTTAGAGCTAAAATTAGCATGTTTAAAGTGATTTTCATGCTTCCAGGGGCTCGGGAAGTGAAATAAATACCATTTGGAGGCATTTAATGTTCGAGCAAAAACGGCTGATTTTCGACAAAAGAGATAACACCCCCCATTACGTCATGCTTCAGAAATGTGGAAAATGGTCCGTTTTCAAATGTTTTATTTTTGAACGTCAGTTCACATTTGTAGGTGGATCATCAGTGTTAGAGCTAAAATTAGCATGTTTAAAGTGATTTTCATGCTTCCAGGGGCTCGGGAAGTGAAATAAATACCATTTGGAGGCATTTAATGTTCGAGCAAAAACGGCTGATTTTCGACAAAAGAGATAACACCCCCCCATTACGTCATGCTTCAGAAATGTGGAAAATGGTCCGTTTTCAAATGTTTTATTTTTGAACGTCAGTTCACATTTGTAGGTGGATCATCAGTGTTAGAGCTAAAATTAGCATGTTTAAAGTGATTTTCATGCTTCCAGGGGCCCAAAACACAAGATTTATGGAATGGTTAAAAGTGCATGAAAATGGCCAATTTACTCACTCTGAGTTCTCAAAAAGGGTTTCTTCACCCCGGGAAGTTAATTAAATACCATTTGGAGGCATTTAATGTTCGAGCAAAAACGGCAGATTTTCGACAAAAGAGATAACACCCCCCCATTTTGTCATGCTTCAGAAATGTGGAAAATGGTCCGTTTTCAAATGTTTTATTTTTGAACGTCAGTTCACATTTGTAGGTGGATCATCAGTGTTAGAGCTAAAATTAGCATGTTTAAAGTGATGTTCATGCTTCCAGGGGCTCGGGAAGTTAATTAAATACCATTTGGAGGCATTTAATGTTCGAGCAAAAACGGCTGATTTTCGACAAAAGAGATAACACCCCCCCATTACGTCATGCTTCAGAAATGTGGAAAATGGTCCGTTTTCAAATGTTTTATTTTTGAACGTCAGTTCACATTTGTAGGTGGATCATCAGTGTTAGAGCTAAAATTAGCATGTTTAAAGTGATTTTCATGCTTCCAGGGGCTCGGGAAGTTAATTAAATACCATTTGGAGGCATTTAATGTTCGAGCAAAAACGGCTGATTTTCGACAAAAGAGATAACCCCCCCCCCATTACGTCATGCTTCAGAAATGTGGAAAATGGTCCGTTTTCAAATGTTTTATTTTTGAACGTCAGTTCACATTTGTAGGTGGATCATCAGTGTTAGAGCTAAAATTAGCATGTTTAAAGTGATTTTCATGCTTCCAGGGGCCCAAAACACAAGATTTATGGAATGGTTAAAAGTGCATGAAAATGGCCAATTTACTCACTCTGAGTTCTCAAAAAGGGTTTCTTCACCCCGGGAAGTTAATTAAATACCATTTGGAGGCATTTAATGTTCGAACAAAAACGGCTGATTTTCGACAAAAGAGATAACACCCCCCCATTACGTCATGCTTCAGAAATGTGGAAAATGGTCCGTTTTCAAATGTTTTATTTTTGAACGTCAGTTCACATTTGTAGGTGGATGATCAGTGTTAGAGCTAAAATTAGCATGTTTAAAGTGATTTTCATGCTTCCAGGGGCTCGGGAAGTGAAATAAATACCATTTGGAGGCATTTAATGTTCCAGCAAAAACGGCTGATTTTCGACAAAAGAGATAACACCCCCCCATTACGTCATGCTTCAGAAATGTGGAAAATGGTCCGTTTTCAAATGTTTTATTTTTGAACGTCAGTTCACATTTGTAGGTGGATCATCAGTGTTAGAGCTAAAATTAGCATGTTTAAAGTGATTTTCATGCTTCCAGGGGCTCGGGAAGTTAATTAAATACCATTTGGAGGCATTTAATGTTCGAGCAAAAACGGCTGATTTTCGACAAAAGAGATAACACCCCCCCATTACGTCATGCTTCAGAAATGTGGAAAATGGTCCGTTTTCAAATGTTTTATTTTTGAACGTCAGTTCACATTTGTAGGTGGATCATCAGTGTTAGAGCTAAAATTAGCATGTTTAAAGTGATTTTCATGCTTCCAGGGGCTCGGGAAGTTAATTAAATACCATTTGGAGGCATTTAATGTTCGAGCAAAAACGGCTGATTTTCGACAAAAGAGATAACACCCCCCATTACGCCATGCTTCAGAAATGTGGAAAATGGTCAGTTTTCAAATGTTTTATTTTTGAACGTCAGTTCACATTTGTAGGTGGATCATCAGTGTTAGAGCTAAAATTAGCATGTTTAAAGTGATTTTCATGCTTCCAGGGGCTCGGGAAGTGAAATAAATACCATTTGGAGGCATTTAATGTTCGAGCAAAAACGGCTGATTTTCGACAAAAGAGAAAACACCCCCCCATTACGTCATGCTTCAGAAATGTGGAAAATGGTCCGTTTTCAAATGTTTTATTTTTGAACGTCAGTTCACATTTGTAGGTGGATCATCAGTGTTAGAGCTAAAATTAGCATGTTTAAAGTGATTTTCATGCTTCCAGGGGCCCAAAACACAAGATTTATGGAATGGTTAAAAGTGCATGAAAATGGCCAATTTACTCACTCTGAGTTCTCAAAAAGGGTTTCTTCACCCCGGGAAGTTAATTAAATACCATTTGGAGGCATTTAATGTTCGAGCAAAAACGGCTGATTTTTGACAAAAGAGATAACACCCCCCCATTACGTCATGCTTCAGAAATGTGGAAAATGGTCCGTTTTCAAATGTTTTATTTTTGAACGTCAGTTCACATTTGTAGGTGGATCATCAGTGTTAGAGCTAAAATTAGCATGTTTAAAGTGATTTTCATGCTTCCAGGGGCTCGGGAAGTGAAATAAATACCATTTGGAGGCATTTAATGTTCCAGCAAAAACGGCTGATTTTCGACAAAAGAGATAACACCCCCCCATTACGTCATGCTTCAGAAATGTGGAAAATGGTCCGTTTTCAAATGTTTTATTTTTGAACGTCAGTTCACATTTGTAGGTGGATCATCAGTGTTAGAGCTAAAATTAGCATGTTTAAAGTGATTTACATGCTTCCAGGGGCTCGGGAAGTTAATTAAATACCATTTAGAGGCATTTAATGTTCGAGCAAAAACGGCTGATTTTCGACAAAAGAGATAACACCCCCTATTACGTCATGCTTCAGAAATGTGGAAAATGGTCCGTTTTCAAATGTTTTATTTTTGAACGTCAGTTCACATTTGTAGGTGGATCATCAGTGTTAGAGCTAAAATTAGCATGTTTAAAGTGATTTTCATGCTTCCAGGGGCTCGGGAAGTTAATTAAATACCATTTGGAGGCATTTAATGTTCGAGCAAAAACGGCTGATTTTCGACAAAAGAGATAACACCCCCCCATTACGTCATGCTTCAGAAATGTGGAAAATGGTCCGTTTTCAAATGTTTTATTTTTGAACGTCAGTTCACATTTGTAGGTGGATCATCAGTGTTAGAGCTAAAATTAGCATGTTTAAATTGATTTTCATGCTTCCAGGGGCCCTAAACACAAGATTTATGGAATGGTTAAAAGTGCATGAAAATGGCCAATTTACTCACTCTGAGTTCTCAAAAAGGGTTTCTTCACCCCGGGAAGTTAATTAAATACCATTTGGAGGCATTTAATGTTCGAGCAAAAACGGCTGATTTTCGACAAAAGAGATAACAACCCCCCATTACGTCATGCTTCAGAAATGTGGAAAATGGTCCGTTTTCAAATGTTTTATTTTTGAACGTCAGTTCACATTTGTAGGTGGATCATCAGTGTTAGAGCTAAAATTAGCATGTTTAAAGTGATTTTCATGCTTCCAGGGGCCCAAAACACAAGATTTATGGAATGGTTAAAAGTGCATGAAAATGGCCAATTTACTCACTCTGAGTTCTCAAAAAGGGTTTCTTCACCCCGGGAAGTTAATTAAATACCATTTGGAGGCATTTAATGTTCGAGCAAAAACGGCTGATTTTCGACAAAAGAGATAACACCCCCCCATTACGTCATGCTTCAGAAATGTGGAAAATGGTCAGTTTTCAAATGTTTTATTTTTGAACGTCAGTTCACATTTGTAGGTGGATCATCAGTGTTAGAGCTAAAATTAGCATGTTTAAAGTGATTTTCATGCTTCCAGGGGCCCAAAACACAAGATTTATGGAATGGTTAAAATTGCATGAAAATGGCCAATTTACTCACTCTGAGTTCTCAAAAAGGATTTCTTCACCACGGGAAGTTAATTAAATACCATTTGGAGGCATTTAATGTTCGAGCAAAAACGGCTGATTTTCGACAAAAGAGATAACACCCCCCCATTACATCATGCTACAGAAATGTGGAAAATGGTCCGTTTTCAAATGTTGTATTTTTGAACGTCAGTTCACATTTGTAGGTGGATCATCAGTGTTAGAGCTAAAATTAGCATGTTTAAAGTGATTTTCATGCTTCCAGGGGCTCGGGAAGTGAAATAAATACCATTTGGAGGCATTTAATGTTCGAGCAAAAACGGCTGATTTTCGACAAAAGAGATAACACCCCCCCATTACGTCATGCTTCAGAAATGTGGAAAATGGTCCGTTTTCAAATGTTTTATTTTTGAACGTCAGTTCACATTTGTAGGTGGATCATCAGTGTTAGAGCTAAAATTAGCATGTTTAAAGTGATTTTCATGCTTCCAGGGGCCCTAAACACAAGATTTATGGAATGGTTAAAAGTGCATGAAAATGGCCAATTTACTCACTCTGAGTTCTCAAAAAGGGTTTCTTCACCCCGGGAAGTTAATTAAATACCATTTGGAGGCATTTAATGTTCGAGCAAAAACGGCTGATTTTCGACAAACGAGATAACACCCCCCCATTACGTCATGCTTCAGAAATGTGGAAAATGGTCCGTTTTCAAATGTTTTATTTTTGAACGTCAGTTCACATTTGTAGGTGGATCATCAGTGTTAGAGCTAAAATTAGCATGTTTAAAGTGATTTTCATGCTTCCAGGGGCCCAAAACACAAGATTTATGGAATGGTTAAAAGTGCATGAAAATGGCCAATTTACTCACTCTGAGTTCTCAAAAAGGGTTTCTTCACCCCGGGAAGTTAATTAAATACCATTTGGAGGCATTTAATGTTCGAGCAAAAACGGCTGATTTTCGACAAAAGAGATAACACCCCCCCATTACGTCATGCTTCAGAAATGTGGAAAATGGTCAGTTTTCAAATGTTTTATTTTTGAACGTCAGTTCACATTTGTAGGTGGATCATCAGTGTTAGAGCTAAAATTAGCATGTTTAAAGTGATTTTCATGCTTCCAGGGGCCCAAAACACAAGATTTATGGAATGGTTAAAATTGCATGAAAATGGCCAATTTACTCACTCTGAGTTCTCAAAAAGGATTTCTTCACCCCGGGAAGTTAATTAAATACCATTTGGAGGCATTTAATGTTCGAGCAAAAACGGCTGATTTTCGACAAAAGAGATAACACCCCCCCATTACATCATGCTTCAGAAATGTGGAAAATGGTCCGTTTTCAAATGTTGTATTTTTGAACGTCAGTTCACATTTGTAGGTGGATCATCAGTGTTAGAGCTAAAATTAGCATGTTTAAAGTGATTTTAATGCTTCCAGGGGCTCGGGAAGTGAAATAAATACCATTTGGAGACATTTAATGTTCGAGCAAAAACGGCTGATTTTCGACAAAAGAGATAACACCCCCCCATTACGTCATGCTTCAGAAATGTGGAAAATGGTCCGTTTTCAAATGTTTTATTTTTGAACGTCAGTTCACATTTGTAGGTGGATCATCAGTGTTAGAGCTAAAATTAGCATGTTTAAAGTGATTTTCATGCTTCCAGGGGCTCGGGAAGTGAAATAAATACCATTTGGAGGCATTTAATGTTCGAGCAAAAACGGCTGATTTTCGACAAAAGAGATAACACCCCCCCATTACGTCATGCTTCAGAAATGTGGAAAATGGTCCGTTTTCAAATGTTTTATTTTTGAACGTCAGTTCACATTTGTAGGTGGATCATCAGTGTTAGAGCTAAAATTAGCATGTTTAAAGTGATTTTCATGCTTCCAGGGGCTCGGGAAGTGAAATAAATACCATTTGGAGGCATTTAATGTTCGAGCAAAAACGGCTGATTTTCGACAAAAGAGATAACACCCCCCCATTACGTCATGCTTCAGAAATGTGGAAAATGGTCCGTTTTCAAATGTTTTATTTTTGAACGTCAGTTCACATTTGTAGGTGGATCATCAGTGTTAGAGCTAAAATTAGCATGTTTAAAGTGATTTTCATGCTTCCAGGGGCCCAAAACACAAGATTTATGGAATGGTTAAAAGTGCATGAAAATGGCCAATTTACTCACTCTGCGTTCTCAAAAAGGGTTTCTTCACCCCGGGAAGTTAATTAAATACCATTTGGAGGCATTTAATGTTCGAGCAAAAACGGCAGATTTTCGACAAAAGAGATAACACCCCCCCATTTTGTCATGCTTCAGAAATGTGGAAAATGGTCCGTTTTCAAATGTTTTATTTTTGAACGTAAGTTCACATTTGTAGGTGGATCATCAGTGTTAGAGCTAAAATTAGCATGTTTAAAGTGATGTTCATGCTTCCAGGGGCTCGGGAAGTTAATTAAATACCATTTGGAGGCATTTAATGTTCGAGCAAAAACGGCTGATTTTCGACAAAAGAGATAACACCCCCCCATTACGTCATGCTTCAGAAATGTGGAAAATGGTCCGTTTTCAAATGTTTTATTTTTGAACGTCAGTTCACATTTGTAGGTGGATCATCAGTGTTAGAGCTAAAATTAGCATGTTTAAAGTGATTTTCATGCTTCCAGGGGCTCGGGAAGTTAATTAAATACCATTTGGAGGCATTTAATGTTCGAGCAAAAACGGCTGATTTTCGACAAAAGAGATAACCCCCCCCCATTACGTCATGCTTCAGAAATGTGGAAAATGGTCCGTTTTCAAATGTTTTATTTTTGAACGTCAGTTCACATTTGTAGGTGGATCATCAGTGTTAGAGCTAAAATTAGCATGTTTAAAGTGATTTTCATGCTTCCAGGGGCCCAAAACACAAGATTTATGGAATGGTTAAAAGTGCATGAAAATGGCCAATTTACTCACTCTGAGTTCTCAAAAAGGGTTTCTTCACCCCGGGAAGTTAATTAAATACCATTTGGAGGCATTTAATGTTCGAGCAAAAACGGCTGATTTTCGACAAAAGAGATAACACCCCCCCATTACGTCATGCTTCAGAAATGTGGAAAATGGTCCGTTTTCAAATGTTTTATTTTTGAACGTCAGTTCACATTTGTAGGTGGATGATCAGTGTTAGAGCTAAAATTAGCATGTTTAAAGTGATTTTCATGCTTCCAGGGGCTCGGGAAGTGAAATAAATACCATTTGGAGGCATTTAATGTTCCAGCAAAAACGGCTGATTTTCGACAAAAGAGATAACACCCCCCCATTACGTCATGCTTCAGAAATGTGGAAAATGGTCCGTTTTCAAATGTTTTATTTTTGAACGTCAGTTCACATTTGTAGGTGGATCATCAGTGTTAGAGCTAAAATTAGCATGTTTAAAGTGATTTTCATGCTTCCAGGGGCTCGGGAAGTTAATTAAATACCATTTGGAGGCATTTAATGTTCGAGCAAAAACGGCTGATTTTCGACAAAAGAGATAACACCCCCCCATTACGTCATGCTTCAGAAATGTGGAAAATGGTCCGTTTTCAAATGTTTTATTTTTGAACGTCAGTTCACATTTGTAGGTGGATCATCAGTGTTAGAGCTAAAATTAGCATGTTTAAAGTGATTTTCATGCTTCCAGGGGCTCGGGAAGTTAATTAAATACCATTTGGAGGCATTTAATGTTCGAGCAAAAACGGCTGATTTTCGACAAAAGAGATAACACCCCCCATTACGTCATGCTTCAGAAATGTGGAAAATGGTCAGTTTTCAAATGTTTTATTTTTGAACGTCAGTTCACATTTGTAGGTGGATCATCAGTGTTAGAGCTAAAATTAGCATGTTTAAAGTGATTTTCATGCTTCCAGGGGCTCGGGAAGTGAAATAAATACCATTTGGAGGCATTTAATGTTCGAGCAAAAACGGCTGATTTTCGACAAAAGAGAAAACACCCCCCCATTACGTCATGCTTCAGAAATGTGGAAAATGGTCCGTTTTCAAATGTTTTATTTTTGAACGTCAGTTCACATTTGTAGGTGGATCATCAGTGTTAGAGCTAAAATTAGCATGTTTAAAGTGATTTTCATGCTTCCAGGGGCCCAAAACACAAGATTTATGGAATGGTTAAAAGTGCATGAAAATGGCCAATTTACTCACTCTGAGTTCTCAAAAAGGGTTTCTTCACCCCGGGAAGTTAATTAAATACCATTTGGAGGCATTTAATGTTCGAGCAAAAACGGCTGATTTTTGACAAAAGAGATAACACCCCCCCATTACGTCATGCTTCAGAAATGTGGAAAATGGTCCGTTTTCAAATGTTTTATTGTTGAACGTCAGTTCACATTTGTAGGTGGATCATCAGTGTTAGAGCTAAAATTAGCATGTTTAAAGTGATTTTCATGCTTCCAGGGGCTCGGGAAGTGAAATAAATACCATTTGGAGGCATTTAATGTTCCAGCAAAAACTGCTGATTTTCGACAAAAGAGATAACACCCCCCCATTACGTCATGCTTCAGAAATGTGGAAAATGGTCCGTTTTCAAATGTTTTATTTTTGAACGTCAGTTCACATTTGTAGGTGGATCATCAGTGTTAGAGCTAAAATTAGCATGTTTAAAGTGATTTTCATGCTTCCAGGGGCCCAAAACACAAGATTTATGGAATGGTTAAAAGTGCATGAAAATGGCCAATTTACTCACTCTGAGTTCTCAAAAAGGGTTTCTTCACCCCGGGAAGTTAATTAAATACCATTTGGAGGCATTTAATGTTCGAGCAAAAACGGCAGATTTTCGACAAAAGAGATAACACCCCCCCATTTTGTCATGCTTCAGAAATGTGGAAAATGGTCCGTTTTCAAATGTTTTATTTTTGAACGTCAGTTCACATTTGTAGGTGGATCATCAGTGTTAGAGCTAAAATTAGCATGTTTAAAGTGATGTTCATGCTTCCAGGGGCTCGGGAAGTTAATTAAATACCATTTGGAGGCATTTAATGTTCGAGCAAAAACGGCTGATTTTCGACAAAAGAGATAACACCCCCCCATTACGTCATGCTTCAGAAATGTGGAAAATGGTCCGTTTTCAAATGTTTTATTTTTGAACGTCAGTTCACATTTGTAGGTGGATCATCAGTGTTAGAGCTAAAATTAGCATGTTTAAAGTGATTTTCATGCTTCCAGGGGCTCGGGAAGTTAATTAAATACCATTTGGAGGCATTTAATGTTCGAGCAAAAACGGCTGATTTTCGACAAAAGAGATAACCCCCCCCCATTACGTCATGCTTCAGAAATGTGGAAAATGGTCCGTTTTCAAATGTTTTATTTTTGAACGTCAGTTCACATTTGTAGGTGGATCATCAGTGTTAGAGCTAAAATTAGCATGTTTAAAGTGATTTTCATGCTTCCAGGGGCCCAAAACACAAGATTTATGGAATGGTTAAAAGTGCATGAAAATGGCCAATTTACTCACTCTGAGTTCTCAAAAAGGGTTTCTTCACCCCGGGAAGTTAATTAAATACCATTTGGAGGCATTTAATGTTCGAGCAAAAACGGCTGATTTTCGACAAAAGAGATAACACCCCCCCATTACGTCATGCTTCAGAAATGTGGAAAATGGTCCGTTTTCAAATGTTTTATTTTTGAACGTCAGTTCACATTTGTAGGTGGATGATCAGTGTTAGAGCTAAAATTAGCATGTTTAAAGTGATTTTCATGCTTCCAGGGGCTCGGGAAGTGAAATAAATACCATTTGGAGGCATTTAATGTTCCAGCAAAAACGGCTGATTTTCGACAAAAGAGATAACACCCCCCCATTACGTCATGCTTCAGAAATGTGGAAAATGGTCCGTTTTCAAATGTTTTATTTTTGAACGTCAGTTCACATTTGTAGGTGGATCATCAGTGTTAGAGCTAAAATTAGCATGTTTAAAGTGATTTTCATGCTTCCAGGGGCTCGGGAAGTTAATTAAATACCATTTGGAGGCATTTAATGTTCGAGCAAAAACGGCTGATTTTCGACAAAAGAGATAACACCCCCCCATTACGTCATGCTTCAGAAATGTGGAAAATGGTCCGTTTTCAAATGTTTTATTTTTGAACGTCAGTTCACATTTGTAGGTGGATCATCAGTGTTAGAGCTAAAATTAGCATGTTTAAAGTGATTTTCATGCTTCCAGGGGCTCGGGAAGTTAATTAAATACCATTTGGAGGCATTTAATGTTCGAGCAAAAACGGCTGATTTTCGACAAAAGAGATAACACCCCCCATTACGTCATGCTTCAGAAATGTGGAAAATGGTCAGTTTTCAAATGTTTTATTTTTGAACGTCAGTTCACATTTGTAGGTGGATCATCAGTGTTAGAGCTAAAATTAGCATGTTTAAAGTGATTTTCATGCTTCCAGGGGCTCGGGAAGTGAAATAAATACCATTTGGAGGCATTTAATGTTCGAGCAAAAACGGCTGATTTTCGACAAAAGAGAAAACACCCCCCCATTACGTCATGCTTCAGAAATGTGGAAAATGGTCCGTTTTCAAATGTTTTATTTTTGAACGTCAGTTCACATTTGTAGGTGGATCATCAGTGTTAGAGCTAAAATTAGCATGTTTAAAGTGATTTTCATGCTTCCAGGGGCCCAAAACACAAGATTTATGGAATGGTTAAAAGTGCATGAAAATGGCCAATTTACTCACTCTGAGTTCTCAAAAAGGGTTTCTTCACCCCGGGAAGTTAATTAAATACCATTTGGAGGCATTTAATGTTCGAGCAAAAACGGCTGATTTTCGACAAACGAGATAACACCCCCCCATTACGTCATGCTTCAGAAATGTGGAAAATGGTCCGTTTTCAAATGTTTTATTTTTGAACGTCAGTTCACATTTGTAGGTGGATCATCAGTGTTAGAGCTAAAATTAGCATGTTTAAAGTGATTTTCATGCTTCCAGGGGCCCAAAACACAAGATTTATGGAATGGTTAAAAGTGCATGAAAATGGCCAATTTACTCACTCTGAGTTCTCAAAAAGGGTTTCTTCACCCCGGGAAGTTAATTAAATACCATTTGGAGGCATTTAATGTTCGAGCAAAAACGGCTGATTTTCGACAAAAGAGATAACACCCCCCCATTACGTCATGCTTCAGAAATGTGGAAAATGGTCAGTTTTCAAATGTTTTATTTTTGAACGTCAGTTCACATTTGTAGGTGGATCATCAGTGTTAGAGCTAAAATTAGCATGTTTAAAGTGATTTTCATGCTTCCAGGGGCCCAAAACACAAGATTTATGGAATGGTTAAAATTGCATGAAAATGGCCAATTTACTCACTCTGAGTTCTCAAAAAGGATTTCTTCACCCCGGGAAGTTAATTAAATACCATTTGGAGGCATTTAATGTTCGAGCAAAAACGGCTGATTTTCGACAAAAGAGATAACACCCCCCCATTACATCATGCTTCAGAAATGTGGAAAATGGTCCGTTTTCAAATGTTGTATTTTTGAACGTCAGTTCACATTTGTAGGTGGATCATCAGTGTTAGAGCTAAAATTAGCATGTTTAAAGTGATTTTAATGCTTCCAGGGGCTCGGGAAGTGAAATAAATACCATTTGGAGACATTTAATGTTCGAGCAAAAACGGCTGATTTTCGACAAAAGAGATAACACCCCCCCATTACGTCATGCTTCAGAAATGTGGAAAATGGTCCGTTTTCAAATGTTTTATTTTTGAACGTCAGTTCACATTTGTAGGTGGATCATCAGTGTTAGAGCTAAAATTAGCATGTTTAAAGTGATTTTCATGCTTCCAGGGGCTCGGGAAGTGAAATAAATACCATTTGGAGGCATTTAATGTTCGAGCAAAAACGGCTGATTTTCGACAAAAGAGATAACACCCCCCCATTACGTCATGCTTCAGAAATGTGGAAAATGGTCCGTTTTCAAATGTTTTATTTTTGAACGTCAGTTCACATTTGTAGGTGGATCATCAGTGTTAGAGCTAAAATTAGCATGTTTAAAGTGATTTTCATGCTTCCAGGGGCTCGGGAAGTGAAATAAATACCATTTGGAGGCATTTAATGTTCGAGCAAAAACGGCTGATTTTCGACAAAAGAGATAACCCCCCCCCATTACGTCATGCTTCAGAAATGTGGAAAATGGTCCGTTTTCAAATGTTTTATTTTTGAACGTCAGTTCACATTTGTAGGTGGATCATCAGTGTTAGAGCTAAAATTAGCATGTTTAAAGTGATTTTCATGCTTCCAGGGGCCCAAAACACAAGATTTATGGAATGGTTAAAAGTGCATGAAAATGGCCAATTTACTCACTCTGAGTTCTCAAAAAGGGTTTCTTCACCCCGGGAAGTTAATTAAATACCATTTGGAGGCATTTAATGTTCGAGCAAAAACGGCTGATTTTCGACAAAAGAGATAACACCCCCCCATTACGTCATGCTTCAGAAATGTGGAAAATGGTCCGTTTTCAAATGTTTTATTTTTGAACGTCAGTTCACATTTGTAGGTGGATGATCAGTGTTAGAGCTAAAATTAGCATGTTTAAAGTGATTTTCATGCTTCCAGGGGCTCGGGAAGTGAAATAAATACCATTTGGAGGCATTTAATGTTCCAGCAAAAACGGCTGATTTTCGACAAAAGAGATAACACCCCCCCATTACGTCATGCTTCAGAAATGTGGAAAATGGTCCGTTTTCAAATGTTTTATTTTTGAACGTCAGTTCACATTTGTAGGTGGATCATCAGTGTTAGAGCTAAAATTAGCATGTTTAAAGTGATTTTCATGCTTCCAGGGGCTCGGGAAGTTAATTAAATACCATTTGGAGGCATTTAATGTTCGAGCAAAAACGGCTGATTTTCGACAAAAGAGATAACACCCCCCCATTACGTCATGCTTCAGAAATGTGGAAAATGGTCCGTTTTCAAATGTTTTATTTTTGAACGTCAGTTCACATTTGTAGGTGGATCATCAGTGTTAGAGCTAAAATTAGCATGTTTAAAGTGATTTTCATGCTTCCAGGGGCTCGGGAAGTTAATTAAATACCATTTGGAGGCATTTAATGTTCGAGCAAAAACGGCTGATTTTCGACAAAAGAGATAACACCCCCCATTACGTCATGCTTCAGAAATGTGGAAAATGGTCAGTTTTCAAATGTTTTATTTTTGAACGTCAGTTCACATTTGTAGGTGGATCATCAGTGTTAGAGCTAAAATTAGCATGTTTAAAGTGATTTTCATGCTTCCAGGGGCTCGGGAAGTGAAATAAATACCATTTGGAGGCATTTAATGTTCGAGCAAAAACGGCTGATTTTCGACAAAAGAGAAAACACCCCCCCATTACGTCATGCTTCAGAAATGTGGAAAATGGTCCGTTTTCAAATGTTTTATTTTTGAACGTCAGTTCACATTTGTAGGTGGATCATCAGTGTTAGAGCTAAAATTAGCATGTTTAAAGTGATTTTCATGCTTCCAGGGGCCCAAAACACAAGATTTATGGAATGGTTAAAAGTGCATGAAAATGGCCAATTTACTCACTCTGAGTTCTCAAAAAGGGTTTCTTCACCCCGGGAAGTTAATTAAATACCATTTGGAGGCATTTAATGTTCGAGCAAAAACGGCTGATTTTTGACAAAAGAGATAACACCCCCCCATTACGTCATGCTTCAGAAATGTGGAAAATGGTCCGTTTTCAAATGTTTTATTGTTGAACGTCAGTTCACATTTGTAGGTGGATCATCAGTGTTAGAGCTAAAATTAGCATGTTTAAAGTGATTTTCATGCTTCCAGGGGCTCGGGAAGTGAAATAAATACCATTTGGAGGCATTTAATGTTCCAGCAAAAACTGCTGATTTTCGACAAAAGAGATAACACCCCCCCATTACGTCATGCTTCAGAAATGTGGAAAATGGTCCGTTTTCAAATGTTTTATTTTTGAACGTCAGTTCACATTTGTAGGTGGATCATCAGTGTTAGAGCTAAAATTAGCATGTTTAAAGTGATTTTCATGCTTCCAGGGGCCCAAAACACAAGATTTATGGAATGGTTAAAAGTGCATGAAAATGGCCAATTTACTCACTCTGAGTTCTCAAAAAGGGTTTCTTCACCCCGGGAAGTTAATTAAATACCATTTGGAGGCATTTAATGTTCGAGCAAAAACGGCAGATTTTCGACAAAAGAGATAACACCCCCCCATTTTGTCATGCTTCAGAAATGTGGAAAATGGTCCGTTTTCAAATGTTTTATTTTTGAACGTCAGTTCACATTTGTAGGTGGATCATCAGTGTTAGAGCTAAAATTAGCATGTTTAAAGTGATGTTCATGCTTCCAGGGGCTCGGGAAGTTAATTAAATACCATTTGGAGGCATTTAATGTTCGAGCAAAAACGGCTGATTTTCGACAAAAGAGATAACACCCCCCCATTACGTCATGCTTCAGAAATGTGGAAAATGGTCCGTTTTCAAATGTTTTATTTTTGAACGTCAGTTCACATTTGTAGGTGGATCATCAGTGTTAGAGCTAAAATTAGCATGTTTAAAGTGATTTTCATGCTTCCAGGGGCTCGGGAAGTTAATTAAATACCATTTGGAGGCATTTAATGTTCGAGCAAAAACGGCTGATTTTCGACAAAAGAGATAACCCCCCCCCCATTACGTCATGCTTCAGAAATGTGGAAAATGGTCCGTTTTCAAATGTTTTATTTTTGAACGTCAGTTCACATTTGTAGGTGGATCATCAGTGTTAGAGCTAAAATTAGCATGTTTAAAGTGATTTTCATGCTTCCAGGGGCCCAAAACACAAGATTTATGGAATGGTTAAAAGTGCATGAAAATGGCCAATTTACTCACTCTGAGTTCTCAAAAAGGGTTTCTTCACCCCGGGAAGTTAATTAAATACCATTTGGAGGCATTTAATGTTCGAGCAAAAACGGCTGATTTTCGACAAAAGAGATAACACCCCCCCATTACGTCATGCTTCAGAAATGTGGAAAATGGTCCGTTTTCAAATGTTTTATTTTTGAACGTCAGTTCACATTTGTAGGTGGATGATCAGTGTTAGAGCTAAAATTAGCATGTTTAAAGTGATTTTCATGCTTCCAGGGGCTCGGGAAGTGAAATAAATACCATTTGGAGGCATTTAATGTTCCAGCAAAAACGGCTGATTTTCGACAAAAGAGATAACACCCCCCCATTACGTCATGCTTCAGAAATGTGGAAAATGGTCCGTTTTCAAATGTTTTATTTTTGAACGTCAGTTCACATTTGTAGGTGGATCATCAGTGTTAGAGCTAAAATTAGCATGTTTAAAGTGATTTTCATGCTTCCAGGGGCTCGGGAAGTTAATTAAATACCATTTGGAGGCATTTAATGTTCGAGCAAAAACGGCTGATTTTCGACAAAAGAGATAACACCCCCCCATTACGTCATGCTTCAGAAATGTGGAAAATGGTCCGTTTTCAAATGTTTTATTTTTGAACGTCAGTTCACATTTGTAGGTGGATCATCAGTGTTAGAGCTAAAATTAGCATGTTTAAAGTGATTTTCATGCTTCCAGGGGCTCGGGAAGTTAATTAAATACCATTTGGAGGCATTTAATGTTCGAGCAAAAACGGCTGATTTTCGACAAAAGAGATAACACCCCCCATTACGTCATGCTTCAGAAATGTGGAAAATGGTCAGTTTTCAAATGTTTTATTTTTGAACGTCAGTTCACATTTGTAGGTGGATCATCAGTGTTAGAGCTAAAATTAGCATGTTTAAAGTGATTTTCATGCTTCCAGGGGCTCGGGAAGTGAAATAAATACCATTTGGAGGCATTTAATGTTCGAGCAAAAACGGCTGATTTTCGACAAAAGAGAAAACACCCCCCCATTACGTCATGCTTCAGAAATGTGGAAAATGGTCCGTTTTCAAATGTTTTATTTTTGAACGTCAGTTCACATTTGTAGGTGGATCATCAGTGTTAGAGCTAAAATTAGCATGTTTAAAGTGATTTTCATGCTTCCAGGGGCCCAAAACACAAGATTTATGGAATGGTTAAAAGTGCATGAAAATGGCCAATTTACTCACTCTGAGTTCTCAAAAAGGGTTTCTTCACCCCGGGAAGTTAATTAAATACCATTTGGAGGCATTTAATGTTCGAGCAAAAACGGCTGATTTTCGACAAAAGAGATAACACCCCCCCATTACGTCATGCTTCAGAAATGTGGAAAATGGTCCGTTTTCAAATGTTTTATTTTTGAACGTCAGTTCACATTTGTAGGTGGATCATCAGTGTTAGAGCTAAAATTAGCATGTTTAAAGTGATTTTCATGCTTCCAGGGGCTCGGGAAGTTAATTAAATACCATTTGGAGGCATTTAATGTTCGAGCAAAAACGGCTGATTTTCGACAAAAGAGATAACACCCCCCCATTACGTCATGCTTCAGAAATGTGGAAAATGGTCCGTTTTCAAATGTTTTATTTTTGAACGTCAGTTCACATTTGTAGGTGGATCATCAGTGTTAGAGCTAAAATTAGCATGTTTAAAGTGATTTTCATGCTTCCAGGGGCTCGGGAAGTTAATTAAATACCATTTGGAGGCATTTAATGTTCGAGCAAAAACGGCTGATTTTCGACAAAAGAGATAACACCCCCCATTACGCCATGCTTCAGAAATGTGGAAAATGGTCAGTTTTCAAATGTTTTATTTTTGAACGTCAGTTCACATTTGTAGGTGGATCATCAGTGTTAGAGCTAAAATTAGCATGTTTAAAGTGATTTTCATGCTTCCAGGGGCTCGGGAAGTGAAATAAATACCATTTGGAGGCATTTAATGTTCGAGCAAAAACGGCTGATTTTCGACAAAAGAGAAAACACCCCCCCATTACGTCATGCTTCAGAAATGTGGAAAATGGTCCGTTTTCAAATGTTTTATTTTTGAACGTCAGTTCACATTTGTAGGTGGATCATCAGTGTTAGAGCTAAAATTAGCATGTTTAAAGTGATTTTCATGCTTCCAGGGGCCCAAAACACAAGATTTATGGAATGGTTAAAAGTGCATGAAAATGGCCAATTTACTCACTCTGAGTTCTCAAAAAGGGTTTCTTCACCCCGGGAAGTTAATTAAATACCATTTGGAGGCATTTAATGTTCGAGCAAAAACGGCTGATTTTTGACAAAAGAGATAACACCCCCCCATTACGTCATGCTTCAGAAATGTGGAAAATGGTCCGTTTTCAAATGTTTTATTTTTGAACGTCAGTTCACATTTGTAGGTGGATCATCAGTGTTAGAGCTAAAATTAGCATGTTTAAAGTGATTTTCATGCTTCCAGGGGCTCGGGAAGTGAAATAAATACCATTTGGAGGCATTTAATGTTCCAGCAAAAACGGCTGATTTTCGACAAAAGAGATAACACCCCCCCATTACGTCATGCTTCAGAAATGTGGAAAATGGTCCGTTTTCAAATGTTTTATTTTTGAACGTCAGTTCACATTTGTAGGTGGATCATCAGTGTTAGAGCTAAAATTAGCATGTTTAAAGTGATTTTCATGCTTCCAGGGGCCCTAAACACAAGATTTATGGAATGGTTAAAAGTGCATGAAAATGGCCAATTTACTCACTCTGAGTTCTCAAAAAGGGTTTCTTCACCCCGGGAAGTTAATTAAATACCATTTGGAGGCATTTAATGTTCGAGCAAAAACGGCTGATTTTCGACAAAAGAGATAACAACCCCCCATTACGTCATGCTTCAGAAATGTGGAAAATGGTCCGTTTTCAAATGTTTTATTTTTGAACGTCAGTTCACATTTGTAGGTGGATCATCAGTGTTAGAGCTAAAATTAGCATGTTTAAAGTGATTTTCATGCTTCCAGGGGCCCAAAACACAAGATTTATGGAATGGTTAAAAGTGCATGAAAATGGCCAATTTACTCACTCTGAGTTCTCAAAAAGGGTTTCTTCACCCCGGGAAGTTAATTAAATACCATTTGGAGGCATTTAATGTTCGAGCAAAAACGGCTGATTTTCGACAAAAGAGATAACACCCCCCCATTACGTCATGCTTCAGAAATGTGGAAAATGGTCAGTTTTCAAATGTTTTATTTTTGAACGTCAGTTCACATTTGTAGGTGGATCATCAGTGTTAGAGCTAAAATTAGCATGTTTAAAGTGATTTTCATGCTTCCAGGGGCCCAAAACACAAGATTTATGGAATGGTTAAAATTGCATGAAAATGGCCAATTTACTCACTCTGAGTTCTCAAAAAGGATTTCTTCACCACGGGAAGTTAATTAAATACCATTTGGAGGCATTTAATGTTCGAGCAAAAACGGCTGATTTTCGACAAAAGAGATAACACCCCCCCATTACATCATGCTACAGAAATGTGGAAAATGGTCCGTTTTCAAATGTTGTATTTTTGAACGTCAGTTCACATTTGTAGGTGGATCATCAGTGTTAGAGCTAAAATTAGCATGTTTAAAGTGATTTTCATGCTTCCAGGGGCTCGGGAAGTGAAATAAATACCATTTGGAGGCATTTAATGTTCGAGCAAAAACGGCTGATTTTCGACAAAAGAGATAACACCCCCCCATTACGTCATGCTTCAGAAATGTGGAAAATGGTCCGTTTTCAAATGTTTTATTTTTGAACGTCAGTTCACATTTGTAGGTGGATCATCAGTGTTAGAGCTAAAATTAGCATGTTTAAAGTGATTTTCATGCTTCCAGGGGCCCTAAACACAAGATTTATGGAATGGTTAAAAGTGCATGAAAATGGCCAATTTACTCACTCTGAGTTCTCAAAAAGGGTTTCTTCACCCCGGGAAGTTAATTAAATACCATTTGGAGGCATTTAATGTTCGAGCAAAAACGGCTGATTTTCGACAAACGAGATAACACCCCCCCATTACGTCATGCTTCAGAAATGTGGAAAATGGTCCGTTTTCAAATGTTTTATTTTTGAACGTCAGTTCACATTTGTAGGTGGATCATCAGTGTTAGAGCTAAAATTAGCATGTTTAAAGTGATTTTCATGCTTCCAGGGGCCCAAAACACAAGATTTATGGAATGGTTAAAAGTGCATGAAAATGGCCAATTTACTCACTCTGAGTTCTCAAAAAGGGTTTCTTCACCCCGGGAAGTTAATTAAATACCATTTGGAGGCATTTAATGTTCGAGCAAAAACGGCTGATTTTCGACAAAAGAGATAACACCCCCCCATTACGTCATGCTTCAGAAATGTGGAAAATGGTCAGTTTTCAAATGTTTTATTTTTGAACGTCAGTTCACATTTGTAGGTGGATCATCAGTGTTAGAGCTAAAATTAGCATGTTTAAAGTGATTTTCATGCTTCCAGGGGCCCAAAACACAAGATTTATGGAATGGTTAAAATTGCATGAAAATGGCCAATTTACTCACTCTGAGTTCTCAAAAAGGATTTCTTCACCCCGGGAAGTTAATTAAATACCATTTGGAGGCATTTAATGTTCGAGCAAAAACGGCTGATTTTCGACAAAAGAGATAACACCCCCCCATTACATCATGCTTCAGAAATGTGGAAAATGGTCCGTTTTCAAATGTTGTATTTTTGAACGTCAGTTCACATTTGTAGGTGGATCATCAGTGTTAGAGCTAAAATTAGCATGTTTAAAGTGATTTTAATGCTTCCAGGGGCTCGGGAAGTGAAATAAATACCATTTGGAGACATTTAATGTTCGAGCAAAAACGGCTGATTTTCGACAAAAGAGATAACACCCCCCCATTACGTCATGCTTCAGAAATGTGGAAAATGGTCCGTTTTCAAATGTTTTATTTTTGAACGTCAGTTCACATTTGTAGGTGGATCATCAGTGTTAGAGCTAAAATTAGCATGTTTAAAGTGATTTTCATGCTTCCAGGGGCTCGGGAAGTGAAATAAATACCATTTGGAGGCATTTAATGTTCGAGCAAAAACGGCTGATTTTCGACAAAAGAGATAACACCCCCCCATTACGTCATGCTTCAGAAATGTGGAAAATGGTCCGTTTTCAAATGTTTTATTTTTGAACGTCAGTTCACATTTGTAGGTGGATCATCAGTGTTAGAGCTAAAATTAGCATGTTTAAAGTGATTTTCATGCTTCCAGGGGCTCGGGAAGTGAAATAAATACCATTTGGAGGCATTTAATGTTCGAGCAAAAACGGCTGATTTTCGACAAAAGAGATAACACCCCCCCATTACGTCATGCTTCAGAAATGTGGAAAATGGTCCGTTTTCAAATGTTTTATTTTTGAACGTCAGTTCACATTTGTAGGTGGATCATCAGTGTTAGAGCTAAAATTAGCATGTTTAAAGTGATTTTCATGCTTCCAGGGGCCCAAAACACAAGATTTATGGAATGGTTAAAAGTGCATGAAAATGGCCAATTTACTCACTCTGCGTTCTCAAAAAGGGTTTCTTCACCCCGGGAAGTTAATTAAATACCATTTGGAGGCATTTAATGTTCGAGCAAAAACGGCAGATTTTCGACAAAAGAGATAACACCCCCCCATTTTGTCATGCTTCAGAAATGTGGAAAATGGTCCGTTTTCAAATGTTTTATTTTTGAACGTAAGTTCACATTTGTAGGTGGATCATCAGTGTTAGAGCTAAAATTAGCATGTTTAAAGTGATGTTCATGCTTCCAGGGGCTCGGGAAGTTAATTAAATACCATTTGGAGGCATTTAATGTTCGAGCAAAAACGGCTGATTTTTGACAAAAGAGATAACACCCCCCCATTACGTCATGCTTCAGAAATGTGGAAAATGGTCCGTTTTCAAATGTTTTATTTTTGAACGTCAGTTCACATTTGTAGGTGGATCATCAGTGTTAGAGCTAAAATTAGCATGTTTAAAGTGATTTTCATGCTTCCAGGGGCTCGGGAAGTTAATTAAATACCATTTGGAGGCATTTAATGTTCGAGCAAAAACGGCTGATTTTCGACAAAAGAGATAACCCCCCCCCATTACGTCATGCTTCAGAAATGTGGAAAATGGTCCGTTTTCAAATGTTTTATTTTTGAACGTCAGTTCACATTTGTAGGTGGATCATCAGTGTTAGAGCTAAAATTAGCATGTTTAAAGTGATTTTCATGCTTCCAGGGGCCCAAAACACAAGATTTATGGAATGGTTAAAAGTGCATGAAAATGGCCAATTTACTCACTCTGAGTTCTCAAAAAGGGTTTCTTCACCCCAGGAAGTTAATTAAATACCATTTGGAGGCATTTAATGTTCGAGCAAAAACGGCTGATTTTCGACAAAAGAGATAACACCCCCCCATTACGTCATGCTTCAGAAATGTGGAAAATGGTCCGTTTTCAAATGTTTTATTTTTGAACGTCAGTTCACATTTGTAGGTGGATGATCAGTGTTAGAGCTAAAATTAGCATGTTTAAAGTGATTTTCATGCTTCCAGGGGCTCGGGAAGTGAAATAAATACCATTTGGAGGCATTTAATGTTCCAGCAAAAACGGCTGATTTTCGACAAAAGAGATAACACCCCCCCATTACGTCATGCTTCAGAAATGTGGAAAATGGTCCGTTTTCAAATGTTTTATTTTTGAACGTCAGTTCACATTTGTAGGTGGATCATCAGTGTTAGAGCTAAAATTAGCATGTTTGAAGTGATTTTCATGCTTCCAGGGGCTCGGGAAGTTAATTAAATACCATTTGGAGGCATTTAATGTTCGAGCAAAAACGGCTGATTTTCGACAAAAGAGATAACACCCCCCATTACGTCATGCTTCAGAAATGTGGAAAATGGTCCGTTTTCAAATGTTTTATTTTTGAACGTCAGTTCACATTTGTAGGTGGATCATCAGTGTTAGAGCTAAAATTAGCATGTTTAAAGTGATTTTCATGCTTCCAGGGGCCCAAAACACAAGATTTATGGAATGGTTAAAAGTGCATGAAAATGGCCAATTTACTCACTCTGAGTACTCAAAAAGGGTTTCTTCACCCCGGGAAGTTAATTAAATACCATTTGGAGGCATTTAATGTTCGAGCAAAAACGGCTGATTTTCGACAAAAGAGATAACACCCCCCATTACGTCATGCTTCAGAAATGTGGAAAATGGTCCGTTTTCAAATGTTTTATTTTTGAACGTTAGTTCACATTTGTAGGTGGATCATCAGTGTTAGAGCTAAAATTAGCATGTTTAAAGTGATTTTCATGCTTCCAGGGGCCCAAAACACAAGATTTATGGAATGGTTAAAAGTGCATGAAAATGGCCAATTTACTCACTCTGAGTTCTCAAAAAGGGTTTCTTCACCCCGGGAAGTTAATTAAACACCATTTGGAGGCATTTAATGTTCGAGCAAAAACGGCTGATTTTCGACAAAAGAGATAACACCCCCCCATTACGTCATGCTTCAGAAATGTGGAAAATGGTCCGTTTTCAAATGTTTTATTTTTGAACGTCAGTTCACATTTGTAGGTGGATCATCAGTGTTAGAGCTAAAATTAGCATGTTTAAAGTGATTTTCATGCTTCCAGGGGCTCAGGAAGTTAATTAAATACCATTTGGAGGCATTTAATGTTCGAGCAAAAACGGCTGATTTTCGACAAAAGAGATAACACCCCCCCATTACGTCATGCTTCAGAAATGTGGAAAATGGTCCGTTTTCAAATGTTTTATTTTTGAACGTCAGTTCACATTTGTAGGTGGATCATCAGTGTTAGAGCTAAAATTAGCATGTTTAAAGTGATTTTCATGCTTCCAGGGGCCCAAAACACAAGATTTATGGAATGGTTAAAAGTGCATGAAAATGGCCAATTTACTCACTCTGAGTACTCAAAAAGGGTTTCTTCACCCCGGGAAGTTAATTAAATACCATTTGGAGGCATTTAATGTTCGAGCAAAAACGGCTGATTTTCGACAAAAGAGATAACACCCCCCCATTACGTCATGCTTCAGAAATGTGGAAAATGGTCCGTTTTCAAATGTTTTATTTTTGAACGTCAGTTCACATTTGTAGGTGGATCATCAGTGTTAGAGCTAAAATTAGCATGTTTAAAGTGATTTTCATGCTTCCAGGGGCCCAAAACACAAGATTTATGGAATGGTTCAAAGTGCATGAAAATGGCCAATTTACTCACTCTGAGTTCTCAAAAAGGGTTTCTTCACCCCGGGAAGTTAATTAAATACCATTTGGAGGCATTTAATGTTCGAGCAAAAACGGCTGATTTTCGACAAAAGAGATAACACCCCCCCATTACGTCATGCTTCAGAAATGTGGAAAATGGTCCGTTTTTAAATGTTTTATTTTTGAACGTCAGTTCACATTTGTAGGTGGATCATCAGTGTTAGAGCTAAAATTAGCATGTTTAAAGTGATTTTCATGCTTCCAGGGGCTCGGGAAGTTAATTAAATACCATTTGGAGGCATTTAATGTTCGAGCAAAAACGGCTGATTTTCGACAAAAGAGATAACACCCCCCCATTACGTCATGCTTCAGAAATGTGGAAAATGGTCCGTTTTCAAATGTTTTATTTTTGAACGTCAGTTCACATTTGTAGGTGGATCATCAGTGTTAGAGCTAAAATTAGCATGTTTAAAGTGATTTTCATGCTTCCAGGGGCCCAAAACACAAGATTTATGGAATGGTTAAAAGTGCATGAAAATGGCCAATTTACTCACTCTGAGTTCTCAAAAAGGGTTTCTTCACCCCGGGAAGTTAATTAAATACCATTTGGAGGCATTTAATGTTCGAGCAAAAACGGCTGATTTTCGACAAAAGAGATAACACCCCCCCATTACGTCATGCTTCAGAAATGTGGAAAATGGTCCGTTTTCAAATGTTTTATTTTTGAACGTCAGTTCACATTTGTAGGTGGATCATCAGTGTTAGAGCTAAAATTAGCATGTTTAAAGTGATTTTCATGCTTCCAGGGGCTCGGGAAGTTAATTAAATACCATTTGGAGGCATTTAATGTTTGAGCAAAAACGGCTGATTTTCGACAAAAGAGATAACACCCCCCCATTACGTCATGCTTCAGAAATGTGGAAAATGGTCCGTTTTCAAATGTTTTATTTTTGAACGTCAGTTCACATTTGCAGGTGGATCATCAGTGTTAGAGCTAAAATTAGCATGTTTAAAGTGATTTTCATGCTTCCAGGGGCCCAAAATACAAGATTTATGGAATGGTTAAAAGTGCATGAAAATGGCCAATTTACTCACTCTGAGTTCTCAAAAAGGGTTTCTTCACCCCGGGAAGTTAATTAAATACCATTTGGAGGCATTTAATGTTCCAGCAAAAACGGTTGATTTTCGACAAAAGAGATAACACCCCCCCATTACGTCATGCTTCAGAAATGTGGAAAATGGTCCGTTTTCAAACGTTTTATTTTTGAACGTCAGTTCACATTTGTAGGTGGATCATCAGTCTTAAAGCTAAAATTAGCATGTTTAAAGTGATTTTCATGCTTCCAGGGGCTCGGGAAGTTAATTAAATACCATTTGGAGGCATTTAATGTTCGAGCAAAAACGGCTGATTATCGACAAAAGAGATAACACCCCCCCATTACGTCATGCTTCAGAAATGTGGAAAATGGTCCGTTTTCAAATGTTTTATTTTTGAACGTCAGTTCACATTTGTAGGTGGATCATCAGTGTTAGAGCTAAAATTAGCATGTTTAAAGTGATTTTCATGCTTCCAGGGGCTCGGGAAGTTAATTAAATACCATTTGGAGGCATTTAATGTTCGAGCAAAAACGGCTGATTTTCGACAAAAGAGATAACACCCCCCCCATTACGTCATGCTTCAGAAATGTGGGAAATGGTCCGTTTTCAAATGTTTTATTTTTGAACGTCAGTTCACATTTGTAGGTGGATCATCAGTGTTAGAGCTAAAATTAGCATGTTTAAAGTGATTTTCATGCTTCCAGGGGCTCGGGAAGTTAATTAAATACCATTTGGAGGCATTTAATGTTCGAGCAAAAACGGCTGATTTTCGACAAAAGAGATAACACCCCCCATTACGTCATGCTTCAGAAATGTGGGAAATGGTCCGTTTTCAAATGTTTTATTTTTGAACGTCAGTTCACATTTGTAGGTGGATCATCAGTGTTAGAGCTAAAATTAGCATGTTTAAAGTGATTTTCATGCTTCCAGGGGCTCGGGAAGTTAATTAAATACCATTTGGAGGCATTTAATGTTCGAGCAAAAAACGGCTGATTTTTGACAAAAGAGATAACACCCCCATTACGTCATGCTTCAGAAATGTGGAAAATGGTCCGTTTTCAAATGTTTTATTTTTGAACGTCAGTTCACATTTGTAGGTGGATCATCAGTGTTAGAGCTAAAATTAGCATGTTTAAAGTGATTTTCATGCTTCCAGGGGCCCAAAACACAAGATTTATGGAATGGTTAAAAGTGCATGAAAATGGCTAATTTACTCACTCTGAGTTCTCAAAAAGGGTTTCTTCACCCCGGGAAGTTAATTAAATACCATTTGGAGGCATTTAATGTTCGAGCAAAAACGGCTGATTTTCGACAAAAGAGATAACACCCCCCATTACGTCATGCTTCAGAAATGTGGAAAATGGTCCGTTTTCAAATGTTTTATTTTTGAATGTCAGTTCACATTTGTAGGTGGATCATCAGTGTTAGAGCTAAAATTAGCATGTTTAAAGTGATTTTCATGCTTCCAGGGGCCCAAAACACAAGATTTATGGAATGGTTAAAAGTGTATGAAAATGGCCAATTTACTCACTCTGAGTTCTCAAAAAGGGTTTCTTCACCCCGGGAAGTTAATTAAATACCATTTGGAGGCATTTAATGTTCGAGCAAAAACGGCTGATTTTCGACAAAAGAGATAACACCCCCCATTACGTCATGCTTCAGAAATGTGGAAAATGGTCCGTTTTCAAATGTTTTATTTTTGAACGTCAGTTCACATTTGTAGGTGGATCATCAGTGTTAGAGCTAAAATTAGCATGTTTAAAGTGATTTTCATGCTTCCAGGGGCTCGGGAAGTAAATTAAATACCATTTGGAGGCATTTAATGTTCGAGCAAAAACGGCTGATTTTTGACAAAAGAGATAACACCCCCATTACGTCATGCTTCAGAAATGTGGAAAATGGTCCGTTTTCAAATGTTTTATTTTTGAACGTCAGTTCACATTTGTAGGTGGATCATCAGTGTTAGAGCTAAAATTAGCATGTTTAAAGTGATTTTCATGCTTCCAGGGGCCCAAAACACAAGATTTATGGAATGGTTAAAAGTGCATGAAAATGGCCAATTTACTCACTCTGAGTTCTCAAAAAGGGTTTCTTCACCCCGGGAAGTTAATTAAATACCATTTGGAGGCATTTAATGTTCGAGCAAAAACGGCTGATTTTCGACAAAAGAGATAACACCCCCCATTACGTCATGCTTCAGAAATGTGGAAAATGGTCCGTTTTCAAATGTTTTATTTTTGAATGTCAGTTCACATTTGTAGGTGGATCATCAGTGTTAGAGCTAAAATTAGCATGTTTAAAGTGATTTTCATGCTTCCAGGGGCCCAAAACACAAGATTTATGGAATGGTTAAAAGTGTATGAAAATGGCCAATTTACTCACTCTGAGTTCTCAAAAAGGGTTTCTTCACCCCGGGAAGTTAATTAAATACCATTTGGAGGCATTTAATGTTCGAGCAAAAACGGCTGATTTTCGACAAAAGAGATAACACCCCCCCATTACGTCATGCTTCAGAAATGTGGAAAATGGTCCGTTTTCAAATGTTTTATTTTTGAACGTCAGTTCACATTTGTAGGTGGATCATCAGTGTTAGAGCTAAAATTAGCATGTTTAAAGTGATTTTCATGCTTCCAGGGGCTCGGGAAGTAAATTAAATACAATTTGGAGGCATTTAATGTTCAAGCAAAAACGGCTGATTTTCGACAAAAGAGATAACACCCCCCCCATTACGTCATGCTTCAGAAATGTGGAAAATGGTCCGTTTTCAAATGTTTTATTTTTGAACGTCAGTTCACATTTGTAGGTGGATCATCAGTGTTAGAGCTAAAATTAGCATGTTTAAAGTGATTTTCATGCTTCCAGGGGCCCAAAACACAAGATTTATGGAATGGTTAAAAGTGCATGAAAATGGCCAATTTACTCACTCTGAGTTCTCAAAAAGGGTTTCTTCACCCCGGGAAGTTAATTAAATACCATTTGGAGGCATTTAATGTTCGAGCAAAAACGGCTGATTTTCGACAAAAGAGATAACACCCCCCCATTACGTCATGCTTCAGAAATGTGGAAAATGGTCCGTTTTCAAATGTTTTATTTTTGAACGTCAGTTCACATTTGTAGGTGGATCATCAGTGTTAGAGCTAAAATTAGCATGTTTAAAGTGATTTTCATGCTTCCAGGGGCTCGGGAAGTTAATTAAATACCATTTGGAGGCATTTAATGTTCGAGAAAAAACGGCTGATTTTCGACAAAAGAGATAACACCCCCCCATTACGTCATGCTTCAGAAATTTGGAAAATGGTCCGTTTTCAAATGTTTTATTTTTGAACGTCAGTTCACATTTGTAGGTGGATCATCAGTGTTAGAGCTAAAATTAGCATGTTTAAAGTGATTTTCATGCTTCCAGGGGCCCAAAACACAAGATTTATGGAATGGTTAAAAGTGCATGAAAATGGCCAATTTACTCACTCTGAGTACTCAAAAAGGGTTTCTTCACCCCGGGAAGTTAATTAAATACCATTTGGAGGCATTTAATGTTCGAGCAAAAACGGCTGATTTTCGACAAAAGAGATAACACCCCCCCATTACGTCATGCTTCAGAAATGTGGAAAATGGTCCGTTTTCAAATGTTTTATTTTTGAACGTTAGTTCACATTTGTGGGTGGATCATCAGTGTTAGAGCTAAAATTAGCATGTTTAAAGTGATTTTCATGCTTCCAGGGGCCCAAAACACAAGATTTATGGAATGGTTAAAAGTGCATGAAAATGGCCAATTTACTCTGAGTTCTCAAAAAGGGTTTCTTCACCCCGGGAAGTTAATTAAATACCATTTGGAGGCATTTAATGTTCGAGCAAAAACGGCTGATTTTCGACAAAAGAGATAACACCCCCCCATTACGTCATGCTTCAGAAATGTGGAAAATGGTCCGTTTTCAAATGTTTTATTTTTGAACGTCAGTTCACATTTGTAGGTGGATCATCAGTGTTAGAGCTAAAATTAGCATGTTTAAAGTGATTTTCATGCTTCCAGGGGCTCGGGAAGTTAATTAAATACCATTTGGAGGCATTTAATGTTCGAGCAAAAACGGCTGATTTTCGACAAAAGAGATAACACCCCCCCATTACGTCATGCTTCAGAAATGTGGAAAATGGTCCGTTTTCAAATGTTTTATTTTTGAACGTCAGTTCACATTTGTAGGTGTATCATCAGTGTTAGAGCTAAAATTAGCATGTTTAAAGTGATTTTCATGCTTCCAGGGGCCCAAAACACAAGATTTATGGAATGGTTAAAAGTGCATGAAAATGGCCAATTTACTCACTCTGAGTTCTCAAAAAGGGTTTCTTCACCCCCGGAAGTTAATTAAATACCATTTGGAGGCATTTAATGTTCGAGCAAAAACGGCTGATTTTCGACAAAAGAGATAACACCCCCCCATTACGTCATGCTTCAGAAATGTGGAAAATGGTCCGTTTTTAAATGTTTTATTTTTGAACGTCAGTTCACATTTGTAGGTGGATCATCAGTGTTAGAGCTAAAATTAGCATGTTTAAAGTGATTTTCATGCTTCCAGGGGCTCGGGAAGTTAATTAAATACCATTTGGAGGCATTTAATGTTCGAGCAAAAACGGCTGATTTTCGACAAAAGAGATAACACCCCCCCATTACGTCATGCTTCAGAAATGTGGAAAATGGTCCGTTTTTAAATGTTTTATTTTTGAACGTCAGTTCACATTTGTAGGTGGATCATCAGTGTTAGAGCTAAAATTAGCATGTTTAAAGTGATTTTCATGCTTCCAGGGGCCCAAAACACAAGATTTATGGAATGGTTAAAAGTGCATGAAAATGGCCAATTTACTCACTCTGAGTTCTCAAAAAGGGTTTCTTCACCCCGGGAAGTTAATTAAATACCATTTGGAGGCATTTAATGTTCGAGCAAAAACGGCTGATTTTCGACAAAAGAGATAACACCCCCCCATTACGTCATGCTTCAGAAATGTGGAAAATGGTCCGTTTTCAAATGTTTTATTTTTGAACGTCAGTTCACATTTGTAGGTGGATCATCAGTGTTAGAGCTAAAATTAGCATGTTTAAAGTGATTTTCATGCTTCCAGGGGCTCGGGAAGTTAATTAAATACCATTTGGAGGCATTTAATGTTCGAGCAAAAACGGCTGATTTTCGACAAAAGAGATAACACCCTCCCATTACGTCATGCTTCAGAAATGTGGAAAATGGTCAGTTTTCAAATGTTTTATTTTTGAACGTCAGTTCACATTTGTAGGTGGATCATCAGTGTTAGAGCTAAAATTAGCATGTTTAAAGTGATTTTCATGCTTCCAGGGGCTCGGGAAGTGAAATAAATACCATTTGGAGGCATTTAATGTTCGAGCAAAAACGGCTGATTTTCGGCAAAAGAGATAACACCCCCCCATTACGTCATGCTTCAGAAATGTGGAAAATGGTCCGTTTTCAAATGTTTTATTTTTGAACGTCAATTCACATTTGTAGGTGGATCATCAGTGTTAGAGCTAAAATTAGCATGTTTAAAGTGATTTTCATGCTTCCAGGGGCTCGGGAAGTTAATTAAATACCATTTGGAGGCATTTAATGTTCGAGCAAAAACGGCTGATTTTCGACAAAAGAGATAACACCCCCCCATTATGTCATGCTTCAGAAATGTGGAAAATGGTCCGTTTTCAAATGTTTTATTTTTGAACGTCAGTTCACATTTGTAGGTGGGTCATCAGTGTTAGAGCTAAAATTAGCATGTTTAAAGTGATTTTCATGCTTCCAGGGGCTCGGAAAGTTAATTAAATACCATTTGGAGGCATTTAATGTTCGAGCAAAAACGGCTGATTTTCGACAAAAGAGATAACACCCCCCCATTACGTCATGCTTCAGAAATGTGGAAAATGGTCCGTTTTCAAATGTTTTATTTTTGAACGTCAGTTCACATTTGTAGGTGGATCATCAGTGTTAGAGCTAAAATTAGCATGTTTAAAGTGATTTTCATGCTTCCAGGGGCCCAAAACACAAGATTTATGGAATGGTTAAAAGTGCATGAAAATGGCCAATTTACTCACTCTGAGTTCTCAAAAAGGGTTTCTTCACCCCGGGAAGTTAATTAAATACCATTTGGAGGCATTTAATGTTCAAGCAAAAACGGCTGATTTTCGACAAAAGAGATAACACCCCCCCATTACGTCATGCTTCAGAAATGTGGAAAATGGTCCGTTTTCAAATGTTTTATTTTTGAACGTCAGTTCACATTTGTAGGTGGATCATCAGTGTTAGAGCTAAAATTAGCATGTTTAAAGTGATTTTCATGCTTCCAGGGGCTCGGGAAGTGAAATAAATACCATTTGGAGGCATTTAATGGTCGAGCAAAAACGGCTGATTTTCGGCAAAAGAGATAACACCCCCCCATTACGTCATGCTTCAGAAATGTGGAAAATGGTCCGTTTTCAAATGTTTTATTTTTGAACGTCAGTTCACATTTGTAGGTGGATCATCAGTGTTAGAGCTAAAATTAGCATGTTTGAAGTGATTTTCATGCTTCCAGGGGCTCGGGAAGTTAATTAAATACCATTTGGAGGCATTTAATGTTCGAGCAAAAACGGCTGATTTTCGACAAAAGAGATAACACCCCCCGATTACGTCATGCTTCAGAAATGTGGAAAATGGTCCGTTTTCAAATGTTTTATTTTTGAATGTCAGTTCACATTTGTAGGTGTATCATCAGTGTTAGAGCTAAAATTAGCATGTTTAAAGTGATTTTCATGCTTCCAGGGGCCCAAAACACAAGATTTATGGAATGGTTAAAAGTGCATGAAAATGGCCAATTTACTCACTCTGAGTTCTCAAAAAGGGTTTCTTCACCCCAGGAAGTTAATTAAATACCATTTGGAGGCATTTAATGTTCGAGCAAAAACGGCTGATTTTCGACAAAAGAGATAACACCCCCCCATTACGTCATGCTTCAGAAATGTGGAAAATGGTCCGTTTTCAAATGTTTTATTTTTGAACGTCAGTTCACATTTGTAGGTGGATCATCAGTGTTAGAGCTAAAATTAGCATGTTTAAAGTGATTTTCATGCTTCCAGGGGCTCGGGAAGTGAAATAAATACCATTTGGAGGCATTTAATGTTCGAGCAAAAACGGCTGATTTTCGACAAAACAGATAACACCCCCCCATTACGTCATGCTTCAGAAATGTGGAAAATGGTCCGTTTTCAAATGTTTTATTTTTGAACGTCAGTTCACATTTGTAGGTGGATCATCAGTGTTAGAGCTAAAATTAGCATGTTTAAAGTGATTTTCATGCTTCCAGGGGCTCGGGAAGTTAATTAAATACCATTTGGAGGCATTTAATGTTCGAGAAAAAACGGCTGATTTTCGACAAAAGAGATAACACCCCCCCATTAGGTCATGCTTCAGAAATTTGGAAAATGGTCCGTTTTCAAATGTTTTATTTTTGAACGTCAGTTCACATTTGTAGGTGGATCATCAGTGTTAGAGCTAAAATTAGCATGTTTAAAGTGATTTT
Organism: Lissotriton vulgaris; assembly: GCF_964263255.1. NCBI lineage: Eukaryota > Metazoa > Chordata > Amphibia > Caudata > Salamandridae > Lissotriton > Lissotriton vulgaris. Next base: position 218,953 of record NW_028253354.1, read on the forward strand.
CATGCTTCCAGGGGCCCAAAACACAAGATTTATGGAATGGTTAAAAGTGCATGAAAATGGCCAATTTACTCACTCTGAGTACTCAAAAAGGGTTTCTTCACCCCGGGAAGTTAATTAAATACCATTTGGAGGCATTTAATGTTCGAGCAAAAACGGCTGATTTTCGACAAAAGAGATAACACCCCCCCATTACGTCATGCTTCAGAAATGTGGAAAATGGTCCGTTTTCAAATGTTTTATTTTTGAACGTTAGTTCACATTTGTAGGTGGATCAACAGTGTTAGAGCTAAAATTAGCATGTTTAAAGTGATTTTCATGCTTCCAGGGGCCCAAAACACAAGATTTATGGAATGGTTAAAAGTGCATGAAAATGGCCAATTTACTCACTCTGAGTTCTCAAAAAGGGTTTCTTCACCCCCGGAAGTTAATTAAATACCATTTGGAGGCATTTAATGTTCGAGCAAAAACGGCTGATTTTCAACAAAAGAGATAACACCCCCCCATTACGTCATGCTTCAGAAATGTGGAAAATGGTCCGTTTTTAAATGTTTTATTTTTGAACGTCAGTTCACATTTGTAGGTGGATCATCAGTGTTAGAGCTAAAATTAGCATGTTTAAAGTGATTTTCATGCTTCCAGGGGCTCGGGAAGTTAATTAAATACCATTTGGAGGCATTTAATGTTCGAGCAAAAACGGCTGATTTTCGACAAAAGAGATAACACCCCCCCATTACGTCATGCTTCAGAAATGTGGAAAATGGTCCGTTTTCAAATGTTTTATTTTTGAACGTCAGTTCACATTTGTAGGTGGGTCATCAGTGTTAGAGCTAAAATTACCATGTTTAAAGTGATTTTCATGCTTCCAGGGGCTCGGAAAGTTAATTAAATACCATTTGGAGGCATTTAATGTTCGAGCAAAAACGGCTGATTTTCGACAAAAGAGATAACACCCCCCCATTACGTCATGCTTCAGAAATGTGGAAAATGGTCCGTTTTCAAATGTTTTATTTTTGAACGTCAGTTCACATTTGTAGGTGGATCATCAGTGTTAGAGCTAAAATTAGCATGTTTAAAGTGATTTTCATGCTTCCAGGGGCCCAAAACACAAGATTTATGGAATGGTTAAAAGTGCATGAAAATGGCCAATTTACTCACTCTGAGTTCTCAAAAAGGGTTTCTTCACCCCGGGAAGTTAATTAAATACCATTTGGAGGCATTTAATGTTCGAGCAAAAACGGCTGATTTTCGACAAAAGAGATAACACCCCCCCATTACGTCATGCTTCAGAAATGTGGAAAATGGTCCGTTTTCAAATGTTTTATTTTTGAACGTCAGTTCACATTTGTAGGTGGATCATCAGTGTTAGAGCTAAAATTAGCATGTTTAAAGTGATTTTCATGCTTCCAGGGGCTCGGGAAGTTAATTAAATACCATTTGGAGGCATTTAATGTTCAAGCAAAAACGGCTGATTTTCGACAAAAGAGATAACACCCCCCCATTACGTCATGCTTCAGAAATGTGGAAAATGGTCCGTTTTCAAATGTTTTATTTTTGAACGTCAGTTCACATTTGTAGGTGGATCATCAGTGTTAGAGCTAAAATTAGCATGTTTAAAGTGATTTTCATGCTTCCAGGGGCTCGGGAAGTGAAATAAATACCATTTGGAGGCATTTAATGGTCGAGCAAAAACGGCTGATTTTCGGCAAAAGAGATAACACCCCCCCATTACGTCATGCTTCAGAAATGTGGAAAATGGTCCGTTTTCAAATGTTTTATTTTTGAACGTCAGTTCACATTTGTAGGTGGATCATCAGTGTTAGAGCTAAAATTAGCATGTTTGAAGTGATTTTCATGCTTCCAGGGGCTCGGGAAGTTAATTAAATACCATTTGGAGGCATTTAATGTTCGAGCAAAAACGGCTGATTTTCGACAAAAGAGATAACACCCCCCGATTACGTCATGCTTCAGAAATGTGGAAAATGGTCCGTTTTCAAATGTTTTATTTTTGAATGTCAGTTCACATTTGTAGGTGTATCATCAGTGTTAGAGCTAAAATTAGCATGTTTAAAGTGATTTTCATGCTTCCAGGGGCCCAAAACACAAGATTTATGGAATGGTTAAAAGTGCATGAAAATGGCCAATTTACTCACTCTGAGTTCTCAAAAAGGGTTTCTTCACCCCAGGAAGTTAATTAAATACCATTTGGAGGCATTTAATGTTCGAGCAAAAACGGCTGATTTTCGACAAAAGAGATAACACCCCCCCATTACGTCATGCTTCAGAAATGTGGAAAATGGTCCGTTTTCAAATGTTTTATTTTTGAACGTCAGTTCACATTTGTAGGTGGATCATCAGTGTTAGAGCTAAAATTAGCATGTTTAAAGTGATTTTCATGCTTCCAGGGGCTCGGGAAGTGAAATAAATACCATTTGGAGGCATTTAATGTTCGAGCAAAAACGGCTGATTTTCGACAAAACAGATAACACCCCCCCATTACGTCATGCTTCAGAAATGTGGAAAATGGTCCGTTTTCAAATGTTTTATTTTTGAACGTCAGTTCACATTTGTAGGTGGATCATCAGTGTTAGAGCTAAAATTAGCATGTTTAAAGTGATTTTCATGCTTCCAGGGGCTTGGGAAGTTAATTAAATACCATTTGGAGGCATTTAATGTTCGAGAAAAAACGGCTGATTTTCGACAAAAGAGATAACACCCCCCCATTAGGTCATGCTTCAGAAATTTGGAAAATGGTCCGTTTTCAAATGTTTTATTTTTGAACGTCAGTTCACATTTGTAGGTGGATCATCAGTGTTAGAGCTAAAATTAGCATGTTTAAAGTGATTTTCATGCTTCCAGGGGCCCAAAACACAAGATTTATGGAATGGTTAAAAGTGCATGAAAATGGCCAATTTACTCACTCTGAGTACTCAAAAAGGGTTTCTTCACCCCGGGAAGTTAATTAAATACCATTTGGAGGCATTTAATGTTCGAGCAAAAACGGCTGATTTTCGACAAAAGAGATAACACCCCCCCATTACGTCATGCTTCAGAAATGTGGAAAATGGTCCGTTTTCAAATGTTTTATTTTTGAACGTTAGTTCACATTTGTAGGTGGATCAACAGTGTTAGAGCTAAAATTAGCATGTTTAAAGTGATTTTCATGCTTCCAGGGGCCCAAAACACAAGATTTATGGAATGGTTAAAAGTGCATGAAAATGGCCAATTTACTCACTCTGAGTTCTCAAAAAGGGTTTCTTCACCCCCGGAAGTTAATTAAATACCATTTGGAGGCATTTAATGTTCGAGCAAAAACGGCTGATTTTCAACAAAAGAGATAACACCCCCCCATTACGTCATGCTTCAGAAATGTGGAAAATGGTCCGTTTTTAAATGTTTTATTTTTGAACGTCAGTTCACATTTGTAGGTGGATCATCAGTGTTAGAGCTAAAATTAGCATGTTTAAAGTGATTTTCATGCTTCCAGGGGCTCGGGAAGTTAATTAAATACCATTTGGAGGCATTTAATGTTCGAGCAAAAACGGCTGATTTTCGACAAAAGAGATAACACCCCCCCATTACGTCATGCTTCAGAAATGTGGAAAATGGTCCGTTTTCAAATGTTTTATTTTTGAACGTCAGTTCACATTTGTAGGTGGATCATCAGTGTTAGAGCTAAAATTAGCATGTTTAAAGTGATTTTCATGCTTCCAGGGGCTCGGGAAGTGAAATAAATACCATTTGGAGGCATTTAATGTTCGAGCAAAAACGGCTGATTTTCGACAAAAGAGATAACACCCCCCCATTACGTCATGCTTCAGAAATGTGGAAAATGGTCCGTTTTCAAATGTTTTATTTTTGAACGTCAGTTCACATTTGTAGGTGGATCATCAGTGTTAGAGCTAAAATTAGCATGTTTAAAGTGATTTTCATGCTTCCAGGGGCTCGGGAAGTTAATTAAATACCATTTGGAGGCATTTAATGTTCGAGAAAAAACGGCTGATTTTCGACAAAAGAGATAACACCCCCCCCATTAGGTCATGCTTCAGAAATTTGGAAAATGGTCCGTTTTCAAATGTTTTATTTTTGAACGTCAGTTCACATTTGTAGGTGGACCATCAGTGTTAGAGCTAAAATTAGCATGTTTAAAGTGATTTTCATGCTTCCAGGGGCCCAAAACACAAGATTTATGGAATGGTTAAAAGTGCATGAAAATGGCCAATTTACTCACTCTGAGTACTCAAAAAGGGTTTCTTCACCCCGGGAAGTTAATTAAATACCATTTGGAGGCATTTAATGTTCGAGCAAAAACGGCTGATTTTCGACAAAAGAGATAACACCCCCCCATTACGTCATGCTTCAGAAATGTGGAAAATGGTCCGTTTTCAAATGTTTTATTTTTGAACGTTAGTTCACATTTGTAGGTGGATCATCAGTGTTAGAGCTAAAATTAGCATGTTTAAAGTGATTTTCATGCTTCCAGGGGCCCAAAACACAAGATTTATGGAATGGTTAAAAGTGCATGAAAATGGCCAATTTACTCACTCTGAGTTCTCAAAAAGGGTTTCTTCACCCCCGGAAGTTAATTAAATACCATTTGGAGGCATTTAATGTTCGAGCAAAAACGGCTGATTTTCAACAAAAGAGATAACACCCCCCCATTACGTCATGCTTCAGAAATGTGGAAAATGGTCCGTTTTTAAATGTTTTATTTTTGAACGTCAGTTCACATTTGTAGGTGGATCATCAGTGTTAGAGCTAAAATTAGCATGTTTAAAGTGATTTTCATGCTTCCAGGGGCTCGGGAAGTTAATTAAATACCATTTGGAGGCATTTAATGTTCGAGCAAAAACGGCTGATTTTCGACAAAAGAGATAACACCCCCCCATTACGTCATGCTTCAGAAATGTGGAAAATGGTCCGTTTTCAAATGTTTTATTTTTGAACGTCAGTTCACATTTGTAGGTGGATCATCAGTGTTAGAGCTAAAATTAGCATGTTTAAAGTGATTTTCATGCTTCCAGGGGCCCAAAACACAAGATTTATGGAATGGTTAAAAGTGCATGAAAATGGCCAATTTACTCACTCTGAGTTCTCAAAAAGGGTTTCTTCACCCCGGGAAGTTAATTAAATACCATTTGGAGGCATTTAATGTTCGAGCAAAAACGGCTGATTTTCGACAAAAGAGATAACACCCTCCCATTACGTCATGCTTCAGAAATGTGGAAAATGGTCCGTTTTCAAATGTTTTATTTTTGAACGTCAGTTCACATTTGTAGGTGGATCATCAGTGTTAGAGCTAAAATTAGCATGTTTAAAGTGATTTTCATGCTTCCAGGGGCTCGGGAAGTTAATTAAATACCATTTGGAGGCATTTAATGTTCGAGCAAAAACGGCTGATTTTCGGCAAAAGAGATAACACCCCCCCATTACGTCATGCTTAAGAAATGTGGAAAATGGTCCGTTTTCAAATGTTTTATTTTTGAACGTCAGTTCACATTTGTAGGTGGATCATCAGTGTTAGAGCTAAAATTAGCATGTTTAAAGTGATTTTCATGCTTCCAGGGGCTCGGAAAGTTAATTAAATACCATTTGGAGGCATTTAATGTTCGAGCAAAAACGGCTGATTTTCGACAAAAGAGATAACACCCCCCCATTACGTCATGCTTCAGAAATGTGGAAAATGGTCCGTTTTCAAATGTTTTATTTTTGAACGTCAGTTCACATTTGTAGGTGGATCATCAGTGTTAGAGCTAAAATTAGCATGTTTAAAGTGATTTTCATGCTTCCAGGGGCCCAAAACACAAGATTTATGGAATGGTTAAAAGTGCATGAAAATGGCCAATTTACTCACTCTGAGTTCTCAAAAAGGGTTTCTTCACCCCGGGAAGTTAATTAAATACCATTTGGAGGCATTTAATGTTCGAGCAAAAACGGCTGATTTTCGACAAAAGAGATAACACCCCCCCATTACGTCATGCTTCAGAAATGTGGAAAATGGTCCGTTTTCAAATGTTTTATTTTTGAACGTCAGTTCACATTTGTAGGTGGATCATCAGTGTTAGAGCTAAAATTAGCATGTTTAAAGTGATTTTCATGCTTCCAGGGGCTCGGGAAGTTAATTAAATACCATTTGGAGGCATTTAATGTTCAAGCAAAAACGGCTGATTTTCGACAAAAGAGATAACACCCACCCATTACGTCATGCTTCAGAAATGTGGAAAATGGTCCGTTTTCAAATGTTTTATTTTTGAACGTCAGTTCACATTTGTAGGTGGATCATCAGTGTTAGAGCTAAAATTAGCATGTTTAAAGTGATTTTCATGCTTCCAGGGGCTCGGGAAGTGAAATAAATACCATTTGGAGGCATTTAATTTTCGAGCAAAAACTGCTGATTTTCGGCAAAAGAGATAACACCCCCCCATTACGTCATGCTTCAGAAATGTGGAAAATGGTCCGTTTTCAAATGTTTTATTTTTGAACGTCAGTTCACATTTGTAGGTGGATCATCAGTGTTAGAGCTAAAATTAGCATGTTTGAAGTGATTTTCATGCTTCCAGGGGCTCGGGGAGTTAATTAAATACCATTTGGAGGCATTTAATGTTCGAGCAAAAACGGCTGATTTTCGACAAAAGAGATAACACCCCCCCATTACGTCATGCTTCAGAAATGTGGAAAATGGTCCGTTTTCAAATGTTTTATTTTTGAACGTCAGTTCACATTTGTAGGTGGATCATCAGTGTTAGAGCTAAAATTAGCATGTTTAAAGTGATTTTCATGCTTCCAGGGGCTCGGGAAGTGAAATAAATACCATTTGGAGGCATTTAATGTTCGAGCAAAAACGGCTGATTTTCGACAAAAGAGATAACACCCCCCCATTACGTCATGCTTCAGAAATGTGGAAAATGGTCCGTTTTCAAATGTTTTATTTTTGAACGTCAGTTCACATTTGTAGGTGGATCATCAGTGTTAGAGCTAAAATTAGCATGTTTAAAGTGATTTTCATGCTTCCAGGGGCTCGGGAAGTTAATTAAATACCATTTGGAGGCATTTAATGTTCGAGAAAAAACGACTGATTTTCGACAAAAGAGATAACACCCCCCCATTACGTCATGCTTCAGAAATTTGGAAAATGGTCCGTTTTCAAATGTTTTATTTTTGAACGTCAGTTCACATTTGTAGGTGGATCATCAGTGTTAGAGCTAAAATTAGCATGTTTAAAGTGATTTTCATGCTTCCAGGGGCCCAAAACACAAGATTTATGGAATGGTTAAAAGTGCATGAAAATGGCCAATTTACTCACTCTGAGTACTCAAAAAGGGTTTCTTCACCCCGGGAAGTTAATTAAATACCATTTGGAGGCATTTAATGTTCGAGCAAAAACGGCTGATTTTCGACAAAAGAGATAACACCCCCCCATTACGTCATGCTTCAGAAATGTGGAAAATGGTCCGTTTTCAAATGTTTTATTTTTGAACGTTAGTTCACATTTGTAGGTGGATCATCAGTGTTAGAGCTAAAATTAGCATGTTTAAAGTGATTTTCATGCTTCCAGGGGCCCAAAACACAAGATTTATGGAATGGTTAAAAGTGCATGAAAATGGCCAATTTACTCACTCTGAGTTCTCAAAAAGGGTTTCTTCACCCCGGGAAGTTAATTAAATACCATTTGGAGGCATTTAATGTTCGAGCAAAAACGGCTGATTTTCGACAAAAGAGATAACACCCCCCCATTACGTCATGCTTCAGAAATGTGGAAAATGGTCCGTTTTCAAATGTTTTATTTTTGAACGTCAGTTCACATTTGTAGGTGGATCATCAGTGTTAGAGCTAAAATTAGCATGTTTAAAGTGATTTTCATGCTTCCAGGGGCCCAAAACACAAGATTTATGGAATGGTTAAAAGTGCATGAAAATGGCCAATTTACTCACTCTGAGTACTCAAAAAGGGTTTCTTCACCCCGGGAAGTTAATTAAATACCATTTGGAGGCATTTAATGTTCGAGCAAAAACGGCTGATTTTCGACAAAAGAGATAACACCCCCCCCATTACGTCATGCTTCAGAAATGTGGAAAATGGTCCGTTTTCAAATGTTTTATTTTTGAACGTCAGTTCACATTTGTAGGTGGATCATCAGTGTTAGAGCTAAAATTAACATGTTGAAAGTGATTTTCATGCTTCCAGGGGCCCAAAACACAAGATTTATGGAATGGTTAAAAGTGCATGAAAATGGCCAATTTACTCACTCTGAGTTCTCAAAAAGGGTTTCTTCACCCCGGGAAGTTAATTAAATACCATTTGGAGGCATTTAATGTTCGAGCAAAAACGGCTGATTTTCGACAAAAGAGATAACACCCCCCCATTACGTCATGCTTCAGAAATGTGGAAAATGGTCCGTTTTTAAATGTTTTATTTTTGAACGTCAGTTCACATTTGTAGGTGGATCATCAGTGTTAGAGCTAAAATTAGCATGTTTAAAGTGATGTTCATGCTTCCAGGGGCTCGGGAAGTTAATTAAATACCATTTGGAGGCATTTAATGTTCGAGCAAAAACGGCTGATTGTCGACAAAAGAGATAACACCCCCCCATTACGTCATGCTTCAGAAATGTGGAAAATGGTCCATTTTCAAATGTTTTATTTTTGAACGTCAGTTCACATTTGTAGGTGGATCATCAGTGTTAGAGCTAAAATTAGCATGTTCAAAGTGATTTTCATGCTTCCAGGGGCCCAAAACACAAGATTTATGGAATGGTTAAAAGTGCATGAAAATGGCCAATTTACTCACTCTGAGTTCTCAAAAAGGGTTTCTTCACCCGGGAAGTTAATTAAATACCATTTGGAGGCATTTAATGTTCGAGCAAAAACGGCTGATTTTCGACAAAAGAGATAACACCCCCCCATTACGTCATGCTTCAGAAATGTGGAAAATGGTCCGTTTTCAAATGTTTTATTTTTGAACGTCAGTTCACATTTGTAGGTGGATCATCAGTGTTAGAGCTAAAATTAGCATGTTTAAAGTGATTTTCATGCTTCCAGGGGCTCGGGAAGTTAATTAAATACCATTTGGAGGCATTTAATGTTTGAGCAAAAACGGCTGATTTTCGACAAAAGAGATAACACCCCCCCATTACGTCATGCTTCAGAAATGTGGAAAATGGTCCGTTTTCAAATGTTTTATTTTTGAACGTCAGTTCACATTTGTAGGTGGATCATCAGTGTTAGAGCTAAAATTAGCATGTTTAAAGTGATTTTCATGCTTCCAGGGGCCCAAAATACAAGATTTATGGAATGGTTAAAAGTGCATGAAAATGGCCAATTTACTCACTCTGAGTTCTCAAAAAGGGTTTCTTCACCCCGGGAAGTTAATTAAATACCATTTGGAGGCATTTAATGTTCCAGCAAAAACGGTTGATTTTCGACAAAAGAGATAACACCCCCCCATTACGTCATGCTTCAGAAATGTGGAAAATGGTCCGTTTTCAAATGTTTTATTTTTGAACGTCAGTTCACATTTGTAGGTGGATCATCAGTCTTAGTGCTAAAATTAGCATGTTTAAAGTGATTTTCATGCTTCCAGGGGCTCGGGAAGTTAATTAAATACCATTTGGAGGCATTTAATGTTCGAGCAAAAACAGCTGATTTTCGACAAAAGAGATAACACCCCCCCATTACGTCATGCTTCAGAAATGTGGAAAATGGTCCGTTTTCAAATGTTTTATTTTTGAACGTCAGTTCACATTTGTAGGTGGATCATCAGTGTTAGAGCTAAAATTAGCATGTTTAAAGTGATTTTCATGCTTCCAGGGGCCCAAAACACAAGATTTATGGAATGGTTAAAAGTGCATGAAAATGGCCAATTTACTCACTCTGAGTTCTCAAAAAGGGTTTCTTCACCCCCGGAAGTTAATTAAATACCATTTGGAGGCATTTAATGTTCGAGCAAAAACGGCTGATTTTTGACAAAAGAGATAACACCCCCCCATTACGTCATGCTTCAGAAATGTGGAAAATGGTCCGTTTTTAAATGTTTTATTTTTGAACGTCAGCTCACATTTGTAGGTGGATCATCAGTGTTAGAGCTAAAATTAGCATGTTTAAAGTGATTTTCATGCTTCCAGGGGCTCGGGAAGTTAATTAAATACCATTTGGAGGCATTTAATGTTCGAGCAAAAACGGCTGATTTTCGACAAAAGAGATAACACCCCCCCATTACGTCATGCTTCAGAAATGTGGAAAATGGACTGTTTTCAAATGTTTTATTTTTGAACGTCAGTTCACATTTGTAGGTGGATCATCAGTGTTAGAGCTAAAATTAGCATGTTTAAAGTGATTTTCATGCTTCCAGGGGCTCGGGAAGTTAATTAAATACCATTTGGAGGCATTTAATGTTCGAGCAAAAACGGCTGATTTTCGACAAAAGAGATAACACCCCCCCATTACGTCATGCTTCAGAAATGTGGAAAATGGTATGTTTTCAAATGTTTTATTTTTGAACGTCAGTTCACATTTGTAGGTGGATCATCAGTGTTAGAGCTAAAATTAGCATGTTTAAAGTGATTTTCATGCTTCCAGGGGCTCGGGAAGTGAAATAAATACCATTTGGAGGCATTTAATGTTCGAGCAAAAACGGCTGATTTTCGGCAAAAGAGATAACACCCCCCCATTACGTCATGCTTCAGAAATGTGGAAAATGGTCCGTTTTCAAATGTTTTATTTTTGAACGTCAGTTCACATTTGTAGGTGGATCATCAGTGTTAGAGCTAAAATTAGCATGTTTAAAGTGATTTTCATGCTTCCAGGGGCTCGGGAAGTTAATTAAATACCATTTGGAGGCATTTAATGTTCGAGCAAAAACGGCTGATTTTCGACAAAAGAGATAACACCCCCCCATTACGTCATGCTTCAGAAATGTGGAAAATGTTCCGTTTTCAAATGTTTTATTTTTGAACGTCAGTTCACATTTGTAGGTGGATCATCAGTGTTAGAGCTAAAATTAGCATGTTTAAAGTGATTTTCATGCTTCCAGGGGCTCGGAAAGTTAATTAAATACCATTTGGAGGCATTTAATGTTCGAGCAAAAACGGCTGATTTTCGACAAAAGAGATAACACCCCCCCATTACGTCATGCTTCAGAAATGTGGAAAATGGTCCGTTTTCAAATGTTTTATTTTTGAACGTCAGTTCACATTTGTAGGTGGATCATCAGTGTTAGAGCTAAAATTAGCATGTTTAAAGTGATTTTCATGCTTCCAGGGGCTCGGGAAGTTAATTAAATACCATTTGGAGGCATTTAATGTTCGAGCAAAAACGGCTGATTTTCGACAAAAGAGATAACACCCCCCCATTACGTCATGCTTCAGAAATGTGGAAAATGGTCCGTTTTCAAATGTTTTATTTTTGAACGTCAGTTCACATTTGTAGGTGGATCATCAGTGTTAGAGCTAAAATTAGCATGTTTAAAGTGATTTTCATGCTTCCAGGGGCCCAAAACACAAGATTTATGGAATGGTTAAAAGTGCATGAAAATGGCCAATTTACTCACTCTGAGTTCTCAAAAAGGGTTTCTTCACCCCCGGAAGTTAATTAAATACCATTTGGAGGCATTTAATGTTCGAGCAAAAACGGCTGATTTTCGACAAAAGAGATAACACCCCCCCATTACGTCATGCTTCAGAAATGTGGAAAATGGTCCGTTTTTAAATGTTTTATTTTTGAACGTCAGTTCACATTTGTAGGTGGATCATCAGTGTTAGAGCTAAAATTAGCATGTTTAAAGTGATTTTCATGCTTCCAGGGGCTCGGGAAGTTAATTAAATACCATTTGGAGGCATTTAATGTTCGAGCAAAAACGGCTGATTTTCGACAAAAGAGATAACACCCCCCCATTACGTCATGCTTCAGAAATGTGGAAAATGGTCCGTTTTCAAATGTTTTATTTTTGAACGTCAGTTCACATTTGTAGGTGGATCATCAGTGTTAGAGCTAAAATTAGCATGTTTAAAGTGATTTTCATGCTTCCAGGGGCCCAAAACACAAGATTTATGGAATGGTTAAAAGTGCATGAAAATGGCCAATTTACTCACTCTGAGTTCTCAAAAAGGGTTTCTTCACCCCGGGAAGTTAATTAAATACCATTTGGAGGCATTTAATGTTCGAGCAAAAACGGCTGATTTTCGACAAAAGAGATAACACCCCCCCATTACGTCATGCTTCAGAAATGTGGAAAATGGTCCGTTTTCAAATGTTTTATTTTTGAACGTCAGTTCACATTTGTAGGTGGATCATCAGTGTTAGAGCTAAAATTAGCATGTTTAAAGTGATTTTCATGCTTCCAGGGGCTCGGGAAGTTAATTAAATACCATTTGGAGGCATTTAATGTTCGAGCAAAAACGGCTGATTTTCGACAAAAGAGATAACACCCCCCCATTACGTCATGCTTCAGAAATGTGGAAAATGGTCCGTTTTCAAATGTTTTATTTTTGAACGTCAGTTCACATTTGTAGGTGGATCATCAGTGTTAGAGCTAAAATTAGCATGTTTAAACTGATTTTCATGCTTCCAGGGGCTCGGGAAGTGAAATAAATACCATTTGGAGGCATTTAATGTTCGAGCAAAAACGGCTGATTTTCGGCAAAAGAGATAACACCCCCCCATTACGTCATGCTTCAGAAATGTGGAAAATGGTCCGTTTTCAAATGTTTTATTTTTGAACGTCAGTTCACATTTGTAGGTGGATCATCAGTGTTAGAGCTAAAATTAGCATGTTTAAAGTGATTTTCATGCTTCCAGGGGCTCGGGAAGTTAATTAAATACCATTTGGAGGCATTTAATGTTCGAGCAAAAACGGCTGATTTTCGACAAAAGAGATAACACCCCCCCATTACGTCATGCTTCAGAAATGTGGAAAATGTTCAGTTTTCAAATGTTTTATTTTTGAACGTCAGTTCACATTTGTAGGTGGATCATCAGTGTTAGAGCTAAAATTAGCATGTTTAAAGTGATTTTCATGCTTCCAGGGGCTCGGAAAGTTAATTAAATACCATTTGGAGGCATTTAATGTTTGAGCAAAAACGGCTGATTTTCGACAAAAGAGATAACACCCCCCCATTACGTCATGCTTCAGAAATGTGGAAAATGGTCCGTTTTCAAATGTTTTATTTTTGAACGTCAGTTCACATTTGTAGGTGGATCATCAGTGTTAGAGCTAAAATTAGCATGTTTAAAGTGATTTTCATGCTTCCAGGGGCCCAAAACACAAGATTTATGGAATGGTTAAAAGTGCATGAAAATGGCCAATTTACTCACTCTGAGTTCTCAAAAAGGGTTTCTTCACCCCGGGAAGTTAATTAAATACCATTTGGAGGCATTTAATGTTCGAGCAAAAACGGCTGATTTTCGACAAAAGAGATAACACCCCCCCCATTACGTCATGCTTCAGAAATGTGGAAAATGGTCCGTTTTCAAATGTTTTATTTTTGAACGTCAGTTCACATTTGTAGGTGGATCATCAGTGTTAGAGCTAAAATTAGCATGTTTAAAGTGATTTTCATGCTTCCAGGGGCTCGGGAAGTTAATTAAATACCATTTGGAGGCATTTAATGTTCGAGCAAAAACGGCTGATTTTCGACAAAAGAGATAACACCCCCCCATTACGTCATGCTTCAGAAATGTGGAAAATGGTCCATTTTCAAATGTTTTATTTTTGAACGTCAGTTCACATTTGTAGGTGGATCATCAGTGTTAGAGCTAAAATTAGCATGTTTAAAGTGATTTTCATGCTTCCAGGGGCTCGGGAAGTGAAATAAATACCATTTGGAGGCATTTAATGTTCGAGCAAAAACGGCTGATTTTCGGCAAAAGAGATAACACCCCCCCATTACGTCATGCTTCAGAAATGTGGAAAATGGTCCGTTTTCAAATGTTTTATTTTTGAACGTCAGTTCACATTTGTAGGTGGATCATCAGTGTTAGAGCTAAAATTAGCATGTTTGAAGTGATTTTCATGCTTCCAGGGGCTCGGGAAGTTAATTAAATACCATTTGGAGGCATTTAATGTTCGAGCAAAAACGGCTGATTTTCGACAAAAGAGATAACACCCCCCCATTACGTCATGCTTCAGAAATGTGGAAAATGGTCCGTTTTCAAATGTTTTATTTTTGAACGTCAGTTCACATTTGTAGGTGGATCATCAGTGTTAGAGCTAAAATTAGCATGTTTAAAGTGATTTTCATGCTTCCAGGGGCCCAAAACACAAGATTTATGGAATGGTTAAAAGTGCATGAAAATGGCCAATTTACTCACTCTGAGTTCTCAAAAAGGGTTTCTTCACCCCGGGAAGTTAATTAAATACCATTTGGAGGCATTTAATGTTCGAGCAAAAACGGCTGATTTTCGACAAAAGAGATAACACCCCCCCATTACGTCATGCTTCAGAAATGTGGAAAATGGTCCGTTTTCAAATGTTTTATTTTTGAACGTCAGTTCACATTTGTAGGTGGATCATCAGTGTTAGAGCTAAAATTAGCATGTTTAAAGTGATTTTCATGCTTCCAGGGGCCCAAAATACAAGATTTATGGAATGGTTAAAAGTGCATGAAAATGGCCAATTTACTCACTCTGAGTTCTCAAAAAGGGTTTCTTCACCCCGGGAAGTTAATTAAATACCATTTGGAGGCATTTAATGTTCCAGCAAAAACGGTTGATTTTCGACAAAAGAGATAACACCCCCCCATTACGTCATGCTTCAGAAATGTGGAAAATGGTCCGTTTTCAAATGTTTTATTTTTGAACGTCAGTTCACATTTGTAGGTGGATCATCAGTCTTAGTGCTAAAATTAGCATGTTTAAAGTGATTTTCATGCTTCCAGGGGCTCGGGAAGTTAATTAAATACCATTTGGAGGCATTTAATGTTCGAGCAAAAACGGCTGATTTTCGACAAAAGAGATAACACCCCCCCATTACGTCATGCTTCAGAAATGTGGAAAATGGTCCGTTTTCAAATGTTTTATTTTTGAACGTCAGTTCACATTTGTAGGTGGATCATCAGTGTTAGAGCTAAAATTAGCATGTTTAAAGTGATTTTCATGCTTCCAGGGGCCCAAAACACAAGATTTATGGAATGGTTAAAAGTGCATGAAAATGGCCAATTTACTCACTCTGAGTTCTCAAAAAGGGTTTCTTCACCCCCGGAAGTTAATTAAATACCATTTGGAGGCATTTAATGTTCGAGCAAAAACGGCTGATTTTTGACAAAAGAGATAACACCCCCCCATTACGTCATGCTTCAGAAATGTGGAAAATGGTCCGTTTTTAAATGTTTTATTTTTGAACGTCAGCTCACATTTGTAGGTGGATCATCAGTGTTAGAGCTAAAATTAGCATGTTTAAAGTGATTTTCATGCTTCCAGGGGCTCGGGAAGTTAATTAAATACCATTTGGAGGCATTTAATGTTCGAGCAAAAACGGCTGATTTTCGACAAAAGAGATAACACCCCCCCATTACGTCATGCTTCAGAAATGTGGAAAATGGACTGTTTTCAAATGTTTTATTTTTGAACGTCAGTTCACATTTGTAGGTGGATCATCAGTGTTAGAGCTAAAATTAGCATGTTTAAAGTGATTTTCATGCTTCCAGGGGCTCGGGAAGTTAATTAAATACCATTTGGAGGCATTTAATGTTCGAGCAAAAACGGCTGATTTTCGACAAAAGAGATAACACCCCCCCATTACGTCATGCTTCAGAAATGTGGAAAATGGTATGTTTTCAAATGTTTTATTTTTGAACGTCAGTTCACATTTGTAGGTGGATCATCAGTGTTAGAGCTAAAATTAGCATGTTTAAAGTGATTTTCATGCTTCCAGGGGCTCGGGAAGTGAAATAAATACCATTTGGAGGCATTTAATGTTCGAGCAAAAACGGCTGATTTTCGGCAAAAGAGATAACACCCCCCCATTACGTCATGCTTCAGAAATGTGGAAAATGTTCCGTTTTCAAATGTTTTATTTTTGAACGTCAGTTCACATTTGTAGGTGGATCATCAGTGTTAGAGCTAAAATTAGCATGTTTAAAGTGATTTTCATGCTTCCAGGGGCTCGGAAAGTTAATTAAATACCATTTGGAGGCATTTAATGTTCGAGCAAAAACGGCTGATTTTCGACAAAAGAGATAACACCCCCCCATTACGTCATGCTTCAGAAATGTGGAAAATGGTCCGTTTTCAAATGTTTTATTTTTGAACGTCAGTTCACATTTGTAGGTGGATCATCAGTGTTAGAGCTAAAATTAGCATGTTTAAAGTGATTTTCATGCTTCCAGGGGCTCGGGAAGTTAATTAAATACCATTTGGAGGCATTTAATGTTCGAGCAAAAACGGCTGATTTTCGACAAAAGAGATAACACCCCCCCATTACGTCATGCTTCAGAAATGTGGAAAATGGTCCGTTTTCAAATGTTTTATTTTTGAACGTCAGTTCACATTTGTAGGTGGATCATCAGTGTTAGAGCTAAAATTAGCATGTTTAAAGTGATTTTCATGCTTCCAGGGGCCCAAAACACAAGATTTATGGAATGGTTAAAAGTGCATGAAAATGGCCAATTTACTCACTCTGAGTTCTCAAAAAGGGTTTCTTCACCCCCGGAAGTTAATTAAATACCATTTGGAGGCATTTAATGTTCGAGCAAAAACGGCTGATTTTCGACAAAAGAGATAACACCCCCCCATTACGTCATGCTTCAGAAATGTGGAAAATGGTCCGTTTTTAAATGTTTTATTTTTGAACGTCAGTTCACATTTGTAGGTGGATCATCAGTGTTAGAGCTAAAATTAGCATGTTTAAAGTGATTTTCATGCTTCCAGGGGCTCGGGAAGTTAATTAAATACCATTTGGAGGCATTTAATGTTCGAGCAAAAACGGCTGATTTTCGACAAAAGAGATAACACCCCCCCATTACGTCATGCTTCAGAAATGTGGAAAATGGTCCGTTTTCAAATGTTTTATTTTTGAACGTCAGTTCACATTTGTAGGTGGATCATCAGTGTTAGAGCTAAAATTAGCATGTTTAAAGTGATTTTCATGCTTCCAGGGGCCCAAAACACAAGATTTATGGAATGGTTAAAAGTGCATGAAAATGGCCAATTTACTCACTCTGAGTTCTCAAAAAGGGTTTCTTCACCCCGGGAAGTTAATTAAATACCATTTGGAGGCATTTAATGTTCGAGCAAAAACGGCTGATTTTCGACAAAAGAGATAACACCCCCCCATTACGTCATGCTTCAGAAATGTGGAAAATGGTCCGTTTTCAAATGTTTTATTTTTGAACGTCAGTTCACATTTGTAGGTGGATCATCAGTGTTAGAGCTAAAATTAGCATGTTTAAAGTGATTTTCATGCTTCCAGGGGCTCGGGAAGTTAATTAAATACCATTTGGAGGCATTTAATGTTCGAGCAAAAACGGCTGATTTTCGACAAAAGAGATAACACCCCCCCATTACGTCATGCTTCAGAAATGTGGAAAATGGTCCGTTTTCAAATGTTTTATTTTTGAACGTCAGTTCACATTTGTAGGTGGATCATCAGTGTTAGAGCTAAAATTAGCATGTTTAAACTGATTTTCATGCTTCCAGGGGCTCGGGAAGTGAAATAAATACCATTTGGAGGCATTTAATGTTCGAGCAAAAACGGCTGATTTTCGGCAAAAGAGATAACACCCCCCCATTACGTCATGCTTCAGAAATGTGGAAAATGGTCCGTTTTCAAATGTTTTATTTTTGAACGTCAGTTCACATTTGTAGGTGGATCATCAGTGTTAGAGCTAAAATTAGCATGTTTAAAGTGATTTTCATGCTTCCAGGGGCTCGGGAAGTTAATTAAATACCATTTGGAGGCATTTAATGTTCGAGCAAAAACGGCTGATTTTCGACAAAAGAGATAACACCCCCCCATTACGTCATGCTTCAGAAATGTGGAAAATGTTCAGTTTTCAAATGTTTTATTTTTGAACGTCAGTTCACATTTGTAGGTGGATCATCAGTGTTAGAGCTAAAATTAGCATGTTTAAAGTGATTTTCATGCTTCCAGGGGCTCGGAAAGTTAATTAAATACCATTTGGAGGCATTTAATGTTTGAGCAAAAACGGCTGATTTTCGACAAAAGAGATAACACCCCCCCATTACGTCATGCTTCAGAAATGTGGAAAATGGTCCGTTTTCAAATGTTTTATTTTTGAACGTCAGTTCACATTTGTAGGTGGATCATCAGTGTTAGAGCTAAAATTAGCATGTTTAAAGTGATTTTCATGCTTCCAGGGGCCCAAAACACAAGATTTATGGAATGGTTAAAAGTGCATGAAAATGGCCAATTTACTCACTCTGAGTTCTCAAAAAGGGTTTCTTCACCCCGGGAAGTTAATTAAATACCATTTGGAGGCATTTAATGTTCGAGCAAAAACGGCTGATTTTCGACAAAAGAGATAACACCCCCCCCATTACGTCATGCTTCAGAAATGTGGAAAATGGTCCGTTTTCAAATGTTTTATTTTTGAACGTCAGTTCACATTTGTAGGTGGATCATCAGTGTTAGAGCTAAAATTAGCATGTTTAAAGTGATTTTCATGCTTCCAGGGGCTCGGGAAGTTAATTAAATACCATTTGGAGGCATTTAATGTTCGAGCAAAAACGGCTGATTTTCGACAAAAGAGATAACACCCCCCCATTACGTCATGCTTCAGAAATGTGGAAAATGGTCCGTTTTCAAATGTTTTATTTTTGAACGTCAGTTCACATTTGTAGGTGGATCATCAGTGTTAGAGCTAAAATTAGCATGTTTAAAGTGATTTTCATGCTTCCAGGGGCTCGGGAAGTGAAATAAATACCATTTGGAGGCATTTAATGTTCGAGCAAAAACGGCTGATTTTCGGCAAAAGAGATAACACCCCCCCATTACGTCATGCTTCAGAAATGTGGAAAATGGTCCGTTTTCAAATGTTTTATTTTTGAACGTCAGTTCACATTTGTAGGTGGATCATCAGTGTTAGAGCTAAAATTAGCATGTTTGAAGTGATTTTCATGCTTCCAGGGGCTCGGGAAGTTAATTAAATACCATTTGGAGGCATTTAATGTTCGAGCAAAAACGGCTGATTTTCGACAAAAGAGATAACACCCCCCCATTACGTCATGCTTCAGAAATGTGGAAAATGGTCCGTTTTCAAATGTTTTATTTTTGAACGTCAGTTCACATTTGTAGGTGGATCATCAGTGTTAGAGCTAAAATTAGCATGTTTAAAGTGATTTTCATGCTTCCAGGGGCCCAAAACACAAGATTTATGGAATGGTTAAAAGTGCATGAAAATGGCCAATTTACTCACTCTGAGTTCTCAAAAAGGGTTTCTTCACCCCGGGAAGTTAATTAAATACCATTTGGAGGCATTTAATGTTCGAGCAAAAACGGCTGATTTTCGACAAAAGAGATAACACCCCCCCATTACGTCATGCTTCAGAAATGTGGAAAATGGTCCGTTTTCAAATGTTTTATTTTTGAACGTCAGTTCACATTTGTAGGTGGATCATCAGTGTTAGAGCTAAAATTAGCATGTTTAAAGTGATTTTCATGCTTCCAGGGGCTCGGGAAGTGAAATAAATACCATTTGGAGGCATTTAATGTTCGAGCAAAAACGGCTGATTTTCGACAAAAGAGATAACACCCCCCCATTACGTCATGCTTCAGAAATGTGGAAAATGGTCCGTTTTCAAATGTTTTATTTTTGAACGTCAGTTCACATTTGTAGGTGGATCATCAGTGTTAGAGCTAAAATTAGCATGTTTAAAGTGATTTTCATGCTTCCAGGGGCTCGGGAAGTTAATTAAATACCATTTGGAGGCATTTAATGTTCGAGAAAAAACGGCTGATTTTCGACAAAAGAGATAACACCCCCCCATTACGTCATGCTTCAGAAATTTGGAAAATGGTCCGTTTTCAAATGTTTTATTTTTGAACGTCAGTTCACATTTGTAGGTGGATCATCAGTGTTAGAGCTAAAATTAGCATGTTTAAAGTGATTTTCATGCTTCCAGGGGCCCAAAACACAAGATTTATGGAATGGTTAAAAGTGCATGAAAATGGCCAATTTACTCACTCTGAGTACTCAAAAAGGGTTTCTTCACCCCGGGAAGTTAATTAAATACCATTTGGAGGCATTTAATGTTCGAGCAAAAACGGCTGATTTTCGACAAAAGAGATAACACCCCCCCATTACGTCATGCTTCAGAAATGTGGAAAATGGTCCGTTTTCAAATGTTTTATTTTTGAACGTTAGTTCACATTTGTAGGTGGATCATCAGTGTTAGAGCTAAAATTAGCATGTTTAAAGTGATTTTCATGCTTCCAGGGGCCCAAAACACAAGATTTATGGAATGGTTAAAAGTGCATGAAAATGGCCAATTTACTCACTCTGAGTTCTCAAAAAGGGTTTCTTCACCCCGGGAAGTTAATTAAATACCATTTGGAGGCATTTAATGTTCGAGCAAAAACGGCTGATTTTCGACAAAAGAGATAACACCCCCCCATTACGTCATGCTTCAGAAATGTGGAAAATGGTCCGTTTTCAAATGTTTTATTTTTGAACGTCAGTTCACATTTGTAGGTGGATCATCAGTGTTAGAGCTAAAATTAGCATGTTTAAAGTGATTTTCATGCTTCCAGGGGCTCGGGAAGTGAAATAAATATCATTTGGAGGCATTTAATGTTCGAGCAAAAACGGCTGATTTTCGACAAAAGAGATAACACCCCCCCATTACGTCATGCTTCAGAAATGTGGAAAATGGTCCGTTTTCAAATGTTTTATTTTTGAACGTCAGTTCACATTTGTAGGTGGATCATCAGTGTTAGAGCTAAAATTAGCATGTTTAAAGTGATTTTCATGCTTCCAGGGGCTCGGGAAGTTAATTAAATACCATTTGGAGGCATTTAATGTTCGAGCAAAAACGGCTGATTTTCGACAAAAGAGATAACACCCCCCCATTACGTCATGCTTCAGAAATGTGGAAAATGGTCCGTTTTCAAATGTTTTATTTTTGAACGTCAGTTCACATTTGTAGGTGGATCATCAGTGTTAGAGCTAAAATTAGCATGTTTAAAGTGATTTTCATGCTTCCAGGGGCCCAAAACACAAGATTTATGGAATGGTTAAAAGTGCATGAAAATGGCCAATTTACTCACTCTGAGTTCTCAAAAAGGGTTTCTTCACCCCCGGAAGTTAATTAAATACCATTTGGAGGCATTTAATGTTCGAGCAAAAACGGCTGATTTTCGACAAAAGAGATAACACCCCCCCATTACGTCATGCTTCAGAAATGTGGAAAATGGTCCGTTTTTAAATGTTTTATTTTTGAACGTCAGTTCACATTTGTAGGTGGATCATCAGTGTTAGAGCTAAAATTAGCATGTTTAAAGTGATTTTCATGCTTCCAGGGGCTCGGGAAGTTAATTAAATACCATTTGGAGGCATTTAATGTTCGAGCAAAAACGGCTGATTTTCGACAAAAGAGATAACACCCCCCCATTACGTCATGCTTCAGAAATGTGGAAAATGGTCCGTTTTCAAATGTTTTATTTTTGAACGTCAGTTCACATTTGTAGGTGGATCATCAGTGTTAGAGCTAAAATTAGCATGTTTAAAGTGATTTTCATGCTTCCAGGGGCCCAAAACACAAGATTTATGGAATGGTTAAAAGTGCATGAAAATGGCCAATTTACTCACTCTGAGTTCTCAAAAAGGGTTTCTTCACCCCGGGAAGTTAATTAAATACCATTTGGAGGCATTTAATGTTCGAGCAAAAACGGCTGATTTTCGACAAAAGAGATAACACCCCCCCATTACGTCATGCTTCAGAAATGTGGAAAATGGTCCGTTTTCAAATGTTTTATTTTTGAACGTCAGTTCACATTTGTAGGTGGATCATCAGTGTTAGAGCTAAAATTAGCATGTTTAAAGTGATTTTCATGCTTCCAGGGGCTCGGGAAGTTAATTAAATACCATTTGGAGGCATTTAATGTTCGAGCAAAAACGGCTGATTTTCGACAAAAGAGATAACACCCCCCCATTACGTCATGCTTCAGAAATGTGGAAAATGGTCCGTTTTCAAATGTTTTATTTTTGAACGTCAGTTCACATTTGTAGGTGGATCATCAGTGTTAGAGCTAAAATTAGCATGTTTAAACTGATTTTCATGCTTCCAGGGGCTCGGGAAGTGAAATAAATACCATTTGGAGGCATTTAATGTTCGAGCAAAAACGGCTGATTTTCGGCAAAAGAGATAACACCCCCCCATTACGTCATGCTTCAGAAATGTGGAAAATGGTCCGTTTTCAAATGTTTTATTTTTGAACGTCAGTTCACATTTGTAGGTGGATCATCAGTGTTAGAGCTAAAATTAGCATGTTTAAAGTGATTTTCATGCTTCCAGGGGCTCGGGAAGTTAATTAAATACCATTTGGAGGCATTTAATGTTCGAGCAAAAACGGCTGATTTTCGACAAAAGAGATAACACCCCCCCATTACGTCATGCTTCAGAAATGTGGAAAATGTTCCGTTTTCAAATGTTTTATTTTTGAACGTCAGTTCACATTTGTAGGTGGATCATCAGTGTTAGAGCTAAAATTAGCATGTTTAAAGTGATTTTCATGCTTCCAGGGGCTCGGAAAGTTAATTAAATACCATTTGGAGGCATTTAATGTTTGAGCAAAAACGGCTGATTTTCGACAAAAGAGATAACACCCCCCCATAACGTCATGCTTCAGAAATGTGGAAAATGGTCCGTTTTCAAATGTTTTATTTTTGAACGTCAGTTCACATTTGTAGGTGGATCATCAGTGTTAGAGCTAAAATTAGCATGTTTAAAGTGATTTTCATGCTTCCAGGGGCCCAAAACACAAGATTTATGGAATGGTTAAAAGTGCATGAAAATGGCCAATTTACTCACTCTGAGTTCTCAAAAAGGGTTTCTTCACCCCGGGAAGTTAATTAAATACCATTTGGAGGCATTTAATGTTCGAGCAAAAACGGCTGATTTTCGACAAAAGAGATAACACCCCCCCCATTACGTCATGCTTCAGAAATGTGGAAAATGGTCCGTTTTCAAATGTTTTATTTTTGAACGTCAGTTCACATTTGTAGGTGGATCATCAGTGTTAGAGCTAAAATTAGCATGTTTAAAGTGATTTTCATGCTTCCAGGGGCTCGGGAAGTGAAATAAATACCATTTGGAGGCATTTAATGTTCGAGCAAAAACGGCTGATTTTCGGCAAAAGAGATAACACCCCCCCATTACGTCATGCTTCAGAAATGTGGAAAATGGTCCGTTTTCAAATGTTTTATTTTTGAACGTCAGTTCACATTTGTAGGTGGATCATCAGTGTTAGAGCTAAAATTAGCATGTTTGAAGTGATTTTCATGCTTCCAGGGGCTCGGGAAGTTAATTAAATACCATTTGGAGGCATTTAATGTTCGAGCAAAAACGGCTGATTTTCGACAAAAGAGATAACACCCCCCCATTACGTCATGCTTCAGAAATGTGGAAAATGGTCCGTTTTCAAATGTTTTATTTTTGAACGTCAGTTCACATTTGTAGGTGGATCATCAGTGTTAGAGCTAAAATTAGCATGTTTAAAGTGATTTTCATGCTTCCAGGGGCCCAAAACACAAGATTTATGGAATGGTTAAAAGTGCATGAAAATGGCCAATTTACTCACTCTGAGTTCTCAAAAAGGGTTTCTTCACCCCGGGAAGTTAATTAAATACCATTTGGAGGCATTTAATGTTCGAGCAAAAACGGCTGATTTTCGACAAAAGAGATAACACCCCCCCATTACGTCATGCTTCAGAAATGTGGAAAATGGTCCGTTTTCAAATGTTTTATTTTTGAACGTCAGTTCACATTTGTAGGTGGATCATCAGTGTTAGAGCTAAAATTAGC
Source organism: Lissotriton vulgaris (assembly GCF_964263255.1). NCBI lineage: Eukaryota > Metazoa > Chordata > Amphibia > Caudata > Salamandridae > Lissotriton > Lissotriton vulgaris. The sequence continues at coordinate 242,922 of NW_028253354.1, forward strand.
ATGTTTAAAGTGATTTTCATGCTTCCAGGGGCTCGGGAAGTGAAATAAATACCATTTGGAGGCATTTAATGTTCGAGCAAAAACGGCTGATTTTCGACAAAAGAGATAACACCCCCCCATTACGTCATGCTTCAGAAATGTGGAAAATGGTCCGTTTTCAAATGTTTTATTTTTGAACGTCAGTTCACATTTGTAGGTGGATCATCAGTGTTAGAGCTAAAATTAGCATGTTTAAAGTGATTTTCATGCTTCCAGGGGCTCGGGAAGTTAATTAAATACCATTTGGAGGCATTTAATGTTCGAGAAAAAACGGCTGATTTTCGACAAAAGAGATAACACCCCCCCATTACGTCATGCTTCAGAAATTTGGAAAATGGTCCGTTTTCAAATGTTTTATTTTTGAACGTCAGTTCACATTTGTAGGTGGATCATCAGTGTTAGAGCTAAAATTAGCATGTTTAAAGTGATTTTCATGCTTCCAGGGGCCCAAAACACAAGATTTATGGAATGGTTAAAAGTGCATGAAAATGGCCAATTTACTCACTCTGAGTACTCAAAAAGGGTTTCTTCACCCCGGGAAGTTAATTAAATACCATTTGGAGGCATTTAATGTTCGAGCAAAAACGGCTGATTTTCGACAAAAGAGATAACACCCCCCCATTACGTCATGCTTCAGAAATGTGGAAAATGGTCCGTTTTCAAATGTTTTATTTTTGAACGTTAGTTCACATTTGTAGGTGGATCATCAGTGTTAGAGCTAAAATTAGCATGTTTAAAGTGATTTTCATGCTTCCAGGGGCCCAAAACACAAGATTTATGGAATGGTTAAAAGTGCATGAAAATGGCCAATTTACTCACTCTGAGTTCTCAAAAAGGGTTTCTTCACCCCGGGAAGTTAATTAAATACCATTTGGAGGCATTTAATGTTCGAGCAAAAACGGCTGATTTTCGACAAAAGAGATAACACCCCCCCATTACGTCATGCTTCAGAAATGTGGAAAATGGTCCGTTTTCAAATGTTTTATTTTTGAACGTCAGTTCACATTTGTAGGTGGATCATCAGTGTTAGAGCTAAAATTAGCATGTTTAAAGTGATTTTCATGCTTCCAGGGGCTCGGGAAGTTAATTAAATACCATTTGGAGGCATTTAATGTTCGAGCAAAAACGGCTGATTTTCGACAAAAGAGATAACACCCCCCCATTACGTCATGCTTCAGAAATGTAGAAAATGGTCCGTTTTCAAATGTTTTATTTTTGAAGGTCAGTTCACATTTGTAGGTGGATCATCAGTGTTAGAGCTAAAATTAGCATGTTTAAAGTGATTTTCATGCTTCCAGGGGCTCGGGAAGTGAAATAAATACCATTTGGAGGCATTTAATGTTCGAGCAAAAACGGCTGATTTTCGGCAAAAGAGATAACACCCCCGCATTACGTCATGCTTCAGAAATGTGGAAAATGGTCCGTTTTCAAATGTTTTATTTTTGAACGTCAGTTCACATTTGTAGGTGGATCATCAGTGTTAGAGCTAAAATTAGCATGTTTGAAGTGATTTTCATGCTTCCAGGGGCTCGGGAAGTTAATTAAATACCATTTGGAGGCATTTAATGTTCGAGCAAAAACGGCTGATTTTCGACAAAAGAGATAACACCCCCCCATTACGTCATGCTTCAGAAATGTGGAAAATGGTCCGTTTTCAAATGTTTTATTTTTGAACGTCAGTTCACATTTGTAGGTGGATCATCAGTGTTAGAGCTAAAATTAGCATGTTTAAAGTGATTTTCATGCTTCCAGGGGCCCAAAACACAAGATTTATGGAATGGTTAAAAGTGCATGAAAATGGCCAATTTACTCACTCTGAGTACTCAAAAAGGGTTTCTTCACCCCGGGAAGTTAATTAAATACCATTTGGAGGCATTTAATGTTCGAGCAAAAACGGCTGATTTTCGACAAAAGAGATAACACCCCCCCATTACGTCATGCTTCAGAAATGTGGAAAATGGTCCGTTTTCAAATGTTTTATTTTTGAACGTTAGTTCACATTTGTAGGTGGATCATCAGTGTTAGAGCTAAAATTAGCATGTTTAAAGTGATTTTCATGCTTCCAGGGGCCCAAAACACAAGATTTATGGAATGGTTAAAAGTGCATGAAAATGGCCAATTTACTCACTCTGAGTTCTCAAAAAGGGTTTCTTCACCCCGGGAAGTTAATTAAACACCATTTGGAGGCATTTAATGTTCGAGCAAAAACGGCTGATTTTCGACAAAAGAGATAACACCCCCCCATTACGTCATGCTTCAGAAATGTGGAAAATGGTCCGTTTTCAAATGTTTTATTTTTGAACGTCAGTTCACATTTGTAGGTGGATCATCAGTGTTAGAGCTAAAATTAGCATGTTTAAAGTGATTTTCATGCTTCCAGGGGCCCAAAACACAAGATTTATGGAATGGTTAAAAGTGCATGAAAATGGCCAATTTACTCACTCTGAGTACTCAAAAAGGGTTTCTTCACCCCAGGAAGTTAATTAAATACCATTTGGAGGCATTTAATGTTCGAGCAAAAACGGCTGATTTTCGACAAAAGAGATAACACCCCCCCATTACGTCATGCTTCAGAAATGTGGAAAATGGTCCGTTTTCAAATGTTTTATTTTTGAACGTCAGTTCACATTTGTAGGTGGATCATCAGTGTTAGAGCTAAAATTAGCATGTTTAAAGTGATTTTCATGCTTCCAGGGGCCCAAAACACAAGATTTATGGAATGGTTAAAAGTGCATGAAAATGGCCAATTTACTCACTCTGAGTTCTCAAAAAGGGTTTCTTCACCCCGGGAAGTTAATTAAATACCATTTGGAGGCATTTAATGTTCGAGCAAAAACGGCTGATTTTCGACAAAAGAGATAACACCCCCCCATTACGTCATGCTTCAGAAATGTGGAAAATGGTCCGTTTTTAAATGTTTTATTTTTGAACGTCAGTTCACATTTGTAGGTGGATCATCAGTGTTAGAGCTAAAATTAGCATGTTTAAAGTGATTTTCATGCTTCCAGGGGCTCGGGAAGTTAATTAAATACCATTTGGAGGCATTTAATGTTCGAGCAAAAACGGCTGATTTTCGACAAAAGAGATAACACCCCCCCATTACGTCATGCTTCAGAAATGTGGAAAATGGTCCGTTTTCAAATGTTTTATTTTTGAACGTCAGTTCACATTTGTAGGTGGATCATCAGTGTTAGAGCTAAAATTAGCATGTTTAAAGTGATTTTCATGCTTCCAGGGGCCCAAAACACAAGATTTATGGAATGGTTAAAAGTGCATGAAAATGGCCAATTTACTCACTCTGAGTTCTCAAAAAGGGTTTCTTCACCCCGGGAAGTTAATTAAATACCATTTGGAGGCATTTAATGTTCGAGCAAAAACGGCTGATTTTCGACAAAAGAGATAACACCCTCCCATTACGTCATGCTTCAGAAATGTGGAAAATGGTCCGTTTTCAAATGTTTTATTTTTGAACGTCAGTTCACATTTGTAGGTGGATCATCAGTGTTAGAGCTAAAATTAGCATGTTTAAAGTGATTTTCATGCTTCCAGGGGCTCGGGAAGTTAATTAAATACCATTTGGAGGCATTTAATGTTTGAGCAAAAACGGCTGATTTTCGACAAAAGAGATAACACCCCCCCATTACGTCATGCTTCAGAAATGTGGAAAATGGTCCGTTTTCAAATGTTTTATTTTTGAACGTCAGTTCACATTTGTAGGTGGATCATCAGTGTTAGAGCTAAAATTAGCATGTTTAAAGTGATTTTCATGCTTGCAGGGGCCCAAAATACAAGATTTATGGAATGGTTAAAAGTGCATGAAAATGGCCAATTTACTCACTCTGAGTTCTCAAAAAGGGTTTCTTCACCCCGGGAAGTTAATTAAATACCATTTGGAGGCATTTAATGTTCCAGCAAAAACGGTTGATTTTCGACAAAAGAGATAACACCCCCCCATTACGTCATGCTTCAGAAATGTGGAAAATGGTCCGTTTTCAAACGTTTTATTTTTGAACGTCAGTTCACATTTGTAGGTGGATCATCAGTCTTAGAGCTAAAATTAGCATGTTTAAAGTGATTTTCATGCTTCCAGGGGCTCGGGAAGTTAATTAAATACCATTTGGAGGCATTTAATGTTCGAGCAAAAACGGCTGATTATCGACAAAAGAGATAACACCCCCCCATTACGTCATGCTTCAGAAATGTGGAAAATGGTCCGTTTTCAAATGTTTTATTTTTGAACGTCAGTTCACATTTGTAGGTGGATCATCAGTGTTAGAGCTAAAATTAGCATGTTTAAAGTGATTTTCATGCTTCCAGGGGCTCGGGAAGTTAATTAAATACCATTTGGAGGCATTTAATGTTCGAGCAAAAACGGCTGATTTTCGACAAAAGAGATAACACCCCCCCCATTACGTCATGCTTCAGAAATGTGGGAAATGGTCCGTTTTCAAATGTTTTATTTTTGAACGTCAGTTCACATTTGTAGGTGGATCATCAGTGTTAGAGCTAAAATTAGCATGTTTAAAGTGATTTTCATGCTTCCAGGGGCTCGGGAAGTTAATTAAATACCATTTGGAGGCATTTAATGTTCGAGCAAAAACGGCTGATTTTCGACAAAAGAGATAACACCCCCCATTACGTCATGCTTCAGAAATGTGGGAAATGGTCCGTTTTCAAATGTTTTATTTTTGAACGTCAGTTCACATTTGTAGGTGGATCATCAGTGTTAGAGCTAAAATTAGCATGTTTAAAGTGATTTTCATGCTTCCAGGGGCTCGGGAAGTTAATTAAATACCATTTGGAGGCATTTAATGTTCGAGCAAAAACGGCTGATTTTCGACAAAAGAGATAACACCCCCCCCATTACGTCATGCTTCAGAAATGTGGAAAATGGTCCGTTTTCAAATGTTTTATTTTTGAACGTCAGTTCACATTTGTAGGTGGATCATCAGTGTTAGAGCTAAAATTAGCATGTTTAAAGTGATTTTCATGCTTCCAGGGGCTCGGGAAGTTAATTAAATACCATTTGGAGGCATTTAATGTTCGAGCAAAAACGGCTGATTTTTGACAAAAGAGATAACACCCCCATTACGTCATGCTTCAGAAATGTGGAAAATGGTCCGTTTTCAAATGTTTTATTTTTGAATGTCAGTTCACATTTGTAGGTGGATCATCAGTGTTAGAGCTAAAATTAGCATGTTTAAAGTGATTTTCATGCTTCCAGGGGCCCAAAACACAAGATTTATGGAATGGTTAAAAGTGCATGAAAATGGCCAATTTACTCACTCTGAGTACTCAAAAAGGGTTTCTTCACCCCGGGAAGTTAATTAAATACCATTTGGAGGCATTTAATGTTCGAGCAAAAACGGCTGATTTTCGACAAAAGAGATAACACCCCCCCATTACGTCATGCTTCAGAAATGTGGAAAATGGTCCGTTTTCAAATGTTTTATTTTTGAACGTTAGTTCACATTTGTAGGTGGATCATCAGTGTTAGAGCTAAAATTAGCATGTTTAAAGTGATTTTCATGCTTCCAGGGGCCCAAAACACAAGATTTATGGAATGGTTAAAAGTGCATGAAAATGGCCAATTTACTCACTCTGAGTTCTCAAAAAGGGTTTCTTCACCCCGGGAAGTTAATTAAACACCATTTGGAGGCATTTAATGTTCGAGCAAAAACGGCTGATTTTCGACAAAAGAGATAACACCCCCCCATTACGTCATGCTTCAGAAATGTGGAAAATGGTCCGTTTTCAAATGTTTTATTTTTGAACGTCAGTTCACATTTGTAGGTGGATCATCAGTGTTAGAGCTAAAATTAGCATGTTTAAAGTGATTTTCATGCTTCCAGGGGCCCAAAACACAAGATTTATGGAATGGTTAAAAGTGCATGAAAATGGCCAATTTACTCACTCTGAGTACTCAAAAAGGGTTTCTTCACCCCAGGAAGTTAATTAAATACCATTTGGAGGCATTTAATGTTCGAGCAAAAACGGCTGATTTTCGACAAAAGAGATAACACCCCCCCATTACGTCATGCTTCAGAAATGTGGAAAATGGTCCGTTTTCAAATGTTTTATTTTTGAACGTCAGTTCACATTTGTAGGTGGATCATCAGTGTTAGAGCTAAAATTAGCATGTTTAAAGTGATTTTCATGCTTCCAGGGGCCCAAAACACAAGATTTATGGAATGGTTAAAAGTGCATGAAAATGGCCAATTTACTCACTCTGAGTTCTCAAAAAGGGTTTCTTCACCCCGGGAAGTTAATTAAATACCATTTGGAGGCATTTAATGTTCGAGCAAAAACGGCTGATTTTCGACAAAAGAGATAACACCCCCCCATTACGTCATGCTTCAGAAATGTGGAAAATGGTCCGTTTTTAAATGTTTTATTTTTGAACGTCAGTTCACATTTGTAGGTGGATCATCAGTGTTAGAGCTAAAATTAGCATGTTTAAAGTGATTTTCATGCTTCCAGGGGCTCGGGAAGTTAATTAAATACCATTTGGAGGCATTTAATGTTCGAGCAAAAACGGCTGATTTTCGACAAAAGAGATAACACCCCCCCATTACGTCATGCTTCAGAAATGTGGAAAATGGTCCGTTTTCAAATGTTTTATTTTTGAACGTCAGTTCACATTTGTAGGTGGATCATCAGTGTTAGAGCTAAAATTAGCATGTTTAAAGTGATTTTCATGCTTCCAGGGGCCCAAAACACAAGATTTATGGAATGGTTAAAAGTGCATGAAAATGGCCAATTTACTCACTCTGAGTTCTCAAAAAGGGTTTCTTCACCCCGGGAAGTTAATTAAATACCATTTGGAGGCATTTAATGTTCGAGCAAAAACGGCTGATTTTCGACAAAAGAGATAACACCCTCCCATTACGTCATGCTTCAGAAATGTGGAAAATGGTCCGTTTTCAAATGTTTTATTTTTGAACGTCAGTTCACATTTGTAGGTGGATCATCAGTGTTAGAGCTAAAATTAGCATGTTTAAAGTGATTTTCATGCTTCCAGGGGCTCGGGAAGTTAATTAAATACCATTTGGAGGCATTTAATGTTTGAGCAAAAACGGCTGATTTTCGACAAAAGAGATAACACCCCCCCATTACGTCATGCTTCAGAAATGTGGAAAATGGTCCGTTTTCAAATGTTTTATTTTTGAACGTCAGTTCACATTTGTAGGTGGATCATCAGTGTTAGAGCTAAAATTAGCATGTTTAAAGTGATTTTCATGCTTGCAGGGGCCCAAAATACAAGATTTATGGAATGGTTAAAAGTGCATGAAAATGGCCAATTTACTCACTCTGAGTTCTCAAAAAGGGTTTCTTCACCCCGGGAAGTTAATTAAATACCATTTGGAGGCATTTAATGTTCGAGCAAAAACGGCTGATTTTCGACAAAAGAGATAACACCCTCCCATTACGTCATGCTTCAGAAATGTGGAAAATGGTCCGTTTTCAAATGTTTTATTTTTGAACGTCAGTTCACATTTGTAGGTGGATCATCAGTCTTAGAGCTAAAATTAGCATGTTTAAAGTGATTTTCATGCTTCCAGGGGCTCGGGAAGTTAATTAAATACCATTTGGAGGCATTTAATGTTCGAGCAAAAACGGCTGATTATCGACAAAAGAGATAACACCCCCCCATTACGTCATGCTTCAGAAATGTGGAAAATGGTCCGTTTTCAAATGTTTTATTTTTGAACGTCAGTTCACATTTGTAGGTGGATCATCAGTGTTAGAGCTAAAATTAGCATGTTTAAAGTGATTTTCATGCTTCCAGGGGCTCGGGAAGTTAATTAAATACCATTTGGAGGCATTTAATGTTCGAGCAAAAACGGCTGATTTTCGACAAAAGAGATAACACCCCCCCCATTACGTCATGCTTCAGAAATGTGGGAAATGGTCCGTTTTCAAATGTTTTATTTTTGAACGTCAGTTCACATTTGTAGGTGGATCATCAGTGTTAGAGCTAAAATTAGCATGTTTAAAGTGATTTTCATGCTTCCAGGGGCTCGGGAAGTTAATTAAATACCATTTGGAGGCATTTAATATTCGAGCAAAAACGGCTGATTTTCGACAAAAGAGATAACACCCCCCATTACGTCATGCTTCAGAAATGTGGGAAATGGTCCGTTTTCAAATGTTTTATTTTTGAACGTCAGTTCACATTTGTAGGTGGATCATCAGTGTTAGAGCTAAAATTAGCATGTTTAAAGTGATTTTCATGCTTCCAGGGGCTCGGGAAGTTAATTAAATACCATTTGGAGGCATTTAATGTTCGAGCAAAAACGGCTGATTTTCGACAAAAGAGATAACACCCCCCCCATTACGTCATGCTTCAGAAATGTGGAAAATGGTCCGTTTTCAAATGTTTTATTTTTGAACGTCAGTTCACATTTGTAGGTGGATCATCAGTGTTAGAGCTAAAATTAGCATGTTTAAAGTGATTTTCATGCTTCCAGGGGCTCGGGAAGTTAATTAAATACCATTTGGAGGCATTTAATGTTCGAGCAAAAACGGCTGATTTTTGACAAAAGAGATAACACCCCCATTACGTCATGCTTCAGAAATGTGGAAAATGGTCCGTTTTCAAATGTTTTATTTTTGAATGTCAGTTCACATTTGTAGGTGGATCATCAGTGTTAGAGCTAAAATTAGCATGTTTAAAGTGATTTTCATGCTTCCAGGGGCCCAAAACACAAGATTTATGGAATGGTTAAAAGTGCATGAAAATGGCCAATTTACTCACTCTGAGTTCTCAAAAAGGGTTTCTTCACCCCGGGAAGTTAATTAAATACCATTTGGAGGCATTTAATGTTCGAGCAAAAACGGCTGATTTTCGACAAAAGAGATAACACCCCCCATTACGTCATGCTTCAGAAATGTGGAAAATGGTCCGTTTTCAAATGTTTTATTTTTGAACGTCAGTTCACATTTGTAGGTGGATCATCAGTGTTAGAGCTAAAATTAGCATGTTTAAAGTGATTTTCATGCTTCCAGGGGCCCAAAACACAAGATTTATGGAATGGTTAAAAGTGCATGAAAATGGCCAATTTACTCACTCTGAGTTCTCAAAAAGGGTTTCTTCACCCCGGGAAGTTATTAAATACCATTTGGAGGCATTTAATGTTCGAGCAAAAACGGCTGATTTTCGACAAAAGAGATAACACCCCCCCATTACGTCATGCTTCAGAAATGTGGAAAATGGTCCGTTTTCAAATGTTTTATTTTTGAACGTCAGTTCACATTTGTAGGTGGATCATCAGTGTTAGAGCTAAAATTAGCATGTTTAAAGTGATTTTCATGCTTCCAGGGGCTCGGGAAGTTAATTAAATACCATTTGGAGGCATTTAATGTTCGAGAAAAAACGGCTGATTTTCGACAAAAGAGATAACACCCCCCCATTACATCATGCTTCAGAAATTTGGAAAATGGTCCGTTTTCAAATGTTTTATTTTTGAACGTCAGTTCACATTTGTAGGTGGATCATCAGTGTTAGAGCTAAAATTAGCATGTTTAAAGTGATTTTCATGCTTCCAGGGGCCCAAAACACAAGATTTATGGAATGGTTAAAAGTGCATGAAAATGGCCAATTTACTCACTCTGAGTACTCAAAAAGGGTTTCTTCACCCCGGGAAGTTAATTAAATACCATTTGGAGGCATTTAATGTTCGAGCAAAAACGGCTGATTTTCGACAAAAGAGATAACACCCCCCCATTACGTCATGCTTCAGAAATGTGGAAAATGGTCCGTTTTCAAATGTTTTATTTTTGAATGTTAGTTCACATTTGTGGGTGGATCATCAGTGTTAGAGCTAAAATTAGCATGTTTAAAGTGATTTTCATGCTTCCAGGGGCCCAAAACACAAGATTTATGGAATGGTTAAAAGTGCATGAAAATGGCCAATTTACTCACTCTGAGTTCTCAAAAAGGGTTTCTTCACCCCGGGAAGTTAATTAAATACCATTTGGAGGCATTTAATGTTCGAGCAAAAACGGCTGATTTTCGACAAAAGAGATAACACCCCCCCATTACGTCATGCTTCAGAAATGTGGAAAATGGTCCGTTTTCAAATGTTTTATTTTTGAACGTCAGTGCTAAAATTAGCATGTTTAAAGTGATTTTCATGCTTCCAGGGGCTCGGGAAGTTAATTAAATACCATTTGGAGGCATTTAATGTTCGAGCAAAAACGGCTGATTTTCGACAAAAGAGATAACACCCCCCCATTACGTCATGCTTCAGAAATGTGGAAAATGGTCCGTTTTCAAATGTTTTATTTTTGAACGTCAGTTCACATTTGTAGGTGGATCATCAGTGTTAGAGCTAAAATTAGCATGTTTAACGTGATTTTCATGCTTCCAGGGGCCCAAAACACAAGATTTATGGAATGGTTAAAAGTGCATGAAAATGGCCAATTTACTCACTCTGAGTTCTCAAAAAGGGTTTCTTCACCCCGGGAAGTTAATTAAATACCATTTGGAGGCATTTAATGTTCGAGCAAAAACTGCTGATTTTCGACAAAAGAGATAACACCCCCCCATTACGTCATGCTTCAGTAATGTGGAAAATGGTCCGTTTTCAAATGTTTTATTTTTGAACGTCAGTTCACATTTGTAGGTGGATCATCAGTGTTAGAGCTAAAATTAGCATGTTTAAAGTGATTTTCATGCTTCCAGGGGCTCGGGAAGTTAATTAAATACCATTTGGAGGCATTTAATGTTCGAGAAAAAACGGCTGATTTTCGACAAAAGAGATAACACCCCCCCATTACGTCATGCTTCAGAAATTTGGAAAATGGTCCGTTTTCAAATGTTTTATTTTTGAACGTCAGTTCACATTTGTAGGTGGATCATCAGTGTTAGAGCTAAAATTAGCATGTTTAAAGTGATTTTCATGCTTCCAGGGGCCCAAAACACAAGATTTATGGAATGGTTAAAAGTGCATGAAAATGGCCAATTTACTCACTCTGAGTACTCAAAAAGGGTTTCTTCACCCCGGGAAGTTAATTAAATACCATTTGGAGGCATTTAATGTTCGAGCAAAAACGGCTGATTTTCGACAAAAGAGATAACACCCCCCCATTACGTCATGCTTCAGAAATGTGGAAAATGGTCCGTTTTCAAATGTTTTATTTTTGAACGTTAGTTCACATTTGTGGGTGGATCATCAGTGTTAGAGCTAAAATTAGCATGTTTAAAGTGATTTTCATGCTTCCAGGGGCCCAAAACACAAGATTTATGGAATGGTTAAAAGTGCATGAAAATGGCCAATTTACTCACTCTGAGTTCTCAAAAAGGGTTTCTTCACCCCGGGAAGTTAATTAAATACCATTTGGAGGCATTTAATGTTCGAGCAAAAACGGCTGATTTTCGACAAAAGAGATAACACCCCCCCATTACGTCATGCTTCAGAAATGTGGAAAATGGTCCGTTTTCAAATGTTTTATTTTTGAACGTCAGTTCACATTTGTAGGTGGATCATCAGTGTTAGAGCTAAAATTAGCATGTTTAAAGTGATCTTCATGCTTCCAGGGGCTCGGGAAGTTAATTAAATACCATTTGGAGGCATTTAATGTTCGAGCAAAAACGGCTGATTTTCGACAAAAGAGATAACACCCCCCATTACGTCATGCTTCAGAAATGTGGAAAATGGTCCGTTTTCAAATGTTTTATTTTTGAACGTCAGTTCACATTTGTAGGTGGATCATCAGTGTTAGAGCTAAAATTAGCATGTTTAAAGTGATTTTCATGCTTCCAGGGGCCCAAAACACAAGATTTATGGAATGGTTAAAAGTGCATGAAAATGGCCAATTTACTCACTCTGAGTTCTCAAAAAGGGTTTCTTCACCCCCGGAAGTTAATTAAATACCATTTGGAGGCATTTAATGTTCGAGCAAAAACGGCTGATTTTCGACAAAAGAGATAACACCCCCCCATTACGTCATGCTTCAGAAATGTGGAAAATGGTCCGTTTTTAAATGTTTTATTTTTGAACGTCAGTTCACATTTGTAGGTGGATCATCAGTGTTAGAGCTAAAATTAGCATGTTTAAAGTGATTTTCATGCTTCCAGGGGCTCGGGAAGTTAATTAAATACCATTTGGAGGCATTTAATGTTCGAGCAAAAATGGCTGATTTTCGACAAAAGAGATAACACCCCCCCATTACGTCATGCTTCAGAAATGTGGAAAATGGTCCGTTTTCAAATGTTTTATTTTTGAACGTCAGTTCACATTTGTAGGTGGATCATCAGTGTTAGAGCTAAAATTAGCATGTTTAAAGTGATTTTCATGCTTCCAGGGGCCCAAAACACAAGATTTATGGAATGGTTAAAAGTGCATGAAAATGGCCAATTTACTCACTCTGAGTTCTCAAAAAGGGTTTCTTCACCCCGGGAAGTTAATTAAATACCATTTGGAGGCATTTAATGTTCGAGCAAAAACGGCTGATTTTCGACAAAAGAGATAACACCCCCCCATTACGTCCTGCTTCAGAAATGTGGAAAATGGTCCGTTTTCAAATGTTTTATTTTTGAACGTCAGTTCACATTTGTAGGTGGATCATCAGTGTTAGAGCTAAAATTAGCATGTTTAAAGTGATTTTCATGCTTCCAGGGGCTCGGGAAGTTAATTAAATACCATTTGGAGGCATTTAATGTTCGAGCAAAAACGGCTGATTTTCGACAAAAGAGATAACACCCTCCCATTACGTCATGCTTCAGAAATGTGGAAAATGGTCCGTTTTCAAATGTTTTATTTTTGAACGTCAGTTCACATTTGTAGGTGGATCATCAGTGTTAGAGCTAAAATTAGCATGTTTAAAGTGATTTTCATGCTTCCAGGGGCTCGGGAAGTGAAATAAATACCATTTGGAGGCATTTAATGTTCGAGCAAAAACGGCTGATTTTCGGCAAAAGAGATAACACCCCCCCATTACGTCATGCTTCAGAAATGTGGAAAATGGTCCGTTTTCAAATGTTTTATTTTTGAACGTCAGTTCACATTTGTAGGTGGATCATCAGTGTTAGAGCTAAAATTAGCATGTTTAAAGTGATTTTCATGCTTCCAGGGGCTCGGGAAGTTAATTAAATACCATTTGGAGGCATTTAATGTTCGAGCAAAAACGGCTGATTTTCGACAAAAGAGAGAACACCCCCCCATTACGTCATGCTTCAGAAATGTGGAAAATGGTCCGTTTTCAAATGTTTTATTTTTGAACGTCAGTTCACATTTGTAGGTGGATCATCAGTGTTAGAGCTAAAATTAGCATGTTTAAAGTGATTTTCATGCTTCCAGGGGCTCGGAAAGTTAATTAAATACCATTTGGAGGCATTTAATGTTCGAGCAAAAACGGCTGATTTTCGACAAAAGAGATAACACCCCCCCATTACGTCATGCTTCAGAAATGTGGAAAATGGTCCGTTTTCAAATGTTTTATTTTTGAACGTCAGTTCACATTTGTAGGTGGATCATCAGTGTTAGAGCTAAAATTAGCATGTTTAAAGTGATTTTCATGCTTCCAGGGGCCCAAAACACAAGATTTATGGAATGGTTAAAAGTGCATGAAAATGGCCAATTTACTCACTCTGAGTTCTCAAAAAGGGTTTCTTCACCCCGGGAAGTTAATTAAATACCATTTGGAGGCATTTAATGTTCGAGCAAAAACGGCTGATTTTCGACAAAAGAGATAACACCCCCCCATTACGTCATGCTTCAGAAATGTGGAAAATGGTCCGTTTTCAAATGTTTTATTTTTGAACGTCAGTTCACATTTGTAGGTGGATCATCAGTGTTAGAGCTAAAATTAGCATGTTTAAAGTGATTTTCATGCTTCCAGGGGCTCGGGAAGTTAATTAAATACCATTTGGAGGCATTTAATGTTCAAGCAAAAACGGCTGATTTTCGACAAAAGAGATAACACCCCCCCATTATGTCATGCTTCAGAAATGTGGAAAATGGTCCGTTTTCAAATGTTTTATTTTTGAACGTCAGTTCACATTTGTAGGTGGATCATCAGTGTTAGAGCTAAAATTAGCATGTTTAAAGTGATTTTCATGCTTCCAGGGGCTCGGGAAGTGAAATAAATACCATTTGGAGGCATTTAATGTTCGAGCAAAAACGGCTGATTTTCGGCAAAAGAGATAACACCCCCCCATTACGTCATGCTTCAGAAATGTGGAAAATGGTCCGTTTTCAAATGTTTTATTTTTGAACGTCAGTTCACATTTGTAGGTGGATCATCAGTGTTAGAGCTAAAATTAGCATGTTTGAAGTGATTTTCATGCTTCCAGGGGCTCGGGAAGTTAATTAAATACCATTTGGAGGCATTTAATGTTCGAGCAAAAACGGCTGATTTTCGACAAAAGAGATAACACCCCCCCATTACGTCATGCTTCAGAAATGTGGAAAATGGTCCGTTTTCAAATGTTTTATTTTTGAACGTCAGTTCACATTTGTAGGTGGATCATCAGTGTTAGAGCTAAAATTAGCATGTTTAAAGTGATTTTCATGCTTCCAGGGGCCCAAAACACAAGATTTATGGAATGGTTAAAAGTGCATGAAAATGGCCAATTTACTCACTCTGAGTTCTCAAAAAGGGTTTCTTCACCCCAGGAAGTTAATTAAATACCATTTGGAGGCATTTAATGTTCGAGCAAAAACGGCTGATTTTCGACAAAAGAGATAACACCCCCCCATTACGTCATGCTTCAGAAATGTGGAAAATGGTCCGTTTTCAAATGTTTTATTTTTGAACGTCAGTTCACATTTGTAGGTGGATCATCAGTGTTAGAGCTAAAATTAGCATGTTTAAAGTGATTTTCATGCTTGCAGGGGCCCAAAATACAAGATTTATGGAATGGTTAAAAGTGCATGAAAATGGCCAATTTACTCACTCTGAGTTCTCAAAAAGGGTTTCTTCACCCCGGGAAGTTAATTAAATACCATTTGGAGGCATTTAATGTTCCAGCAAAAACGGTTGATTTTCGACAAAAGAGATAACACCCCCCCATTACGTCATGCTTCAGAAATGTGGAAAATGGTCCGTTTTCAAACGTTTTATTTTTGAACGTCAGTTCACATTTGTAGGTGGATCATCAGTCTTAGAGCTAAAATTAGCATGTTTAAAGTGATTTTCATGCTTCCAGGGGCTCGGGAAGTTAATTAAATACCATTTGGAGGCATTTAATGTTCGAGCAAAAACGGCTGATTATCGACAAAAGAGATAACACCCCCCCATTACGTCATGCTTCAGAAATGTGGAAAATGGTCCGTTTTCAAATGTTTTATTTTTGAACGTCAGTTCACATTTGTAGGTGGATCATCAGTGTTAGAGCTAAAATTAGCATGTTTAAAGTGATTTTCATGCTTCCAGGGGCTCGGGAAGTTAATTAAATACCATTTGGAGGCATTTAATGTTCGAGCAAAAACGGCTGATTTTCGACAAAAGAGATAACACCCCCCCCATTACGTCATGCTTCAGAAATGTGGGAAATGGTCCGTTTTCAAATGTTTTATTTTTGAACGTCAGTTCACATTTGTAGGTGGATCATCAGTGTTAGAGCTAAAATTAGCATGTTTAAAGTGATTTTCATGCTTCCAGGGGCTCGGGAAGTTAATTAAATACCATTTGGAGGCATTTAATGTTCGAGCAAAAACGGCTGATTTTCGACAAAAGAGATAACACCCCCCATTACGTCATGCTTCAGAAATGTGGGAAATGGTCCGTTTTCAAATGTTTTATTTTTGAACGTCAGTTCACATTTGTAGGTGGATCATCAGTGTTAGAGCTAAAATTAGCATGTTTAAAGTGATTTTCATGCTTCCAGGGGCTCGGGAAGTTAATTAAATACCATTTGGAGGCATTTAATGTTCGAGCAAAAACGGCTGATTTTCGACAAAAGAGATAACACCCCCCCCATTACGTCATGCTTCAGAAATGTGGAAAATGGTCCGTTTTCAAATGTTTTATTTTTGAACGTCAGTTCACATTTGTAGGTGGATCATCAGTGTTAGAGCTAAAATTAGCATGTTTAAAGTGATTTTCATGCTTCCAGGGGCTCGGGAAGTTAATTAAATACCATTTGGAGGCATTTAATGTTCGAGCAAAAACGGCTGATTTTTGACAAAAGAGATAACACCCCCATTACGTCATGCTTCAGAAATGTGGAAAATGGTCCGTTTTCAAATGTTTTATTTTTGAATGTCAGTTCACATTTGTAGGTGGATCATCAGTGTTAGAGCTAAAATTAGCATGTTTAAAGTGATTTTCATGCTTCCAGGGGCCCAAAACACAAGATTTATGGAATGGTTAAAAGTGCATGAAAATGGCCAATTTACTCACTCTGAGTACTCAAAAAGGGTTTCTTCACCCCGGGAAGTTAATTAAATACCATTTGGAGGCATTTAATGTTCGAGCAAAAACGGCTGATTTTCGACAAAAGAGATAACACCCCCCCATTACGTCATGCTTCAGAAATGTGGAAAATGGTCCGTTTTCAAATGTTTTATTTTTGAACGTTAGTTCACATTTGTAGGTGGATCATCAGTGTTAGAGCTAAAATTAGCATGTTTAAAGTGATTTTCATGCTTCCAGGGGCCCAAAACACAAGATTTATGGAATGGTTAAAAGTGCATGAAAATGGCCAATTTACTCACTCTGAGTTCTCAAAAAGGGTTTCTTCACCCCGGGAAGTTAATTAAACACCATTTGGAGGCATTTAATGTTCGAGCAAAAACGGCTGATTTTCGACAAAAGAGATAACACCCCCCCATTACGTCATGCTTCAGAAATGTGGAAAATGGTCCGTTTTCAAATGTTTTATTTTTGAACGTCAGTTCACATTTGTAGGTGGATCATCAGTGTTAGAGCTAAAATTAGCATGTTTAAAGTGATTTTCATGCTTCCAGGGGCCCAAAACACAAGATTTATGGAATGGTTAAAAGTGCATGAAAATGGCCAATTTACTCACTCTGAGTACTCAAAAAGGGTTTCTTCACCCCAGGAAGTTAATTAAATACCATTTGGAGGCATTTAATGTTCGAGCAAAAACGGCTGATTTTCGACAAAAGAGATAACACCCCCCCATTACGTCATGCTTCAGAAATGTGGAAAATGGTCCGTTTTCAAATGTTTTATTTTTGAACGTCAGTTCACATTTGTAGGTGGATCATCAATGTTAGAGCTAAAATTAGCATGTTTAAAGTGATTTTCATGCTTCCAGGGGCCCAAAACACAAGATTTATGGAATGGTTAAAAGTGCATGAAAATGGCCAATTTACTCACTCTGAGTTCTCAAAAAGGGTTTCTTCACCCCGGGAAGTTAATTAAATACCATTTGGAGGCATTTAATGTTCGAGCAAAAACGGCTGATTTTCGACAAAAGAGATAACACCCCCCCATTACGTCATGCTTCAGAAATGTGGAAAATGGTCCGTTTTTAAATGTTTTATTTTTGAACGTCAGTTCACATTTGTAGGTGGATCATCAGTGTTAGAGCTAAAATTAGCATGTTTAAAGTGATTTTCATGCTTCCAGGGGCTCGGGAAGTTAATTAAATACCATTTGGAGGCATTTAATGTTCGAGCAAAAACGGCTGATTTTCGACAAAAGAGATAACACCCCCCCATTACGTCATGCTTCAGAAATGTGGAAAATGGTCCGTTTTCAAATGTTTTATTTTTGAACGTCAGTTCACATTTGTAGGTGGATCATCAGTGTTAGAGCTAAAATTAGCATGTTTAAAGTGATTTTCATGCTTCCAGGGGCCCAAAACACAAGATTTATGGAATGGTTAAAAGTGCATGAAAATGGCCAATTTACTCACTCTGAGTTCTCAAAAAGGGTTTCTTCACCCCGGGAAGTTAATTAAATACCATTTGGAGGCATTTAATGTTCGAGCAAAAACGGCTGATTTTCGACAAAAGAGATAACACCCTCCCATTACGTCATGCTTCAGAAATGTGGAAAATGGTCCGTTTTCAAATGTTTTATTTTTGAACGTCAGTTCACATTTGTAGGTGGATCATCAGTGTTAGAGCTAAAATTAGCATGTTTAAAGTGATTTTCATGCTTCCAGGGGCTCGGGAAGTTAATTAAATACCATTTGGAGGCATTTAATGTTTGAGCAAAAACGGCTGATTTTCGACAAAAGAGATAACACCCCCCCATTACGTCATGCTTCAGAAATGTGGAAAATGGTCCGTTTTCAAATGTTTTATTTTTGAACGTCAGTTCACATTTGTAGGTGGATCATCAGTGTTAGAGCTAAAATTAGCATGTTTAAAGTGATTTTCATGCTTGCAGGGGCCCAAAATACAAGATTTATGGAATGGTTAAAAGTGCATGAAAATGGCCAATTTACTCACTCTGAGTTCTCAAAAAGGGTTTCTTCACCCCGGGAAGTTAATTAAATACCATTTGGAGGCATTTAATGTTCCAGCAAAAACGGTTGATTTTCGACAAAAGAGATAACACCCCCCCATTACGTCATGCTTCAGAAATGTGGAAAATGGTCCGTTTTCAAACGTTTTATTTTTGAACGTCAGTTCACATTTGTAGGTGGATCATCAGTCTTAGAGCTAAAATTAGCATGTTTAAAGTGATTTTCATGCTTCCAGGGGCTCGGGAAGTGAAATAAATACCATTTGGAGGCATTTAATGTTCGAGCAAAAACGGCTGATTTTCGACAAAAGAGATAACACCCCCCCATTACGTCATGCTTCAGAAATGTGGAAAATGGTCCGTTTTCAAATGTTTTATTTTTGAACGTCAGTTCACATTTGTAGGTGGATCATCAGTGTTAGAGCTAAAATTAGCATGTTTAAAGTGATTTTCATGCTTCCAGGGGCTCGGGAAGTTAATTAAATACCATTTGGAGGCATTTAATGTTCGAGAAAAAACGGCTGATTTTCGACAAAAGAGATAACACCCGCCCATTACGTCATGCTTCAGAAATTTGGAAAATGGTCCGTTTTCAAATGTTTTATTTTTGAACGTCAGTTCACATTTGTAGGTGGATCATCAGTGTTAGAGCTAAAATTAGCATGTTTAAAGTGATTTTCATGCTTCCAGGGGCCCAAAACACAAGATTTATGGAATGGTTAAAAGTGCATGAAAATGGCCAATTTACTCACTCTGAGTACTCAAAAAGGGTTTCTTCACCCCGGGAAGTTAATTAAATACCATTTGGAGGCATTTAATGTTCGAGCAAAAACGGCTGATTTTCGAGAAAAGAGATAACACCCCCCCATTACGTCATGCTTCAGAAATGTGGAAAATGGTCCGTTTTCAAATGTTTTATTTTTGAACGTTAGTTCACATTTGTAGGTGGATCATCAGTGTTAGAGCTAAAATTAGCATGTTTAAAGTGATTTTCATGCTTCCAGGGGCCCAAAACACAAGATTTATGGAATGGTTAAAAGTGCATGAAAATGGCCAATTTACTCACTCTGAGTTCTCAAAAAGGGTTTCTTCACCCCGGGAAGTTAATTAAATACCATTTGGAGGCATTTAATGTTCGAGCAAAAACGGCTGATTTTCGACAAAAGAGATAACACCCCCCCATTACGTCATGCTTCAGAAATGTGGAAAATGGTCCGTTTTCAAATGTTTTATTTTTGAACGTCAGTTCACATTTGTAGGTGGATCTTCAGTGTTAGAGCTAAAATTAGCATGTTTAAAGTGATTTTCATGCTTCCAGGGGCTCGGGAAGTTAATTAAATACCATTTGGAGGCATTTAATGTTCGAGCAAAAACGGCTGATTTTCGACAAAAGAGATAACACCCCCCCATACGTCATGCTTCAGAAATGTGGAAAATGGTCCGTTTTCAAATGTTTTATTTTTGAACGTCAGTTCACATATGTAGGTGGATCATCAGTGTTAGAGCTAAAATTAGCATGTTTAAAGTGATTTTCATGCTTCCAGGGGCCCAAAACACAAGATTTATGGAATGGTTAAAAGTGCATGAAAATGGCCAATTTACTCACTCTGAGTACTCAAAAAGGGTTTCTTCACCCCGGGAAGTTAATTAAATACCATTTGGAGGCATTTAATGTTCGAGCAAAAACGGCTGATTTTCGACAAAAGAGATAACACCCCCCCATTACGTCATGCTTCAGAAATGTGGAAAATGGTCCGTTTTCAAATGTTTTATTTTTGAACGTCAGTTCACATTTGTAGGTGGATCATCAGTGTTAGAGCTAAAATTAGCAGGTTTAAAGTGATTTTCATGCTTCCAGGGGCCCAAAACATAAGATTTATGGAATGGTTAAAAGTGCATGAAAATGGCCAATTTACTCACTCTGAGTTCTCAAAAAGGGTTTCTTCACCCCGGGAAGTTCATTAAATACCATTTGGAGGCATTTAATGTTCGAGCAAAAACGGCTGATTTTCGACAAAAGAGATAACACCCCCCCATTACGTCATGCTTCAGAAATGTGGAAAATGGTCCGTTTTCAAATGTTTTATTTTTGAACGTCAGTTCACATTTGTAGGTGGATCATCAGTGTTAGAGCTAAAATTAGCATGTTTAAAGTGATTTTCATGCTTCCAGGGGCCCAAAACACAAGATTTATGGAATGGTTAAAAGTGCATGAAAATGGCCAATTTACTCACTCTGAGTTCTCAAAAAGGGTTTCTTCACCCCGGGAAGTTAATTAAATACCATTTGGAGGCATTTAATGTTCGAGCAAAAACGGCTGATTTTCGACAAAAGAGATAACACCCCCCCATTACGTCATGCTTCAGAAATGTGG
The DNA here is from genome assembly GCF_964263255.1 of Lissotriton vulgaris. NCBI lineage: Eukaryota > Metazoa > Chordata > Amphibia > Caudata > Salamandridae > Lissotriton > Lissotriton vulgaris. The sequence goes on from NW_028253354.1 coordinate 263,725, forward strand.
AAAATGGTCTGTTTTCAAATGTTTTATTTTTGAACGTCAGTTCACATTTGTAGGTGGATCATCAGTGTTAGAGCTAAAATTAGCATGTTTAAAGTGATTTTCATGCTTCCAGGGGCTCGGGAAGTTAATTAAATACCATTTGGAGGCATTTAATGTTTGAGCAAAAACGGCTGATTTTCGACAAAAGAGATAACACCCCCCCATTACGTCATGCTTCAGAAATGTGGAAAATGGTCCGTTTTCAAATGTTTTATTTTTGAACGTCAGTTCACATTTGTAGGTGGATCATCAGTGTTAGAGCTAAAATTAGCATGTTTAAAGTGATTTTCATGCTTCCAGGGGCTCGGGAAGTTAATTAAATATCATTTGGAGGCATTTAATGTTCGAGCAAAAACGGCTGATTTTCGACAAAAGAGATAACACCCCCCCATTACGTCATGCTTCAGAAATGTGGGAAATGGTCCGTTTTCAAATGTTTTATTTTTGAACGTCAGTTCACATTTGTAGGTGGATCATCAGTGTTAGAGCTAAAATTAGCATGTTTAAAGTGATTTTCATGCTTCCAGGGGCTCGGGAAGTTAATTAAATACCATTTGGAGGCATTTAATGTTCGAGCAAAAACGGCTGATTTTCGACAAAAGAGATAACACCCCCCATTACGTCATGCTTCAGAAATGTGGAAAATGGTCCGTTTTCAAATGTTTTATTTTTGAACGTCAGTTCACATTTGTAGGTGGATCATCAGTGTTAGAGCTAAAATTAGCATGTTTAAAGTGATTTTCATGCTTCCAGGGGCTCGGGAAGTTAATTAAATACCATTTGGAGGCATTTAATGTTCGAGCAAAAACGGCTGATTTTCGAAAAAAGAGATAACACCCCCCCATTACGTCATGCTTCAGAAATGTGGAAAATGGTCCGTTTTCAAATGTTTTATTTTTGAACGTCAGTTCACATTTGTAGGTGGATCATCAGTGTTAGAGCTAAAATTAGCATGTTTAAAGTGATTTTCATGCTTCCAGGGGCTCGGGAAGTTAATTAAATACCATTTGGAGGCATTTAATGTTCGAGCAAAAACGGCTGATTTTCGACAAAAGAGATAACACCCCCCCATTACGTCATGCTTCAGAAATGTGGAAAATGGTCCGTTTTCAAATGTTTTATTTTTGAACGTCAGTTCACATTTGTAGGTGGATCATCAGTGTTAGAGCTAAAATTAGCATGTTTAAAGTGATTTTCATGCTTCCAGGGGCCCAAAACACAAGATTTATGGAATGGTTAAAAGTGCATGAAAATGGCCAATTTACTCACTCTGAGTTCTCAAAAAGGGTTTCTTCACCCCGGGAAGTTAATTAAATACCATTTGGAGGCATTTAATGTTCGAGCAAAAACTGCTGATTTTCGACAAAAGAGATAACACCCCCCCATTACGTCATGCTTCAGTAATGTGGAAAATGGTCCGTTTTCAAATGTTTTATTTTTGAACGTCAGTTCACATTTGTAGGTGGATCATCAGTGTTAGAGCTAAAATTAGCATGTTTAAAGTGATTTTCATGCTTCCAGGGGCTCGGGAAGTTAATTAAATACCATTTGGAGGCATTTAATGTTCGAGAAAAAACGGCTGATTTTCGACAAAAGAGATAACACCCCCCCATTACGTCATGCTTCAGAAATTTGGAAAATGGTCCGTTTTCAAATGTTTTATTTTTGAACGTCAGTTCACATTTGTAGGTGGATCATCAGTGTTAGAGCTAAAATTAGCATGTTTAAAGTGATTTTCATGCTTCCAGGGGCCCAAAACACAAGATTTATGGAATGGTTAAAAGTGCATGAAAATGGCCAATTTACTCACTCTGAGTACTCAAAAAGGGTTTCTTCACCCCGGGAAGTTAATTAAATACCATTTGGAGGCATTTAATGTTCGAGCAAAAACGGCTGATTTTCGACAAAAGAGATAACACCCCCCCATTACGTCATGCTTCAGAAATGTGGAAAATGGTCCGTTTTCAAATGTTTTATTTTTGAACGTTAGTTCACATTTGTGGGTGGATCATCAGTGTTAGAGCTAAAATTAGCATGTTTAAAGTGATTTTCATGCTTCCAGGGGCCCAAAACACAAGATTTATGGAATGGTTAAAAGTGCATGAAAATGGCCAATTTACTCACTCTGAGTTCTCAAAAAGGGTTTCTTCACCCCGGGAAGTTAATTAAATACCATTTGGAGGCATTTAATGTTCGAGCAAAAACGGCTGATTTTCGACAAAAGAGATAACACCCCCCCATTACGTCATGCTTCAGAAATGTGGAAAATGGTCCGTTTTCAAATGTTTTATTTTTGAACGTCAGTTCACATTTGTAGGTGGATCATCAGTGTTAGAGCTAAAATTAGCATGTTTAAAGTGATCTTCATGCTTCCAGGGGCTCGGGAAGTTAATTAAATACCATTTGGAGGCATTTAATGTTCGAGCAAAAACGGCTGATTTTCGACAAAAGAGATAACACCCCCCCATTACGTCATGCTTCAGAAATGTGGAAAATGGTCCGTTTTCAAATGTTTTATTTTTGAACGTCAGTTCACATTTGTAGGTGGATCATCAGTGTTAGAGCTAAAATTAGCATGTTTAAAGTGATTTTCATGCTTCCAGGGGCCCAAAACACAAGATTTATGGAATGGTTAAAAGTGCATGAAAATGGCCAATTTACTCACTCTGAGTTCTCAAAAAGGGTTTCTTCACCCCCGGAAGTTAATTAAATACCATTTGGAGGCATTTAATGTTCGAGCAAAAACGGCTGATTTTCGACAAAAGAGATAACACCCCCCCATTACGTCATGCTTCAGAAATGTGGAAAATGGTCCGTTTTTAAATGTTTTATTTTTGAACGTCAGTTCACATTTGTAGGTGGATCATCAGTGTTAGAGCTAAAATTAGCATGTTTAAAGTGATTTTCATGCTTCCAGGGGCTCGGGAAGTTAATTAAATACCATTTGGAGGCATTTAATGTTCGAGCAAAAATGGCTGATTTTCGACAAAAGAGATAACACCCCCCCATTACGTCATGCTTCAGAAATGTGGAAAATGGTCCGTTTTCAAATGTTTTATTTTTGAACGTCAGTTCACATTTGTAGGTGGATCATCAGTGTTAGAGCTAAAATTAGCATGTTTAAAGTGATTTTCATGCTTCCAGGGGCCCAAAACACAAGATTTATGGAATGGTTAAAAGTGCATGAAAATGGCCAATTTACTCACTCTGAGTTCTCAAAAAGGGTTTCTTCACCCCGGGAAGTTAATTAAATACCATTTGGAGGCATTTAATGTTCGAGCAAAAACGGCTGATTTTCGACAAAAGAGATAACACCCCCCCATTACGTCATGCTTCAGAAATGTGGAAAATGGTCCGTTTTCAAATGTTTTATTTTTGAACGTCAGTTCACATTTGTAGGTGGATCATCAGTGTTAGAGCTAAAATTAGCATGTTTAAAGTGATTTTCATGCTTCCAGGGGCTCGGGAAGTTAATTAAATACCATTTGGAGGCATTTAATGTTCGAGCAAAAACGGCTGATTTTCGACAAAAGAGATAACACCCTCCCATTACGTCATGCTTCAGAAATGTGGAAAATGGTCCGTTTTCAAATGTTTTATTTTTGAACGTCAGTTCACATTTGTAGGTGGATCATCAGTGTTAGAGCTAAAATTAGCATGTTTAAAGTGATTTTCATGCTTCCAGGGGCTCGGGAAGTGAAATAAATACCATTTGGAGGCATTTAATGTTCGAGCAAAAACGGCTGATTTTCGGCAAAAGAGATAACACCCCCCCATTACGTCATGCTTCAGAAATGTGGAAAATGGTCCGTTTTCAAATGTTTTATTTTTGAACGTCAGTTCACATTTGTAGGTGGATCATCAGTGTTAGAGCTAAAATTAGCATGTTTAAAGTGATTTTCATGCTTCCAGGGGCTCGGGAAGTTAATTAAATACCATTTGGAGGCATTTAATGTTCGAGCAAAAACGACTGATTTTCGACAAAAGAGAGAACACCCCCCCATTACGTCATGCTTCAGAAATGTGGAAAATGGTCCGTTTTCAAATGTTTTATTTTTGAACGTCAGTTCACATTTGTAGGTGGATCATCAGTGTTAGAGCTAAAATTAGCATGTTTAAAGTGATTTTCATGCTTCCAGGGGCTCGGAAAGTTAATTAAATACCATTTGGAGGCATTTAATGTTCGAGCAAAAACGGCTGATTTTCGACAAAAGAGATAACACCCCCCCATTACGTCATGCTTCAGAAATGTGGAAAATGGTCCGTTTTCAAATGTTTTATTTTTGAACGTCAGTTCACATTTGTAGGTGGATCATCAGTGTTAGAGCTAAAATTAGCATGTTTAAAGTGATTTTCATGCTTCCAGGGGCCCAAAACACAAGATTTATGGAATGGTTAAAAGTGCATGAAAATGGCCAATTTACTCACTCTGAGTTCTCAAAAAGGGTTTCTTCACCCCGGGAAGTTAATTAAATACCATTTGGAGGCATTTAATGTTCGAGCAAAAACGGCTGATTTTCGACAAAAGAGATAACACCCCCCCATTACGTCATGCTTCAGAAATGTGGAAAATGGTCCGTTTTCAAATGTTTTATTTTTGAACGTCAGTTCACATTTGTAGGTGGATCATCAGTGTTAGAGCTAAAATTAGCATGTTTAAAGTGATTTTCATGCTTCCAGGGGCTCGGGAAGTTAATTAAATACCATTTGGAGGCATTTAATGTTCAAGCAAAAACGGCTGATTTTCGACAAAAGAGATAACACCCCCCCATTACGTCAGGCTTCAGAAATGTGGAAAATGGTCCGTTTTCAAATGTTTTATTTTTGAACGTCAGTTCACATTTGTAGGTGGATCATCAGTGTTAGAGCTAAAATTAGCATGTTTAAAGTGATTTTCATGCTTCCAGGGGCTCGGGAAGTGAAATAAATACCATTTGGAGGCATTTAATGTTCGAGCAAAAACGGCTGATTTTCGGCAAAAGAGATAACACCCCCCCATTACGTCATGCTTCAGAAATGTGGAAAATGGTCCGTTTTCAAATGTTTTATTTTTGAACGTCAGTTCACATTTGTAGGTGGATCATCAGTGTTAGAGCTAAAATTAGCATGTTTGAAGTGATTTTCATGCTTCCAGGGGCTCGGGAAGTTAATTAAATACCATTTGGAGGCATTTAATGTTCGAGCAAAAACGGCTGATTTTCGACAAAAGAGATAACACCCCCCCATTACGTCATGCTTCAGAAATGTGGAAAATGGTCCGTTTTCAAATGTTTTATTTTTGAACGTCAGTTCACATTTGTAGGTGGATCATCAGTGTTAGAGCTAAAATTAGCATGTTTAAAGTGATTTTCATGCTTCCAGGGGCCCAAAACACAAGATTTATCGAATGGTTAAAAGTGCATGAAAATGGCCAATTTACTCACTCTGAGTTCTCAAAAAGGGTTTCTTCACCCCAGGAAGTTAATTAAATACCATTTGGAGGCATTTAATGTTCGAGCAAAAACGGCTGATTTTCGACAAAAGAGATAACACCCCCCCATTACGTCATGCTTCAGAAATGTGGAAAATGGTCCGTTTTCAAATGTTTTATTTTTGAACGTCAGTTCACATTTGTAGGTGGATCATCAGTGTTAGAGCTAAAATTAGCATGTTTAAAGTGATTTTCATGCTTCCAGGGGCTCGGGAAGTGAAATAAATACCATTTGGAGGCATTTAATGTTCGAGCAAAAACGGCTGATTTTCGACAAAAGAGATAACACCCCCCCATTACGTCATGCTTCAGAAATGTGGAAAATGGTCCGTTTTCAAATGTTTTATTTTTGAACGTCAGTTCACATTTGTAGGTGGATCATCAGTGTTAGAGCTAAAATTAGCATGTTTAAAGTGATTTTCATGCTTCCAGGGGCTCGGGAAGTTAATTAAATACCATTTGGAGGCATTTAATGTTCGAGAAAAAACGGCTGATTTTCGACAAAAGAGATAACACCCCCCCATTAGGTCATGCTTCAGAAATTTGGAAAATGGTCCGTTTTCAAATGTTTTATTTTTGAACGTCAGTTCACATTTGTAGGTGGATCATCAGTGTTAGAGCTAAAATTAGCATGTTTAAAGTGATTTTCATGCTTCCAGGGGCCCAAAACACAAGATTTATGGAATGGTTAAAAGTGCATGAAAATGGCCAATTTACTCACTCTGAGTACTCAAAAAGGGTTTCTTCACCCCGGGAAGTTAATTAAATACCATTTGGAGGCATTTAATGTTCGAGCAAAAACGGCTGATTTTCGACAAAAGAGATAACACCCCCCCCATTACGTCATGCTTCAGAAATGTGGAAAATGGTCCGTTTTCAAATGTTTTATTTTTGAACGTTAGTTCACATTTGTAGGTGGATCATCAGTGTTAGAGCTAAAATTAGCATGTTTAAAGTGATTTTCATGCTTCCAGGGGCCCAAAACACAAGATTTATGGAATGGTTAAAAGTGCATGAAAATGGCCAATTTACTCACTCTGAGTTCTCAAAAAGGGTTTCTTCACCCCCGGAAGTTAATTAAATACCATTTGGAGGCATTTAATGTTCGAGCAAAAACGGCTGATTTTCAACAAAAGAGATAACACCCCCCATTACGTCATGCTTCAGAAATGTGGAAAATGGTCCGTTTTTAAATGTTTTATTTTTGAACGTCAGTTCACATTTGTAGGTGGATCATCAGTGTTAGAGCTAAAATTAGCATGTTTAAAGTGATTTTCATGCTTCCAGGGGCTCGGGAAGTTAATTAAATACCATTTGGAGGCATTTAATGTTCGAGCAAAAACGGCTGATTTTCGACAAAAGAGATAACACCCCCCCATTACGTCATGCTTCAGAAATGTGGAAAATGGTCCGTTTTCAAATGTTTTATTTTTGAACGTCAGTTCACATTTGTAGGTGGATCATCAGTGTTAGAGCTAAAATTAGCATGTTTAAAGTGATTTTCATGCTTCCAGGGGCCCAAAACACAAGATTTATGGAATGGTTAAAAGTGCATGAAAATGGCCAATTTACTCACTCTGAGTTCTCAAAAAGGGTTTCTTGACCCCGGGAAGTTAATTAAATACCATTTGGAGGCATTTAATGTTCGAGCAAAAACGGCTGATTTTCGACAAAAGAGATAACACCCTCCCATTACGTCATGCTTCAGAAATGTGGAAAATGGTCCGTTTTCAAATGTTTTATTTTTGAACGTCAGTTCACATTTGTAGGTGGATCATCAGTGTTAGAGCTAAAATTAGCATGTTTAAAGTGATTTTGATGCTTCCAGGGGCTCGGGAAGTTAATTAAATACCATTTGGAGGCATTTAATGTTCGAGCAAAAACGGCTGATTTTCGGCAAAAGAGATAACACCCCCCCATTACGTCATGCTTAAGAAATGTGGAAAATGGTCCGTTTTCAAATGTTTTATTTTTGAACGTCAGTTCACATTTGTAGGTGGATCATCAGTGTTAGAGCTAAAATTAGCATGTTTAAAGTGATTTTCATGCTTCCAGGGGCTCGGGAAGTTAATTAAATACCATTTGGAGGCATTTAATGTTTGAGCAAAAACGGCTGATTTTCGACAAAAGAGATAACACCCCCCCATTACGTCATGCTTCAGAAATGTGGAAAATGGTCCGTTTTCAAATGTTTTATTTTTGAACGTCAGTTCACATTTGTAGGTGGATCATCAGTGTTAGAGCTAAAATTAGCATGTTTAAAGTGATTTTCATGCTTCCAGGGGCTCGGGAAGTTAATTAAATACCATTTGGAGGCATTTAATGTTCAAGCAAAAACGGCTGATTTTCGACAAAAGAGATAACACCCACCCATTACGTCATGCTTCAGAAATGTGGAAAATGGTCCGTTTTCAAATGTTTTATTTTTGAACGTCAGTTCACATTTGTAGGTGGATCATCAGTGTTAGAGCTAAAATTAGCATGTTTAAAGTGATTTTCATGCTTCCAGGGGCTCGGGAAGTGAAATAAATACCATTTGGAGGCATTTAATGTTCGAGCAAAAACTGCTGATTTTCGGCAAAAGAGATAACACCCCCCCATTACGTCATGCTTCAGAAATGTGGAAAATGGTCCGTTTTCAAATGTTTTATTTTTGAACGTCAGTTCACATTTGTAGGTGGATCATCAGTGTTAGAGCTAAAATTAGCATGTTTGAAGTGATTTTCATGCTTCCAGGGGCTCGGGAAGTTAATTAAATACCATTTGGAGGCATTTAATGTTCGAGCAAAAACGGCTGATTTTCGACAAAAGAGATAACACCCCCCCATTACGTCATGCTTCAGAAATGTGGAAAATGGTCCGTTTTCAAATGTTTTATTTTTGAACGTCAGTTCACATTTGTAGGTGGATCATCAGTGTTAGAGCTAAAATTAGCATGTTTAAAGTGATTTTCATGCTTCCAGGGGCTCGGGAAGTGAAATAAATACCATTTGGAGGCATTTAATGTTCGAGCAAAAACGGCTGATTTTCGACAAAAGAGATAACACCCCCCCATTACGTCATGCTTCAGAAATGTGGAAAATGGTCCGTTTTCAAATGTTTTATTTTTGAACGTCAGTTCACATTTGTAGGTGGATCATCAGTGTTAGAGCTAAAATTAGCATGTTTAAAGTGATTTTCATGCTTCCAGGGGCTCGGGAAGTTAATTAAATACCATTTGGAGGCATTTAATGTTCGAGAAAAAACGGCTGATTTTCGACAAAAGAGATAACACCCCCCCATTACGTCATGCTTCAGAAATTTGGAAAATGGTCCGTTTTCAAATGTTTTATTTTTGAACGTCAGTTCACATTTGTAGGTGGATCATCAGTGTTAGAGCTAAAATTAGCATGTTTAAAGTGATTTTCATGCTTCCAGGGGCCCAAAACACAAGATTTATGGAATGGTTAAAAGTGCATGAAAATGGCCAATTTACTCACTCTGAGTACTCAAAAAGGGTTTCTTCACCCCGGGAAGTTAATTAAATACCATTTGGAGGCATTTAATGTTCGAGCAAAAACGGCTGATTTTCGACAAAAGAGATAACACCCCCCCATTACGTCATGCTTCAGAAATGTGGAAAATGGTCCGTTTTCAAATGTTTTATTTTTGAACGTTAGTTCACATTTGTAGGTGGATCATCAGTGTTAGAGCTAAAATTAGCATGTTTAAAGTGATTTTCATGCTTCCAGGGGCCCAAAACACAAGATTTATGGAATGGTTAAAAGTGCATGAAAATGGCCAATTTACTCACTCTGAGTTCTCAAAAAGGGTTTCTTCACCCCGGGAAGTTAATTAAATACCATTTGGAGGCATTTAATGTTCGAGCAAAAACGGCTGATTTTCGACAAAAGAGATAACACCCCCCCATTACGTCATGCTTCAGAAATGTGGAAAATGGTCCGTTTTCAAATGTTTTATTTTTGAACGTCAGTTCACATTTGTAGGTGGATCATCAGTGTTAGAGCTAAAATTAGCATGTTTAAAGTGATTTTCATGCTTCCAGGGGCTCGGGAAGTTAATTAAATACCATTTGGAGGCATTTAATGTTCGAGCAAAAACGGCTGATTTTCGACAAAAGAGATAACACCCCCCCATTACGTCATGCTTCAGAAATGTGGAAAATGGTCCGTTTTCAAATGTTTTATTTTTGAACGTCAGTTCACATTTGTAGGTGGATCATCAGTGTTAGAGCTAAAATTAGCATGTTTAAAGTGATTTTCATGCTTCCAGGGGCCCAAAACACAAGATTTATGGAATGGTTAAAAGTGCATGAAAATGGCCAATTTACTCACTCTGAGTACTCAAAAAGGGTTTCTTCACCCCGGGAAGTTAATTAAATACCATTTGGAGGCATTTAATGTTCGAGCAAAAACGGCTGATTTTCGACAAAAGAGATAACACCCCCCCATTACGTCATGCTTCAGAAATGAGGAAAATGGTCCGTTTTCAAATGTTTTATTTTTGAACGTCAGTTCACATTTGTAGGTGGATCATCAGTGTTAGAGCTAAAATTAGCATGTTTAAAGTGATTTTCATGCTTCCAGGGGCCCAAAACACAAGATTTATGGAATGGTTAAAAGTGCATGAAAATGGCCAATTTACTCACTCTGAGTTCTCAAAAAGGGTTTCTTCACCCCGGGAAGTTAATTAAATACCATTTGGAGGCATTTAATGTTCGAGCAAAAACGGCTGATTTTCGACAAAAGAGATAACACCCCCCCATTACGTCATGCTTCAGAAATGTGGAAAATGGTCCGTTTTCAAATGTTTTATTTTTGAACGTCAGTTCACATTTGTAGGTGGATCATCAGTGTTAGAGCTAAAATTAGCATGTTTAAAGTGATTTTCATGCTTCCAGGGGCTCGGGAAGTTAATTAAATACCATTTGGAGGCATTTAATGTTTGAGCAAAAACGGCTGATTTTCGACAAAAGAGATAACACCCCCCCATTACGTCATGCTTCAGAAATGTGGAAAATGGTCCGTTTTCAAATGTTTTATTTTTGAACGTCAGTTCACATTTGTAGGTGGATCATCAGTGTTAGAGCTAAAATTAGCATGTTTAAAGTGATTTTCATGCTTCCAGGGGCCCAAAATACAAGATTTATGGAATGGTTAAAAGTGCATGAAAATGGCCAATTTACTCACTCTGAGTTCTCAAAAAGGGTTTCTTCACCCCGGGAAGTTAATTAAATACCATTTGGAGGCATTTAATGTTCCAGAAAAAACGGTTGATTTTCGACAAAAGAGATAACACCCCCCCATTACGTCATGCTTCAGAAATGTGGAAAATGGTCCGTTTTCAAATGTTTTATTTTTGAACGTCAGTTCACATTTGTAGGTGGATCATCAGTCTTAGAGCAAAAATTAGCATGTTTAAAGTGATTTTCATGCTTCCAGGGGCTCGGGAAGTTAATTAAATACCATTTGGAGGCATTTAATGTTCGAGCAAAAACGGCTGATTTTCGACAAAAGAGATAACACCCCCCCATTACGTCATGCTTCAGAAATGTGGAAAATGGTCCGTTTTCAAATGTTTTATTTTTGAACGTCAGTTCACATTTGTAGGTGGATCATCAGTGTTAGAGCTAAAATTAGCATGTTTAAAGTGATTTTCATGCTTCCAGGGGCTTGGGAAGTTAATTAAATACCATTTGGAGGCATTTAATGTTCGAGCAAAAACGGCTGATTTTCGACAAAAGAGATAACACCCCCCCCCATTACGTCATGCTTCAGAAATGTGGGAAATGGTCCGTTTTCAAATGTTTTATTTTTGAACGTCAGTTCACATTTGTAGGTGGATCATCAGTGTTAGAGCTAAAATTAGCATGTTTAAAGTGATTTTCATGCTTCCAGGGGGTCGGGAAGTTGATTAAATACCATTTGGAGGCATTTAATGTTCGAGCAAAAACGGCTGATTTTCGACAAAAGAGATAACACCCCCCCATTACGTCATGCTTCAGAAATGTGGAAAATGGTCCGTTTTCAAATGTTTTATTTTTGAACGTCAGTTCACATTTGTAGGTGGATCATCAGTGTTAGAGCTAAAATTAGCATGTTTAAAGTGATTTTCATGCTTCCAGGGGCCCAAAACACAAGATTTATGGAATGGTTAAAAGTCCATGAAAATGGCCAATTTACTCACTCTGAGTTCTCAAAAAGGGTTTCTTCACCCCCGGAAGTTAATTAAATACCATTTGGAGGCATTTAATGTTCGAGCAAAAACGGCTGATTTTCGACAAAAGAGATAACACCCCCCCATTGCGTCATGCTTCAGAAATGTGGAAAATGGTCCGTTTTTAAATGTTTTATTTTTGAACGTCAGTTCACATTTGTAGGTGGATCATCAGTGTTAGAGCTAAAATTAGCATGTTTAAAGTGATTTTCATGCTTCCAGGGGCTCGGGAAGTTAATTAAATACCATTTGGAGGCATTTAATGTTCGAGCAAAAACGGCTGATTTTCGACAAAAGAGATAACACCCCCCCATTACGTCATGCTTCAGAAATGTGGAAAATGGTCCGTTTTCAAATGTTTTATTTTTGAACGTCAGTTCACATTTGTAGGTGGATCATCAGTGTTAGAGCTAAAATTAGCATGTTTAAAGTGATTTTCATGCTTCCAGGGGCCCAAAACACAAGATTTATGGAATGGTTAAAAGTGCATGAAAATGGCCAATTTACTCACTCTGAGTTCTCAAAAAGGGTTTCTTCACCCCGGGAAGTTAATTAAATACCATTTGGAGGCATTTAATGTTTGAGCAAAAACGGCTGATTTTCGACAAAAGAGATAACACCCCCCCATTACGTCATGCTTCAGAAATGTGGAAAATGGTCCGTTTTCAAATGTTTTATTTTTGAACGTCAGTTCACATTTGTAGGTGGATCATCAGTGTTAGAGCTAAAATTAGCATGTTTAAAGTGATTTTCATGCTTCCAGGGGCTCGGGAAGTTAATTAAATACCATTTGGAGGCATTTAATGTTCGAGCAAAAACGGCTGATTTTCGACAAAAGAGATAACACCCCCCCATTACGTCATGCTTCAGAAATGTGGAAAATGGTCCGTTTTCAAATGTTTTATTTTTGAACGTCAGTTCACATTTGTAGGTGGATCATCAGTGTTAGAGCTAAAATTAGCATGTTTAAAGTGATTTTCATGCTTCCAGGGGCTCGGGAAGTGAAATAAATACCATTTGGAGGCATTTAATGTTCGAGCAAAAACGGCTGATTTTCGGCAAAAGAGATAACACCCCCCCATTACGTCATGCTTCAGAAATGTGGAAAATGGTCCGTTTTCAAATGTTTTATTTTTGAACGTCAGTTCACATTTGTAGGTGGATCATCAGTGTTAGAGCTAAAATTAGCATGTTTAAAGTGATTTTCATGCTTCCAGGGGCTCGGGAAGTTAATTAAATACCATTTGGAGGCATTTAATGTTCGAGCAAAAACGGCTGATTTTCGACAAAAGAGATAACACCCCCCCATTACGTCATGCTTCAGAAATGTGGAAAATGTTCCGTTTTCAAATGTTTTATTTTTGAACGTCAGTTCACATTTGTAGGTGGATCATCAGTGTTAGAGCTAAAATTAGCATGTTTAAAGTGATTTTCATGCTTCCAGGGGCTCGGAAAGTTAATTAAATACCATTTGGAGGCATTTAATGTTCGAGCAAAAACGGCTGATTTTCGACAAAAGAGATAACACCCCCCCATTACGTCATGCTTCAGAAATGTGGAAAATGGTCCGTTTTCAAATGTTTTATTTTTGAACGTCAGTTCACATTTGTAGGTGGATCATCAGTGTTAGAGCTAAAATTAGCATGTTTAAAGTGATTTTCATGCTTCCAGGGGCCCAAAACACAAGATTTATGGAATGGTTAAAAGTGCATTAAAATGGCCAATTTACTCACTCTGAGTTCTCAAAAAGGGTTTCTTCACCCCGGGAAGTTAATTAAATACCATTTGGAGGCATTTAATGTTCGAGCAAAAACGGCTGATTTTCGACAAAAGAGATAACACCCCCCCATTACGTCATGCTTCAGAAATGTGGAAAATGGTCCGTTTTCAAATGTTTTATTTTTGAACGTCAGTTCACATTTGTAGGTGGATCATCAGTGTTAGAGCTAAAATTAGCATGTTTAAAGTGATTTTCATGCTTCCAGGGGCTCGGGAAGTTAATTAAATACCATTTGGAGGCATTTAATGTTCGAGCAAAAACGGCTGATTTTCGACAAAAGAGATAACACCCCCCCATTACGTCATGCTTCAGAAATGTGGAAAATGGTCCGTTTTCAAATGTTTTATTTTTGAACGTCAGTTCACATTTGTAGGTGGATCATCAGTGTTAGAGCTAAAATTAGCATGTTTAAAGTGATTTTCATGCTTCCAGGGGCTCGGGAAGTGAAATAAATACCATTTGGAGGCATTTAATGTTCGAGCAAAAACGGCTGATTTTCGACAAAAGAGATAACACCCCCCCATTACGTCATGCTTCAGAAATGTGGAAAATGGTCCGTTTTCAAATGTTTTATTTTTGAACGTCAGTTCACATTTGTAGGTGGATCATCAGTGTTAGAGCTAAAATTAGCATGTTTAAAGTGATTTTCATGCTTCCAGGGGCCCAAAACACAAGATTTATGGAATGGTTAAAAGTGCATGAAAATGGCCAATTTACTCACTCTGAGTTCTCAAAAAGGGTTTCTTCACCCCGGGAAGTTAATTAAATACCATTTGGAGGCATTTAATGTTCGAGCAAAAACGGCTGATTTTCGACAAAAGAGATAACACCCCCCATTACGTCATGCTTCAGAAATGTGGAAAATGGTCCGTTTTCAAATGTTTTATTTTTGAACGTCAGTTCACATTTGTAGGTGGACCATCAGCGTTAGAGCTAAAATTAGCATGTTTAAAGTGATTTTCATGCTTCCAGGGGCTCGGGAAGTGAAATAAATACCATTTGGAGGCATTTAATGTTCGAGCAAAAACGGCTGATTTTCGACAAAAGAGATAACACCCCCCCATTACGTCATGCTTCAGAAATGTGGAAAATGGTCCGTTTTCAAATGTTTTATTTTTGAACGTCAGTTCACATTTGTAGGTGGATCATCAGTGTTAGAGCTAAAATTAGCATGTTTAAAGTGATTTTCATGCTTCCAGGGGCTCGGGAAGTTAATTAAATACCATTTGGAGGCATTTAATGTTCGAGAAAAAACGGCTGATTTTCGACAAAAGAGATAACACCCGCCCATTACGTCATGCTTCAGAAATTTGGAAAATGGTCCGTTTTCAAATGTTTTATTTTTGAACGTCAGTTCACATTTGTAGGTGGATCATCAGTGTTAGAGCTAAAATTAGCATGTTTAAAGTGATTTTCATGCTTCCAGGGGCCCAAAACACAAGATTTATGGAATGGTTAAAAGTGCATGAAAATGGCCAATTTACTCACTCTGAGTACTCAAAAAGGGTTTCTTCACCCCGGGAAGTTAATTAAATACCATTTGGAGGCATTTAATGTTCGAGCAAAAACGGCTGATTTTCGAGAAAAGAGATAACACCCCCCCATTACGTCATGCTTCAGAAATGTGGAAAATGGTCCGTTTTCAAATGTTTTATTTTTGAACGTTAGTTCACATTTGTAGGTGGATCATCAGTGTTAGAGCTAAAATTAGCATGTTTAAAGTGATTTTCATGCTTCCAGGGGCCCAAAACACAAGATTTATGGAATGGTTAAAAGTGCATGAAAATGGCCAATTTACTCACTCTGAGTTCTCAAAAAGGGTTTCTTCACCCCGGGAAGTTAATTAAATACCATTTGGAGGCATTTAATGTTCGAGCAAAAACGGCTGATTTTCGACAAAAGAGATAACACCCCCCCATTACGTCATGCTTCAGAAATGTGGAAAATGGTCCGTTTTCAAATGTTTTATTTTTGAACGTCAGTTCACATTTGTAGGTGGATCTTCAGTGTTAGAGCTAAAATTAGCATGTTTAAAGTGATTTTCATGCTTCCAGGGGCTCGGGAAGTTAATTAAATACCATTTGGAGGCATTTAATGTTCGAGCAAAAACGGCTGATTTTCGGCAAAAGAGATAACACCCCCCCATACGTCATGCTTCAGAAATGTGGAAAATGGTCCGTTTTCAAATGTTTTATTTTTGAACGTCAGTTCACATATGTAGGTGGATCATCAGTGTTAGAGCTAAAATTAGCATGTTTAAAGTGATTTTCATGCTTCCAGGGGCCCAAAACACAAGATTTATGGAATGGTTAAAAGTGCATGAAAATGGCCAATTTACTCACTCTGAGTACTCAAAAAGGGTTTCTTCACCCCGGGAAGTTAATTAAATACCATTTGGAGGCATTTAATGTTCGAGCAAAAACGGCTGATTTTCGACAAAAGAGATAACACCCCCCCATTACGTCATGCTTCAGAAATGTGGAAAATGGTCCGTTTTCAAATGTTTTATTTTTGAACGTCAGTTCACATTTGTAGGTGGATCATCAGTGTTAGAGCTAAAATTAGCAGGTTTAAAGTGATTTTCATGCTTCCAGGGGCCCAAAACACAAGATTTATGGAATGGTTAAAAGTGCATGAAAATGGCCAATTTACTCACTCTGAGTTCTCAAAAAGGGTTTCTTCACCCCGGGAAGTTCATTAAATACCATTTGGAGGCATTTAATGTTCGAGCAAAAACGGCTGATTTTCGACAAAAGAGATAACACCCCCCCATTACGTCATGCTTCAGAAATGTGGAAAATGGTCCGTTTTCAAATGTTTTATTTTTGAACGTCAGTTCACATTTGTAGGTGGATCATCAGTGTTAGAGCTAAAATTAGCATGTTTAAAGTGATTTTCATGCTTCCAGGGGCCCAAAACACAAGATTTATGGAATGGTTAAAAGTGCATGAAAATGGCCAATTTACTCACTCTGAGTTCTCAAAAAGGGTTTCTTCACCCCGGGAAGTTAATTAAATACCATTTGGAGGCATTTAATGTTCGAGCAAAAACGGCTGATTTTCGACAAAAGAGATAACACCCCCCCATTACGTCATGCTTCAGAAATGTGGAAAATGGTCTGTTTTCAAATGTTTTATTTTTGAACGTCAGTTCACATTTGTAGGTGGATCATCAGTGTTAGAGCTAAAATTAGCATGTTTAAAGTGATTTTCATGCTTCCAGGGGCTCGGGAAGTTAATTAAATACCATTTGGAGGCATTTAATGTTTGAGCAAAAACGGCTGATTTTCGACAAAAGAGATAACACCCCCCCATTACGTCATGCTTCAGAAATGTGGAAAATGGTCCGTTTTCAAATGTTTTATTTTTGAACGTCAGTTCACATTTGTAGGTGGATCATCAGTGTTAGAGCTAAAATTAGCATGTTTAAAGTGATTTTCATGCTTCCAGGGGCTCGGGAAGTTAATTAAATATCATTTGGAGGCATTTAATGTTCGAGCAAAAACGGCTGATTTTCGACAAAAGAGATAACACCCCCCCATTACGTCATGCTTCAGAAATGTGGGAAATGGTCCGTTTTCAAATGTTTTATTTTTGAACGTCAGTTCACATTTGTAGGTGGATCATCAGTGTTAGAGCTAAAATTAGCATGTTTAAAGTGATTTTCATGCTTCCAGGGGCTCGGGAAGTTAATTAAATACCATTTGGAGGCATTTAATGTTCGAGCAAAAACGGCTGATTTTCGACAAAAGAGATAACACCCCCCATTACGTCATGCTTCAGAAATGTGGAAAATGGTCCGTTTTCAAATGTTTTATTTTTGAACGTCAGTTCACATTTGTAGGTGGATCATCAGTGTTAGAGCTAAAATTAGCATGTTTAAAGTGATTTTCATGCTTCCAGGGGCTCGGGAAGTTAATTAAATACCATTTGGAGGCATTTAATGTTCGAGCAAAAACGGCTGATTTTCGAAAAAAGAGATAACACCCCCCCATTACGTCATGCTTCAGAAATGTGGAAAATGGTCCGTTTTCAAATGTTTTATTTTTGAACGTCAGTTCACATTTGTAGGTGGATCATCAGTGTTAGAGCTAAAATTAGCATGTTTAAAGTGATTTTCATGCTTCCAGGGGCTCGGGAAGTTAATTAAATACCATTTGGAGGCATTTAATGTTCGAGCAAAAACGGCTGATTTTCGACAAAAGAGATAACACCCCCCCATTACGTCATGCTTCAGAAATGTGGAAAATGGTCCGTTTTCAAATGTTTTATTTTTGAACGTCAGTTCACATTTATAGGTGGATCATCAGTGTTAGAGCTAAAATTAGCATGTTTAAAGTGATTTTCATGCTTCCAGGGGCCCAAAACACAAGATTTATGGAATGGTTAAAAGTGCATGAAAATGGCCAATTTACTCACTCTGAGTTCTCAAAAAGGGTTTCTTCACCCCGGGAAGTTAATTAAATACCATTTGGAGGCATTTAATGTTCGAGCAAAAACTGCTGATTTTCGACAAAAGAGATAACACCCCCCCATTACGTCATGCTTCAGTAATGTGGAAAATGGTCCGTTTTCAAATGTTTTATTTTTGAACGTCAGTTCACATTTGTAGGTGGATCATCAGTGTTAGAGCTAAAATTAGCATGTTTAAAGTGATTTTCATGCTTCCAGGGGCTCGGGAAGTTAATTAAATACCATTTGGAGGCATTTAATGTTCGAGAAAAAACGGCTGATTTTCGACAAAAGAGATAACACCCCCCCATTACGTCATGCTTCAGAAATTTGGAAAATGGTCCGTTTTCAAATGTTTTATTTTTGAACGTCAGTTCACATTTGTAGGTGGATCATCAGTGTTAGAGCTAAAATTAGCATGTTTAAAGTGATTTTCATGCTTCCAGGGGCCCAAAACACAAGATTTATGGAATGGTTAAAAGTGCATGAAAATGG
The DNA here is from genome assembly GCF_964263255.1 of Lissotriton vulgaris. Classification (NCBI taxonomy): domain Eukaryota; kingdom Metazoa; phylum Chordata; class Amphibia; order Caudata; family Salamandridae; genus Lissotriton; species Lissotriton vulgaris. Next base: position 282,176 of record NW_028253354.1, read on the forward strand.
CCAATTTACTCACTCTGAGTACTCAAAAAGGGTTTCTTCACCCCGGGAAGTTAATTAAATACCATTTGGAGGCATTTAATGTTCGAGCAAAAACGGCTGATTTTCGACAAAAGAGATAACACCCCCCCATTACGTCATGCTTCAGAAATGTGGAAAATGGTCCGTTTTCAAATGTTTTATTTTTGAACGTTAGTTCACATTTGTGGGTGGATCATCAGTGTTAGAGCTAAAATTAGCATGTTTAAAGTGATTTTCATGCTTCCAGGGGCCCAAAACACAAGATTTATGGAATGGTTAAAAGTGCATGAAAATGGCCAATTTACTCACTCTGAGTTCTCAAAAAGGGTTTCTTCACCCCGGGAAGTTCATTAAATACCATTTGGAGGCATTTAATGTTCGAGCAAAAACGGCTGATTTTCGACAAAAGAGATAACACCCCCCCATTACGTCATGCTTCAGAAATGTGGAAAATGGTCCGTTTTCAAATGTTTTATTTTTGAACGTCAGTTCACATTTGTAGGTGGATCATCAGTGTTAGAGCTAAAATTAGCATGTTTAAAGTGATTTTCATGCTTCCAGGGGCCCAAAACACAAGATTTATGGAATGGTTAAAAGTGCATGAAAATGGCCAATTTACTCACTCTGAGTTCTCAAAAAGGGTTTCTTCACCCCGGGAAGTTAATTAAATACCATTTGGAGGCATTTAATGTTCGAGCAAAAACGGCTGATTTTCGACAAAAGAGATAACACCCCCCCATTACGTCATGCTTCAGAAATGTGGAAAATGGTCCGTTTTCAAATGTTTTATTTTTGAACGTCAGTTCACATTTGTAGGTGGATCATCAGTGTTAGAGCTAAAATTAGCATGTTTAAAGTGATTTTCATGCTTCCAGGGGCTCGGGAAGTTAATTAAATATCATTTGGAGGCATTTAATGTTCGAGCAAAAACGGCTGATTTTCGACAAAAGAGATAACACCCCCCCATTACGTCATGCTTCAGAAATGTGGGAAATGGTCCGTTTTCAAATGTTTTATTTTTGAACGTCAGTTCACATTTGTAGGTGGATCATCAGTGTTAGAGCTAAAATTAGCATGTTTAAAGTGATTTTCATGCTTCCAGGGGCTCGGGAAGTTAATTAAATACCATTTGGAGGCATTTAATGTTCGAGCAAAAACGGCTGATTTTCGACAAAAGAGATAACACCCCCCATTACGTCATGCTTCAGAAATGTGGAAAATGGTCCGTTTTCAAATGTTTTATTTTTGAACGTCAGTTCACATTTGTAGGTGGATCATCAGTGTTAGAGCTAAAATTAGCATGTTTAAAGTGATTTTCATGCTTCCAGGGGCTCGGGAAGTTAATTAAATACCATTTGGAGGCATTTAATGTTCGAGCAAAAACGGCTGATTTTCGAAAAAAGAGATAACACCCCCCCATTACGTCATGCTTCAGAAATGTGGAAAATGGTCCGTTTTCAAATGTTTTATTTTTGAACGTCAGTTCACATTTGTAGGTGGATCATCAGTGTTAGAGCTAAAATTAGCATGTTTAAAGTGATTTTCATGCTTCCAGGGGCTCGGGAAGTTAATTAAATACCATTTGGAGGCATTTAATGTTCGAGCAAAAACGGCTGATTTTCGACAAAAGAGATAACACCCCCCCATTACGTCATGCTTCAGAAATGTGGAAAATGGTCCGTTTTCAAATGTTTTATTTTTGAACGTCAGTTCACATTTGTAGGTGGATCATCAGTGTTAGAGCTAAAATTAGCATGTTTAAAGTGATTTTCATGCTTCCAGGGGCCCAAAACACAAGATTTATGGAATGGTTAAAAGTGCATGAAAATGGCCAATTTACTCACTCTGAGTTCTCAAAAAGGGTTTCTTCACCCCGGGAAGTTAATTAAATACCATTTGGAGGCATTTAATGTTCGAGCAAAAACTGCTGATTTTCGACAAAAGAGATAACACCCCCCCATTACGTCATGCTTCAGTAATGTGGAAAATGGTCCGTTTTCAAATGTTTTATTTTTGAACGTCAGTTCACATTTGTAGGTGGATCATCAGTGTTAGAGCTAAAATTAGCATGTTTAAAGTGATTTTCATGCTTCCAGGGGCTCGGGAAGTTAATTAAATACCATTTGGAGGCATTTAATGTTCGAGAAAAAACGGCTGATTTTCGACAAAAGAGATAACACCCCCCCATTACGTCATGCTTCAGAAATTTGGAAAATGGTCCGTTTTCAAATGTTTTATTTTTGAACGTCAGTTCACATTTGTAGGTGGATCATCAGTGTTAGAGCTAAAATTAGCATGTTTAAAGTGATTTTCATGCTTCCAGGGGCCCAAAACACAAGATTTATGGAATGGTTAAAAGTGCATGAAAATGGCCAATTTACTCACTCTGAGTACTCAAAAAGGGTTTCTTCACCCCGGGAAGTTAATTAAATACCATTTGGAGGCATTTAATGTTCGAGCAAAAACGGCTGATTTTCGACAAAAGAGATAACACCCCCCCATTACGTCATGCTTCAGAAATGTGGAAAATGGTCCGTTTTCAAATGTTTTATTTTTGAACGTTAGTTCACATTTGTGGGTGGATCATCAGTGTTAGAGCTAAAATTAGCATGTTTAAAGTGATTTTCATGCTTCCAGGGGCCCAAAACACAAGATTTATGGAATGGTTAAAAGTGCATGAAAATGGCCAATTTACTCACTCTGAGTTCTCAAAAAGGGTTTCTTCACCCCGGGAAGTTAATTAAATACCATTTGGAGGCATTTAATGTTCGAGCAAAAACGGCTGATTTTCGACAAAAGAGATAACACCCCCCCATTACGTCATGCTTCAGAAATGTGGAAAATGGTCCGTTTTCAAATGTTTTATTTTTGAACGTCAGTTCACATTTGTAGGTGGATCATCAGTGTTAGAGCTAAAATTAGCATGTTTAAAGTGATTTTCATGCTTCCAGGGGCCCAAAACACAAGATTTATGGAATGGTTAAAAGTGCATGAAAATGGCCAATTTACTCACTCTGAGTTCTCAAAAAGGGTTTCTTCACCCCGGGAAGTTAATTAAATACCATTTGGAGGCATTTAATGTTCGAGCAAAAACGGCTGATTTTCGACAAAAGAGATAACACCCCCCCATTACGTCATGCTTCAGAAATGTGGAAAATGGTCCGTTTTCAAATGTTTTATTTTTGAACGTCAGTTCACATTTGTAGGTGGATCTTCAGTGTTAGAGCTAAAATTAGCATGTTTAAAGTGATTTTCATGCTTCCAGGGGCTCGGGAAGTTAATTAAATACCATTTGGAGGCATTTAATGTTCGAGCAAAAACGGCTGATTTTCGGCAAAAGAGATAACACCCCCCCATACGTCATGCTTCAGAAATGTGGAAAATGGTCCGTTTTCAAATGTTTTATTTTTGAACGTCAGTTCACATATGTAGGTGGATCATCAGTGTTAGAGCTAAAATTAGCATGTTTAAAGTGATTTTCATGCTTCCAGGGGCCCAAAACACAAGATTTATGGAATGGTTAAAAGTGCATGAAAATGGCCAATTTACTCACTCTGAGTACTCAAAAAGGGTTTCTTCACCCCGGGAAGTTAATTAAATACCATTTGGAGGCATTTAATGTTCGAGCAAAAACGGCTGATTTTCGACAAAAGAGATAACACCCCCCCATTACGTCATGCTTCAGAAATGTGGAAAATGGTCCGTTTTCAAATGTTTTATTTTTGAACGTCAGTTCACATTTGTAGGTGGATCATCAGTGTTAGAGCTAAAATTAGCAGGTTTAAAGTGATTTTCATGCTTCCAGGGGCCCAAAACACAAGATTTATGGAATGGTTAAAAGTGCATGAAAATGGCCAATTTACTCACTCTGAGTTCTCAAAAAGGGTTTCTTCACCCCGGGAAGTTCATTAAATACCATTTGGAGGCATTTAATGTTCGAGCAAAAACGGCTGATTTTCGACAAAAGAGATAACACCCCCCCATTACGTCATGCTTCAGAAATGTGGAAAATGGTCCGTTTTCAAATGTTTTATTTTTGAACGTCAGTTCACATTTGTAGGTGGATCATCAGTGTTAGAGCTAAAATTAGCATGTTTAAAGTGATTTTCATGCTTCCAGGGGCCCAAAACACAAGATTTATGGAATGGTTAAAAGTGCATGAAAATGGCCAATTTACTCACTCTGAGTTCTCAAAAAGGGTTTCTTCACCCCGGGAAGTTAATTAAATACCATTTGGAGGCATTTAATGTTCGAGCAAAAACGGCTGATTTTCGACAAAAGAGATAACACCCCCCCATTACGTCATGCTTCAGAAATGTGGAAAATGGTCTGTTTTCAAATGTTTTATTTTTGAACGTCAGTTCACATTTGTAGGTGGATCATCAGTGTTAGAGCTAAAATTAGCATGTTTAAAGTGATTTTCATGCTTCCAGGGGCTCGGGAAGTTAATTAAATACCATTTGGAGGCATTTAATGTTTGAGCAAAAACGGCTGATTTTCGACAAAAGAGATAACACCCCCCCATTACGTCATGCTTCAGAAATGTGGAAAATGGTCCGTTTTCAAATGTTTTATTTTTGAACGTCAGTTCACATTTGTAGGTGGATCATCAGTGTTAGAGCTAAAATTAGCATGTTTAAAGTGATTTTCATGCTTCCAGGGGCTCGGGAAGTTAATTAAATATCATTTGGAGGCATTTAATGTTCGAGCAAAAACGGCTGATTTTCGACAAAAGAGATAACACCCCCCCATTACGTCATGCTTCAGAAATGTGGGAAATGGTCCGTTTTCAAATGTTTTATTTTTGAACGTCAGTTCACATTTGTAGGTGGATCATCAGTGTTAGAGCTAAAATTAGCATGTTTAAAGTGATTTTCATGCTTCCAGGGGCTCGGGAAGTTAATTAAATACCATTTGGAGGCATTTAATGTTCGAGCAAAAACGGCTGATTTTCGACAAAAGAGATAACACCCCCCATTACGTCATGCTTCAGAAATGTGGAAAATGGTCCGTTTTCAAATGTTTTATTTTTGAACGTCAGTTCACATTTGTAGGTGGATCATCAGTGTTAGAGCTAAAATTAGCATGTTTAAAGTGATTTTCATGCTTCCAGGGGCTCGGGAAGTTAATTAAATACCATTTGGAGGCATTTAATGTTCGAGCAAAAACGGCTGATTTTCGAAAAAAGAGATAACACCCCCCCATTACGTCATGCTTCAGAAATGTGGAAAATGGTCCGTTTTCAAATGTTTTATTTTTGAACGTCAGTTCACATTTGTAGGTGGATCATCAGTGTTAGAGCTAAAATTAGCATGTTTAAAGTGATTTTCATGCTTCCAGGGGCTCGGGAAGTTAATTAAATACCATTTGGAGGCATTTAATGTTCGAGCAAAAACGGCTGATTTTCGACAAAAGAGATAACACCCCCCCATTACGTCATGCTTCAGAAATGTGGAAAATGGTCCGTTTTCAAATGTTTTATTTTTGAACGTCAGTTCACATTTGTAGGTGGATCATCAGTGTTAGAGCTAAAATTAGCATGTTTAAAGTGATTTTCATGCTTCCAGGGGCCCAAAACACAAGATTTATGGAATGGTTAAAAGTGCATGAAAATGGCCAATTTACTCACTCTGAGTTCTCAAAAAGGGTTTCTTCACCCCGGGAAGTTAATTAAATACCATTTGGAGGCATTTAATGTTCGAGCAAAAACTGCTGATTTTCGACAAAAGAGATAACACCCCCCCATTACGTCATGCTTCAGTAATGTGGAAAATGGTCCGTTTTCAAATGTTTTATTTTTGAACGTCAGTTCACATTTGTAGGTGGATCATCAGTGTTAGAGCTAAAATTAGCATGTTTAAAGTGATTTTCATGCTTCCAGGGGCTCGGGAAGTTAATTAAATACCATTTGGAGGCATTTAATGTTCGAGAAAAAACGGCTGATTTTCGACAAAAGAGATAACACCCCCCCATTACGTCATGCTTCAGAAATTTGGAAAATGGTCCGTTTTCAAATGTTTTATTTTTGAACGTCAGTTCACATTTGTAGGTGGATCATCAGTGTTAGAGCTAAAATTAGCATGTTTAAAGTGATTTTCATGCTTCCAGGGGCCCAAAACACAAGATTTATGGAATGGTTAAAAGTGCATGAAAATGGCCAATTTACTCACTCTGAGTACTCAAAAAGGGTTTCTTCACCCCGGGAAGTTAATTAAATACCATTTGGAGGCATTTAATGTTCGGGCAAAAACGGCTGATTTTCGACAAAAGAGATAACACCCCCCCATTACGTCATGCTTCAGAAATGTGGAAAATGGTCCGTTTTCAAATGTTTTATTTTTGAACGTTAGTTCACATTTGTGGGTGGATCATCAGTGTTAGAGCTAAAATTAGCATGTTTAAAGTGATTTTCATGCTTCCAGGGGCCCAAAACACAAGATTTATGGAATGGTTAAAAGTGCATGAAAATGGCCAATTTACTCACTCTGAGTTCTCAAAAAGGGTTTCTTCACCCCGGGAAGTTAATTAAATACCATTTGGAGGCATTTAATGTTCGAGCAAAAACGGCTGATTTTCGACAAAAGAGATAACACCCCCCCATTACGTCATGCTTCAGAAATGTGGAAAATGGTCCGTTTTCAAATGTTTTATTTTTGAACGTCAGTTCACATTTGTAGGTGGATCATCAGTGTTAGAGCTAAAATTAGCATGTTTAAAGTGATCTTCATGCTTCCAGGGGCTCGGGAAGTTAATTAAATACCATTTGGAGGCATTTAATGTTCGAGCAAAAACGGCTGATTTTCGACAAAAGAGATAACACCCCCCCATTACGTCATGCTTCAGAAATGTGGAAAATGGTCCGTTTTCAAATGTTTTATTTTTGAACGTCAGTTCACATTTGTAGGTGGATCATCAGTGTTAGAGCTAAAATTAGCATGTTTAAAGTGATTTTCATGCTTCCAGGGGCCCAAAACACAAGATTTATGGAATGGTTAAAAGTGCATGAAAATGGCCAATTTACTCACTCTGAGTTCTCAAAAAGGGTTTCTTCACCCCCGGAAGTTAATTAAATACCATTTGGAGGCATTTAATGTTCGAGCAAAAACGGCTGATTTTCGACAAAAGAGATAACACCCCCCCATTACGTCATGCTTCAGAAATGTGGAAAATGGTCCGTTTTTAAATGTTTTATTTTTGAACGTCAGTTCACATTTGTAGGTGGATCATCAGTGTTAGAGCTAAAATTAGCATGTTTAAAGTGATTTTCATGCTTCCAGGGGCTCGGGAAGTTAATTAAATACCATTTGGAGGCATTTAATGTTCGAGCAAAAATGGCTGATTTTCGACAAAAGAGATAACACCCCCCCATTACGTCATGCTTCAGAAATGTGGAAAATGGTCCGTTTTCAAATGTTTTATTTTTGAACGTCAGTTCACATTTGTAGGTGGATCATCAGTGTTAGAGCTAAAATTAGCATGTTTAAAGTGATTTTCATGCTTCCAGGGGCCCAAAACACAAGATTTATGGAATGGTTAAAAGTGCATGAAAATGGCCAATTTACTCACTCTGAGTTCTCAAAAAGGGTTTCTTCACCCCGGGAAGTTAATTAAATACCATTTGGAGGCATTTAATGTTCGAGCAAAAACGGCTGATTTTCGACAAAAGAGATAACACCCCCCCATTACGTCATGCTTCAGAAATGTGGAAAATGGTCCGTTTTCAAATGTTTTATTTTTGAACGTCAGTTCACATTTGTAGGTGGATCATCAGTGTTAGAGCTAAAATTAGCATGTTTAAAGTGATTTTCATGCTTCCAGGGGCTCGGGAAGTTAATTAAATACCATTTGGAGGCATTTAATGTTCGAGCAAAAACGGCTGATTTTCGACAAAAGAGATAACACCCTCCCATTACGTCATGCTTCAGAAATGTGGAAAATGGTCCGTTTTCAAATGTTTTATTTTTGAACGTCAGTTCACATTTGTAGGTGGATCATCAGTGTTAGAGCTAAAATTAGCATGTTTAAAGTGATTTTCATGCTTCCAGGGGCTCGGGAAGTGAAATAAATACCATTTGGAGGCATTTAATGTTCGAGCAAAAACGGCTGATTTTCGGCAAAAGAGATAACACCCCCCCATTACGTCATGCTTCAGAAATGTGGAAAATGGTCCGTTTTCAAATGTTTTATTTTTGAACGTCAGTTCACATTTGTAGGTGGATCATCAGTGTTAGAGCTAAAATTAGCATGTTTAAAGTGATTTTCATGCTTCCAGGGGCTCGGGAAGTTAATTAAATACCATTTGGAGGCATTTAATGTTCGAGCAAAAACGGCTGATTTTCGACAAAAGAGAGAACACCCCCCCATTACGTCATGCTTCAGAAATGTGGAAAATGGTCCGTTTTCAAATGTTTTATTTTTGAACGTCAGTTCACATTTGTAGGTGGATCATCAGTGTTAGAGCTAAAATTAGCATGTTTAAAGTGATTTTCATGCTTCCAGGGGCTCGGAAAGTTAATTAAATACCATTTGGAGGCATTTAATGTTCGAGCAAAAACGGCTGATTTTCGACAAAAGAGATAACACCCCCCCATTACGTCATGCTTCAGAAATGTGGAAAATGGTCCGTTTTCAAATGTTTTATTTTTGAACGTCAGTTCACATTTGTAGGTGGATCATCAGTGTTAGAGCTAAAATTAGCATGTTTAAAGTGATTTTCATGCTTCCAGGGGCCCAAAACACAAGATTTATGGAATGGTTAAAAGTGCATGAAAATGGCCAATTTACTCACTCTGAGTTCTCAAAAAGGGTTTCTTCACCCCGGGAAGTTAATTAAATACCATTTGGAGGCATTTAATGTTCGAGCAAAAACGGCTGATTTTCGACAAAAGAGATAACACCCCCCCATTACGTCATGCTTCAGAGATGTGGAAAATGGTCCGTTTTCAAATGTTTTATTTTTGAACGTCAGTTCACATTTGTAGGTGGATCATCAGTGTTAGAGCTAAAATTAGCATGTTTAAAGTGATTTTCATGCTTCCAGGGGCTCGGGAAGTTAATTAAATACCATTTGGAGGCATTTAATGTTCAAGCAAAAACGGCTGATTTTCGACAAAAGAGATAACACCCCCCCATTACGTCATGCTTCAGAAATGTGGAAAATGGTCCGTTTTCAAATGTTTTATTTTTGAACGTCAGTTCACATTTGTAGGTGGATCATCAGTGTTAGAGCTAAAATTAGCATGTTTAAAGTGATTTTCATGCTTCCAGGGGCTCGGGAAGTGAAATAAATACCATTTGGAGGCATTTAATGTTCGAGCAAAAACGGCTGATTTTCGGCAAAAGAGATAACACCCCCCCATTACGTCATGCTTCAGAAATGTGGAAAATGGTCCGTTTTCAAATGTTTTATTTTTGAACGTCAGTTCACATTTGTAGGTGGATCATCAGTGTTAGAGCTAAAATTAGCATGTTTGAAGTGATTTTCATGCTTCCAGGGGCTCGGGAAGTTAATTAAATACCATTTGGAGGCATTTAATGTTCGAGCAAAAACGGCTGATTTTCGACAAAAGAGATAACACCCCCCCATTACGTCATGCTTCAGAAATGTGGAAAATGGTCCGTTTTCAAATGTTTTATTTTTGAACGTCAGTTCACATTTGTAGGTGGATCATCAGTGTTAGAGCTAAAATTAGCATGTTTAAAGTGATTTTCATGCTTCCAGGGGCCCAAAACACAAGATTTATGGAATGGTTAAAAGTGCATGAAAATGGCCAATTTACTCACTCTGAGTTCTCAAAAAGGGTTTCTTCACCCCAGGAAGTTAATTAAATACCATTTGGAGGCATTTAATGTTCGAGCAAAAACGGCTGATTTTCGACAAAAGAGATAACACCCCCCCATTACGTCATGCTTCAGAAATGTGGAAAATGGTCCGTTTTCAAATGTTTTATTTTTGAACGTCAGTTCACATTTGTAGGTGGATCATCAGTGTTAGAGCTAAAATTAGCATGTTTAAAGTGATTTTCATGCTTCCAGGGGCTCGGGAAGTGAAATAAATACCATTTGGAGGCATTTAATGTTCGAGCAAAAACGGCTGATTTTCGACAAAAGAGATAACACCCCCCCATTACGTCATGCTTCAGAAATGTGGAAAATGGTCCGTTTTCAAATGTTTTATTTTTGAACGTCAGTTCACATTTGTAGGTGGATCATCAGTGTTAGAGCTAAAATTAGCATGTTTAAAGTGATTTTCATGCTTCCAGGGGCTCGGGAAGTTAATTAAATACCATTTGGAGGCATTTAATGTTCGAGAAAAAACGGCTGATTTTCGACAAAAGAGATAACACCCCCCCATTAGGTCATGCTTCAGAAATTTGGAAAATGGTCCGTTTTCAAATGTTTTATTTTTGAACGTCAGTTCACATTTGTAGGTGGATCATCAGTGTTAGAGCTAAAATTAGCATGTTTAAAGTGATTTTCATGCTTCCAGGGGCCCAAAACACAAGATTTATGGAATGGTTAAAAGTGCATGAAAATGGCCAATTTACTCACTCTGAGTACTCAAAAAGGGTTTCTTCACCCCGGGAAGTTAATTAAATACCATTTGGAGGCATTTAATGTTCGAGCAAAAACGGCTGATTTTCGACAAAAGAGATAACACCCCCCCCATTACGTCATGCTTCAGAAATGTGGAAAATGGTCCGTTTTCAAATGTTTTATTTTTGAACGTTAGTTCACATTTGTAGGTGGATCATCAGTGTTAGAGCTAAAATTAGCATGTTTAAAGTGATTTTCATGCTTCCAGGGGCCCAAAACACAAGATTTATGGAATGGTTAAAAGTGCATGAAAATGGCCAATTTACTCACTCTGAGTTCTCAAAAAGGGTTTCTTCACCCCCGGAAGTTAATTAAATACCATTTGGAGGCATTTAATGTTCGAGCAAAAACGGCTGATTTTCAACAAAAGAGATAACACCCCCCATTACGTCATGCTTCAGAAATGTGGAAAATGGTCCGTTTTTAAATGTTTTATTTTTGAACGTCAGTTCACATTTGTAGGTGGATCATCAGTGTTAGAGCTAAAATTAGCATGTTTAAAGTGATTTTCATGCTTCCAGGGGCTCGGGAAGTTAATTAAATACCATTTGGAGGCATTTAATGTTCGAGCAAAAACGGCTGATTTTCGACAAAAGAGATAACACCCCCCCATTACGTCATGCTTCAGAAATGTGGAAAATGGTCCGTTTTCAAATGTTTTATTTTTGAACGTCAGTTCACATTTGTAGGTGGATCATCAGTGTTAGAGCTAAAATTAGCATGTTTAAAGTGATTTTCATGCTTCCAGGGGCCCAAAACACAAGATTTATGGAATGGTTAAAAGTGCATGAAAATGGCCAATTTACTCACTCTGAGTTCTCAAAAAGGGTTTCTTCACCCCGGGAAGTTAATTAAATACCATTTGGAGGCATTTAATGTTCGAGCAAAAACGGCTGATTTTCGACAAAAGAGATAACACCCTCCCATTACGTCATGCTTCAGAAATGTGGAAAATGGTCCGTTTTCAAATGTTTTATTTTTGAACGTCAGTTCACATTTGTAGGTGGATCATCAGTGTTAGAGCTAAAATTAGCATGTTTAAAGTGATTTTGATGCTTCCAGGGGCTCGGGAAGTTAATTAAATACCATTTGGAGGCATTTAATGTTCGAGCAAAAACGGCTGATTTTCGGCAAAAGAGATAACACCCCCCCATTACGTCATGCTTAAGAAATGTGGAAAATGGTCCGTTTTCAAATGTTTTATTTTTGAACGTCAGTTCACATTTGTAGGTGGATCATCAGTGTTAGAGCTAAAATTAGCATGTTTAAAGTGATTTTCATGCTTCCAGGGGCTCGGGAAGTTAATTAAATACCATTTGGAGGCATTTAATGTTTGAGCAAAAACGGCTGATTTTCGACAAAAGAGATAACACCCCCCCATTACGTCATGCTTCAGAAATGTGGAAAATGGTCCGTTTTCAAATGTTTTATTTTTGAACGTCAGTTCACATTTGTAGGTGGATCATCAGTGTTAGAGCTAAAATTAGCATGTTTAAAGTGATTTTCATGCTTCCAGGGGCTCGGGAAGTTAATTAAATACCATTTGGAGGCATTTAATGTTCAAGCAAAAACGGCTGATTTTCGACAAAAGAGATAACACCCACCCATTACGTCATGCTTCAGAAATGTGGAAAATGGTCCGTTTTCAAATGTTTTATTTTTGAACGTCAGTTCACATTTGTAGGTGGATCATCAGTGTTAGAGCTAAAATTAGCATGTTTAAAGTGATTTTCATGCTTCCAGGGGCTCGGGAAGTGAAATAAATACCATTTGGAGGCATTTAATGTTCGAGCAAAAACTGCTGATTTTCGGCAAAAGAGATAACACCCCCCCATTACGTCATGCTTCAGAAATGTGGAAAATGGTCCGTTTTCAAATGTTTTATTTTTGAACGTCAGTTCACATTTGTAGGTGGATCATCAGTGTTAGAGCTAAAATTAGCATGTTTGAAGTGATTTTCATGCTTCCAGGGGCTCGGGAAGTTAATTAAATACCATTTGGAGGCATTTAATGTTCGAGCAAAAACGGCTGATTTTCGACAAAAGAGATAACACCCCCCCATTACGTCATGCTTCAGAAATGTGGAAAATGGTCCGTTTTCAAATGTTTTATTTTTGAACGTCAGTTCACATTTGTAGGTGGATCATCAGTGTTAGAGCTAAAATTAGCATGTTTAAAGTGATTTTCATGCTTCCAGGGGCTCGGGAAGTTAATTAAATACCATTTGGAGGCATTTAATGTTCGAGAAAAAACGGCTGATTTTCGACAAAAGAGATAACACCCCCCCATTACGTCATGCTTCAGAAATTTGGAAAATGGTCCGTTTTCAAATGTTTTATTTTTGAACGTCAGTTCACATTTGTAGGTGGATCATCAGTGTTAGAGCTAAAATTAGCATGTTTAAAGTGATTTTCATGCTTCCAGGGGCCCAAAACACAAGATTTATGGAATGGTTAAAAGTGCATGAAAATGGCCAATTTACTCACTCTGAGTTCTCAAAAAGGGTTTCTTCACCCCAGGAAGTTAATTAAATACCATTTGGAGGCATTTAATGTTCGAGCAAAAACGGCTGATTTTCGACAAAAGAGATAACACCCCCCCATTACGTCATGCTTCAGAAATGTGGAAAATGGTCCGTTTTCAAATGTTTTATTTTTGAACGTCAGTTCACATTTGTAGGTGGATCATCAGTGTTAGAGCTAAAATTAGCATGTTTAAAGTGATTTTCATGCTTCCAGGGGCTCGGGAAGTTAATTAAATACCATTTGGAGGCATTTAATGTTCGAGCAAAAACGGCTGATTTTCGACAAAAGAGATAACACCCCCCCATTACGTCATGCTTCAGAAATGTGGAAAATGGTCCGTTTTCAAATGTTTTATTTTTGAACGTCAGTTCACATTTGTAGGTGGATCATCAGTGTTAGAGCTAAAATTAGCATGAAAATGGTCCGTTTTCAAATGTTTTATTTTTGAACGTCAGTTCACATTTGTAGGTGGATCATCAGTCTTAGAGCAAAAATTAGCATGTTTAAAGTGATTTTCATGCTTCCAGGGGCTCGGGAAGTTAATTAAATACCATTTGGAGGCATTTAATGTTCGAGCAAAAACGGCTGATTTTCGACAAAAGAGATAACACCCCCCCATTACGTCATGCTTCAGAAATGTGGAAAATGGTCCGTTTTCAAATGTTTTATTTTTGAACGTCAGTTCACATTTGTAGGTGGATCATCAGTGTTAGAGCTAAAATTAGCATGTTTAAAGTGATTTTCATGCTTCCAGGGGCTTGGGAAGTTAATTAAATACCATTTGGAGGCATTTAATGTTCGAGCAAAAACGGCTGATTTTCGACAAAAGAGATAACACCCCCCCCATTACGTCATGCTTCAGAAATGTGGGAAATGGTCCGTTTTCAAATGTTTTATTTTTGAACGTCAGTTCACATTTGTAGGTGGATCATCAGTGTTAGAGCTAAAATTAGCATGTTTAAAGTGATTTTCATGCTTCCAGGGGGTCGGGAAGTTGATTAAATACCATTTGGAGGCATTTAATGTTCGAGCAAAAATGGCTGATTTTCGGCAAAAGAGATAACACCCCCCCATTACGTCATGCTTAAGAAATGTGGAAAATGGTCCGTTTTCAAATGTTTTATTTTTGAACGTCAGTTCACATTTGTAGGTGGATCATCAGTGTTAGAGCTAAAATTAGCATGTTTAAAGTGATTTTCATGCTTCCAGGGGCTCGGGAAGTTAATTAAATACCATTTGGAGGCATTTAATGTTTGAGCAAAAACGGCTGATTTTCGACAAAAGAGATAACACCCCCCCATTACGTCATGCTTCAGAAATGTGGAAAATGGTCCGTTTTCAAATGTTTTATTTTTGAACGTCAGTTCACATTTGTAGGTGGATCATCAGTGTTAGAGCTAAAATTAGCATGTTTAAAGTGATTTTCATGCTTCCAGGGGCTCGGAAAGTTAATTAAATACCATTTGGAGGCATTTAATGTTCGAGCAAAAACGGCTGATTTTCGACAAAAGAGATAACACCCCCCCATTACGTCATGCTTCAGAAATGTGGAAAATGGTCCGTTTTCAAATGTTTTATTTTTGAACGTCAGTTCACATTTGTAGGTGGATCATCAGTGTTAGAGCTAAAATTAGCATGTTTAAAGTGATTTTCATGCTTCCAGGGGCCCAAAACACAAGATTTATGGAATGGTTAAAAGTGCATGAAAATGGCCAATTTACTCACTCTGAGTTCTCAAAAAGGGTTTCTTCACCCCGGGAAGTTAATTAAATACCATTTGGAGGCATTTAATGTTCGAGCAAAAACGGCTGATTTTCGACAAAAGAGATAACACCCCCCCATTACGTCATGCTTCAGAAATGTGGAAAATGGTCCGTTTTCAAATGTTTTATTTTTGAACGTCAGTTCACATTTGTAGGTGGATCATCAGTGTTAGAGCTAAAATTAGCATGTTTAAAGTGATTTTCATGCTTCCAGGGGCTCGGGAAGTTAATTAAATACCATTTGGAGGCATTTAATGTTCAAGCAAAAACGGCTGATTTTCGACAAAAGAGATAACACCCACCCATTACGTCATGCTTCAGAAATGTGGAAAATGGTCCGTTTTCAAATGTTTTATTTTTGAACGTCAGTTCACATTTGTAGGTGGATCATCAGTGTTAGAGCTAAAATTAGCATGTTTAAAGTGATTTTCATGCTTCCAGGGGCTCGGGAAGTGAAATAAATACCATTTGGAGGCATTTAATGTTCGAGCAAAAACTGCTGATTTTCGGCAAAAGAGATAACACCCCCCCATTACGTCATGCTTCAGAAATGTGGAAAATGGTCCGTTTTCAAATGTTTTATTTTTGAACGTCAGTTCACATTTGTAGGTGGATCATCAGTGTTAGAGCTAAAATTAGCATGTTTGAAGTGATTTTCATGCTTCCAGGGGCTCGGGAAGTTAATTAAATACCATTTGGAGGCATTTAATGTTCGAGCAAAAACGGCTGATTTTCGACAAAAGAGATAACACCCCCCCATTACGTCATGCTTCAGAAATGTGGAAAATGATCCGTTTTCAAATGTTTTATTTTTGAACGTCAGTTCACATTTGTAGGTGGATCATCAGTGTTAGAGCTAAAATTAGCATGTTTAAAGTGATTTTCATGCTTCCAGGGGCTCGGGAAGTGAAATAAATACCATTTGGAGGCATTTAATGTTCGAGCAAAAACGGCTGATTTTCGACAAAAGAGATAACACCCCCCCATTACGTCATGCTTCAGAAATGTGGAAAATGGTCCGTTTTCAAATGTTTTATTTTTGAACGTCAGTTCACATTTGTAGGTGGATCATCAGTGTTAGAGCTAAAATTAGCATGTTTAAAGTGATTTTCATGCTTCCAGGGGCTCGGGAAGTTAATTAAATACCATTTGGAGGCATTTAATGTTCGAGAAAAAACGGCTGATTTTCGACAAAAGAGATAACACCCCCCCATTACGTCATGCTTCAGAAATTTGGAAAATGGTCCGTTTTCAAATGTTTTATTTTTGAACGTCAGTTCACATTTGTAGGTGGATCATCAGTGTTAGAGCTAAAATTAGCATGTTTAAAGTGATTTTCATGCTTCCAGGGGCCCAAAACACAAGATTTATGGAATGGTTAAAAGTGCATGAAAATGGCCAATTTACTCACTCTGAGTACTCAAAAAGGGTTTCTTCACCCCGGGAAGTTAATTAAATACCATTTGGAGGCATTTAATGTTCGAGCAAAAACGGCTGATTTTCGACAAAAGAGATAACACCCCCCCATTACGTCATGCTTCAGAAATGTGGAAAATGGTCCGTTTTCAAATGTTTTATTTTTGAACGTTAGTTCACATTTGTAGGTGGATCATCAGTGTTAGAGCTAAAATTAGCATGTTTAAAGTGATTTTCATGCTTCCAGGGGCCCAAAACACAAGATTTATGGAATGGTTAAAAGTGCATGAAAATGGCCAATTTACTCACTCTGAGTTCTCAAAAAGGGTTTCTTCACCCCGGGAAGTTAATTAAATACCATTTGGAGGCATTTAATGTTCGAGCAAAAACGGCTGATTTTCGACAAAAGAGATAACACCCCCCCATTACGTCATGCTTCAGAAATGTGGAAAATGGTCCGTTTTCAAATGTTTTATTTTTGAACGTCAGTTCACATTTGTAGGTGGATCATCAGTGTTAGAGCTAAAATTAGCATGTTTAAAGTGATTTTCATGCTTCCAGGGGCTCGGGAAGTTAATTAAATACCATTTGGAGGCATTTAATGTTCGAGCAAAAACGGCTGATTTTCGACAAAAGAGATAACACCCCCCCATTACGTCATGCTTCAGAAATGTGGAAAATGGTCCGTTTTCAAATGTTTTATTTTTGAACGTCAGTTCACATTTGTAGGTGGATCATCAGTGTTAGAGCTAAAATTAGCATGTTTAAAGTGATTTTCATGCTTCCAGGGGCCCAAAACACAAGATTTATGGAATGGTTAAAAGTGCATGAAAATGGCCAATTTACTCACTCTGAGTACTCAAAAAGGGTTTCTTCACCCCGGGAAGTTAATTAAATACCATTTGGAGGCATTTAATGTTCGAGCAAAAACGGCTGATTTTCGACAAAAGAGATAACACCCCCCCATTACGTCATGCTTCAGAAATGAGGAAAATGGTCCGTTTTCAAATGTTTTATTTTTGAACGTCAGTTCACATTTGTAGGTGGATCATCAGTGTTAGAGCTAAAATTAGCATGTTTAAAGTGATTTTCATGCTTCCAGGGGCCCAAAACACAAGATTTATGGAATGGTTAAAAGTGCATGAAAATGGCCAATTTACTCACTCTGAGTTCTCAAAAAGGGTTTCTTCACCCCGGGAAGTTAATTAAATACCATTTGGAGGCATTTAATGTTCGAGCAAAAACGGCTGATTTTCGACAAAAGAGATAACACCCCCCCATTACGTCATGCTTCAGAAATGTGGAAAATGGTCCGTTTTCAAATGTTTTATTTTTGAACGTCAGTTCACATTTGTAGGTGGATCATCAGTGTTAGAGCTAAAATTAGCATGTTTAAAGTGATTTTCATGCTTCCAGGGGCTCGGGAAGTTAATTAAATACCATTTGGAGGCATTTAATGTTTGAGCAAAAACGGCTGATTTTCGACAAAAGAGATAACACCCCCCCATTACGTCATGCTTCAGAAATGTGGAAAATGGTCCGTTTTCAAATGTTTTATTTTTGAACGTCAGTTCACATTTGTAGGTGGATCATCAGTGTTAGAGCTAAAATTAGCATGTTTAAAGTGATTTTCATGCTTCCAGGGGCCCAAAATACAAGATTTATGGAATGGTTAAAAGTGCATGAAAATGGCCAATTTACTCACTCTGAGTTCTCAAAAAGGGTTTCTTCACCCCGGGAAGTTAATTAAATACCATTTGGAGGCATTTAATGTTCCAGAAAAAACGGTTGATTTTCGACAAAAGAGATAACACCCCCCCATTACGTCATGCTTCAGAAATGTGGAAAATGGTCCGTTTTCAAATGTTTTATTTTTGAACGTCAGTTCACATTTGTAGGTGGATCATCAGTCTTAGAGCAAAAATTAGCATGTTTAAAGTGATTTTCATGCTTCCAGGGGCTCGGGAAGTTAATTAAATACCATTTGGAGGCATTTAATGTTCGAGCAAAAACGGCTGATTTTCGACAAAAGAGATAACACCCCCCCATTACGTCATGCTTCAGAAATGTGGAAAATGGTCCGTTTTCAAATGTTTTATTTTTGAACGTCAGTTCACATTTGTAGGTGGATCATCAGTGTTAGAGCTAAAATTAGCATGTTTAAAGTGATTTTCATGCTTCCAGGGGCTTGGGAAGTTAATTAAATACCATTTGGAGGCATTTAATGTTCGAGCAAAAACGGCTGATTTTCGACAAAAGAGATAACACCCCCCCCCATTACGTCATGCTTCAGAAATGTGGGAAATGGTCCGTTTTCAAATGTTTTATTTTTGAACGTCAGTTCACATTTGTAGGTGGATCATCAGTGTTAGAGCTAAAATTAGCATGTTTAAAGTGATTTTCATGCTTCCAGGGGGTCGGGAAGTTGATTAAATACCATTTGGAGGCATTTAATGTTCGAGCAAAAACGGCTGATTTTCGACAAAAGAGATAACACCCCCCCATTACGTCATGCTTCAGAAATGTGGAAAATGGTCCGTTTTCAAATGTTTTATTTTTGAACGTCAGTTCACATTTGTAGGTGGATCATCAGTGTTAGAGCTAAAATTAGCATGTTTAAAGTGATTTTCATGCTTCCAGGGGCCCAAAACACAAGATTTATGGAATGGTTAAAAGTCCATGAAAATGGCCAATTTACTCACTCTGAGTTCTCAAAAAGGGTTTCTTCACCCCCGGAAGTTAATTAAATACCATTTGGAGGCATTTAATGTTCGAGCAAAAACGGCTGATTTTCGACAAAAGAGATAACACCCCCCCATTGCGTCATGCTTCAGAAATGTGGAAAATGGTCCGTTTTTAAATGTTTTATTTTTGAACGTCAGTTCACATTTGTAGGTGGATCATCAGTGTTAGAGCTAAAATTAGCATGTTTAAAGTGATTTTCATGCTTCCAGGGGCTCGGGAAGTTAATTAAATACCATTTGGAGGCATTTAATGTTCGAGCAAAAACGGCTGATTTTCGACAAAAGAGATAACACCCCCCCATTACGTCATGCTTCAGAAATGTGGAAAATGGTCCGTTTTCAAATGTTTTATTTTTGAACGTCAGTTCACATTTGTAGGTGGATCATCAGTGTTAGAGCTAAAATTAGCATGTTTAAAGTGATTTTCATGCTTCCAGGGGCCCAAAACACAAGATTTATGGAATGGTTAAAAGTGCATGAAAATGGCCAATTTACTCACTCTGAGTTCTCAAAAAGGGTTTCTTCACCCCGGGAAGTTAATTAAATACCATTTGGAGGCATTTAATGTTTGAGCAAAAACGGCTGATTTTCGACAAAAGAGATAACACCCCCCCATTACGTCATGCTTCAGAAATGTGGAAAATGGTCCGTTTTCAAATGTTTTATTTTTGAACGTCAGTTCACATTTGTAGGTGGATCATCAGTGTTAGAGCTAAAATTAGCATGTTTAAAGTGATTTTCATGCTTCCAGGGGCTCGGGAAGTTAATTAAATACCATTTGGAGGCATTTAATGTTCGAGCAAAAACGGCTGATTTTCGACAAAAGAGATAACACCCCCCCATTACGTCATGCTTCAGAAATGTGGAAAATGGTCCGTTTTCAAATGTTTTATTTTTGAACGTCAGTTCACATTTGTAGGTGGATCATCAGTGTTAGAGCTAAAATTAGCATGTTTAAAGTGATTTTCATGCTTCCAGGGGCTCGGGAAGTGAAATAAATACCATTTGGAGGCATTTAATGTTCGAGCAAAAACGGCTGATTTTCGGCAAAAGAGATAACACCCCCCCATTACGTCATGCCTCAGAAATGTGGAAAATGGTCCGTTTTCAAATGTTTTATTTTTGAACGTCAGTTCACATTTGTAGGTGGATCATCAGTGTTAGAGCTAAAATTAGCATGTTTAAAGTGATTTTCATGCTTCCAGGGGCTCGGGAAGTTAATTAAATACCATTTGGAGGCATTTAATGTTCGAGCAAAAACGGCTGATTTTCGACAAAAGAGATAACACCCCCCCATTACGTCATGCTTCAGAAATGTGGAAAATGTTCCGTTTTCAAATGTTTTATTTTTGAACGTCAGTTCACATTTGTAGGTGGATCATCAGTGTTAGAGCTAAAATTAGCATGTTTAAAGTGATTTTCATGCTTCCAGGGGCTCGGAAAGTTAATTAAATACCATTTGGAGGCATTTAATGTTCGAGCAAAAACGGCTGATTTTCGACAAAAGAGATAACACCCCCCCATTACGTCATGCTTCAGAAATGTGGAAAATGGTCCGTTTTCAAATGTTTTATTTTTGAACGTCAGTTCACATTTGTAGGTGGATCATCAGTGTTAGAGCTAAAATTAGCATGTTTAAAGTGATTTTCATGCTTCCAGGGGCCCAAAACACAAGATTTATGGAATGGTTAAAAGTGCATTAAAATGGCCAATTTACTCACTCTGAGTTCTCAAAAAGGGTTTCTTCACCCCGGGAAGTTAATTAAATACCATTTGGAGGCATTTAATGTTCGAGCAAAAACGGCTGATTTTCGACAAAAGAGATAACACCCCCCCATTACGTCATGCTTCAGAAATGTGGAAAATGGTCCGTTTTCAAATGTTTTATTTTTGAACGTCAGTTCACATTTGTAGGTGGATCATCAGTGTTAGAGCTAAAATTAGCATGTTTAAAGTGATTTTCATGCTTCCAGGGGCTCGGGAAGTTAATTAAATACCATTTGGAGGCATTTAATGTTCGAGCAAAAACGGCTGATTTTCGACAAAAGAGATAACACCCCCCCATTACGTCATGCTTCAGAAATGTGGAAAATGGTCCGTTTTCAAATGTTTTATTTTTGAACGTCAGTTCACATTTGTAGGTGGATCATCAGTGTTAGAGCTAAAATTAGCATGTTTAAAGTGATTTTCATGCTTCCAGGGGCTCGGGAAGTGAAATAAATACCATTTGGAGGCATTTAATGTTCGAGCAAAAACGGCTGATTTTCGACAAAAGAGATAACACCCCCCCATTACGTCATGCTTCAGAAATGTGGAAAATGGTCCGTTTTCAAATGTTTTATTTTTGAACGTCAGTTCACATTTGTAGGTGGATCATCAGTGTTAGAGCTAAAATTAGCATGTTTAAAGTGATTTTCATGCTTCCAGGGGCCCAAAACACAAGATTTATGGAATGGTTAAAAGTGCATGAAAATGGCCAATTTACTCACTCTGAGTTCTCAAAAAGGGTTTCTTCACCCCGGGAAGTTAATTAAATACCATTTGGAGGCATTTAATGTTCGAGCAAAAACGGCTGATTTTCGACAAAAGAGATAACACCCCCCATTACGTCATGCTTCAGAAATGTGGAAAATGGTCCGTTTTCAAATGTTTTATTTTTGAACGTCAGTTCACATTTGTAGGTGGACCATCAGCGTTAGAGCTAAAATTAGCATGTTTAAAGTGATTTTCATGCTTCCAGGGGCTCGGGAAGTGAAATTAATACCATTTGGAGGCATTTAATGTTCGAGCAAAAACGGCTGATTTTCGACAAAAGAGATAACACCCCCCCATTACGTCATGCTTCAGAAATGTGGAAAATGGTCCGTTTTCAAATGTTTTATTTTTGAACGTCAGTTCACATTTGTAGGTGGATCATCAGTGTTAGAGCTAAAATTAGCATGTTTAAAGTGATTTTCATGCTTCCAGGGGCTCGGGAAGTTAATTAAATACCATTTGGAGGCATTTAATGTTCGAGAAAAAACGGCTGATTTTCGACAAAAGAGATAACACCCGCCCATTACGTCATGCTTCAGAAATTTGGAAAATGGTCCGTTTTCAAATGTTTTATTTTTGAACGTCAGTTCACATTTGTAGGTGGATCATCAGTGTTAGAGCTAAAATTAGCATGTTTAAAGTGATTTTCATGCTTCCAGGGGCCCAAAACACAAGATTTATGGAATGGTTAAAAGTGCATGAAAATGGCCAATTTACTCACTCTGAGTACTCAAAAAGGGTTTCTTCACCCCGGGAAGTTAATTAAATACCATTTGGAGGCATTTAATGTTCGAGCAAAAACGGCTGATTTTCGAGAAAAGAGATAACACCCCCCCATTACGTCATGCTTCAGAAATGTGGAAAATGGTCCGTTTTCAAATGTTTTATTTTTGAACGTTAGTTCACATTTGTAGGTGGATCATCAGTGTTAGAGCTAAAATTAGCATGTTTAAAGTGATTTTCATGCTTCCAGGGGCCCAAAACACAAGATTTATGGAATGGTTAAAAGTGCATGAAAATGGCCAATTTACTCACTCTGAGTTCTCAAAAAGGGTTTCTTCACCCCGGGAAGTTAATTAAATACCATTTGGAGGCATTTAATGTTCGAGCAAAAACGGCTGATTTTCGACAAAAGAGATAACACCCCCCCATTACGTCATGCTTCAGAAATGTGGAAAATGGTCCGTTTTCAAATGTTTTATTTTTGAACGTCAGTTCACATTTGTAGGTGGATCTTCAGTGTTAGAGCTAAAATTAGCATGTTTAAAGTGGTTTTCATGCTTCCAGGGGCTCGGGAAGTTAATTAAATACCATTTGGAGGCATTTAATGTTCGAGCAAAAACGGCTGATTTTCGACAAAAGAGATAACACCCCCCCATACGTCATGCTTCAGAAATGTGGAAAATGGTCCGTTTTCAAATGTTTTATTTTTGAACGTCAGTTCACATATGTAGGTGGATCATCAGTGTTAGAGCTAAAATTAGCATGTTTAAAGTGATTTTCATGCTTCCAGGGGCCCAAAACACAAGATTTATGGAATGGTTAAAAGTGCATGAAAATGGCCAATTTACTCACTCTGAGTACTCAAAAAGGGTTTCTTCACCCCGGGAAGTTAATTAAATACCATTTGGAGGCATTTAATGTTCGAGCAAAAACGGCTGATTTTCGACAAAAGAGATAACACCCCCCCATTACGTCATGCTTCAGAAATGTGGAAAATGGTCCGTTTTCAAATGTTTTATTTTTGAACGTCAGTTCACATTTGTAGGTGGATCATCAGTGTTAGAGCTAAAATTAGCAGGTTTAAAGTGATTTTCATGCTTCCAGGGGCCCAAAACACAAGATTTATGGAATGGTTAAAAGTGCATGAAAATGGCCAATTTACTCACTCTGAGTTCTCAAAAAGGGTTTCTTCACCCCGGGAAGTTCATTAAATACCATTTGGAGGCATTTAATGTTCGAGCAAAAACGGCTGATTTTCGACAAAAGAGATAACACCCCCCCATTACGTCATGCTTCAGAAATGTGGAAAATGGTCCGTTTTCAAATGTTTTATTTTTGAACGTCAGTTCACATTTGTAGGTGGATCATCAGTGTTAGAGCTAAAATTAGCATGTTTAAAGTGATTTTCATGCTTCCAGGGGCCCAAAACACAAGATTTATGGAATGGTTAAAAGTGCATGAAAATGGCCAATTTACTCACTCTGAGTTCTCAAAAAGGGTTTCTTCACCCCGGGAAGTTAATTAAATACCATTTGGAGGCATTTAATGTTCGAGCAAAAACGGCTGATTTTCGACAAAAGAGATAACACCCCCCCATTACGTCATGCTTCAGAAATGTGGAAAATGGTCTGTTTTCAAATGTTTTATTTTTGAACGTCAGTTCACATTTGTAGGTGGATCATCAGTGTTAGAGCTAAAATTAGCATGTTTAAAGTGATTTTCATGCTTCCAGGGGCTCGGGAAGTTAATTAAATACCATTTGGAGGCATTTAATGTTTGAGCAAAAACGGCTGATTTTCGACAAAAGAGATAACACCCCCCCATTACGTCATGCTTCAGAAATGTGGAAAATGGTCCGTTTTCAAATGTTTTATTTTTGAACGTCAGTTCACATTTGTAGGTGGATCATCAGTGTTAGAGCTAAAATTAGCATGTTTAAAGTGATTTTCATGCTTCCAGGGGCTCGGGAAGTTAATTAAATATCATTTGGAGGCATTTAATGTTCGAGCAAAAACGGCTGATTTTCGACAAAAGAGATAACACCCCCCCATTACGTCATGCTTCAGAAATGTGGGAAATGGTCCGTTTTCAAATGTTTTATTTTTGAACGTCAGTTCACATTTGTAGGTGGATCATCAGTGTTAGAGCTAAAATTAGCATGTTTAAAGTGATTTTCATGCTTCCAGGGGCTCGGGAAGTTAATTAAATACCATTTGGAGGCATTTAATGTTCGAGCAAAAACGGCTGATTTTCGACAAAAGAGATAACACCCCCCATTACGTCATGCTTCAGAAATGTGGAAAATGGTCCGTTTTCAAATGTTTTATTTTTGAACGTCAGTTCACATTTGTAGGTGGATCATCAGTGTTAGAGCTAAAATTAGCATGTTTAAAGTGATTTTCATGCTTCCAGGGGCTCGGGAAGTTAATTAAATACCATTTGGAGGCATTTAATGTTCGAGCAAAAACGGCTGATTTTCGAAAAAAGAGATAACACCCCCCCATTACGTCATGCTTCAGAAATGTGGAAAATGGTCCGTTTTCAAATGTTTTATTTTTGAACGTCAGTTCACATTTGTAGGTGGATCATCAGTGTTAGAGCTAAAATTAGCATGTTTAAAGTGATTTTCATGCTTCCAGGGGCTCGGGAAGTTAATTAAATACCATTTGGAGGCATTTAATGTTCGAGCAAAAACGGCTGATTTTCGACAAAAGAGATAACACCCCCACTACGTCATGCTTCAGAAATGTGGAAAATGGTCCGTTTTCAAATGTTTTATTTTTGAACGTCAGTTCACATTTGTAGGTGGATCATCAGTGTTAGAGCTAAAATTAGCATGTTTAAAGTGATTTTCATGCTTCCAGGGGCCCAAAACACAAGATTTATGGAATGGTTAAAAGTGCATGAAAATGGCCAATTTACTCACTCTGAGTTCTCAAAAAGGGTTTCTTCACCCCGGGAAGTTAATTAAATACCATTTGGAGGCATTTAATGTTCGAGCAAAAACGGCTGATTTTCGACAAAAGAGATAACACCCCCCCATTACGTCATGCTTCAGAAATGTGGAAAATGGTCCGTTTTCAAATGTTTTATTTTTGAATGTCAGTTCACATTTGTAGGTGGATCATCAGTGTTAGAGCTAAAATTAGCATGTTTAAAGTGATTTTCATGCTTCCAGGGGCCCAAAACACAAGATTTATGGAATGGTTAAAAGTGCATGAAAATGGCCAATTTACTCACTCTGAGTTCTCAAAAAGGGTTTCTTCACCCCGGGAAGTTAATTAAATACCATTTGGAGGCATTTAATGTTCGAGCAAAAACGGCTGATTTTCGACAAAAGAGATAACACCCCCCCATTACGTCATGCTTCAGAAATGTGGAAAATGGTCCGTTTTCAAATGTTTTATTTTTGAACGTCAGTTCACATTTGTAGGTGGATCATCAGTGTTAGAGCTAAAATTAGCATGTTTAAAGTGATTTTCATGCTTCCAGGGGCTCGGGAAGTTAATTAAATACCATTTGGAGGCATTTAATGTTCAAGCAAAAACGGCTGATTTTCGACAAAAGAGATAACACCCACCCATTACGTCATGCTTCAGAAATGTGGAAAATGGTCCGTTTTCAAATGTTTTATTTTTGAACGTCAGTTCACATTTGTAGGTGGATCATCAGTGTTAGAGCTAAAATTAGCATGTTTAAAGTGATTTTCATGCTTCCAGGGGCTCGGGAAGTGAAATAAATACCATTTGGAGGCATTTAATGTTCGAGCAAAAACTGCTGATTTTCGGCAAAAGAGATAACACCCCCCCATTACGTCATGCTTCAGAAATGTGGAAAATGGTCCGTTTTCAAATGTTTTATTTTTGAACGTCAGTTCACATTTGTAGGTGGATCATCAGTGTTAGAGCTAAAATTAGCATGTTTGAAGTGATTTTCATGCTTCCAGGGGCTCGGGAAGTTAATTAAATACCATTTGGAGGCATTTAATGTTCGAGCAAAAACGGCTGATTTTCGACAAAAGAGATAACACCCCCCCATTACGTCATGCTTCAGAAATGTGGAAAATGATCCGTTTTCAAATGTTTTATTTTTGAACGTCAGTTCACATTTGTAGGTGGATCATCAGTGTTAGAGCTAAAATTAGCATGTTTAAAGTGATTTTCATGCTTCCAGGGGCTCGGGAAGTGAAATAAATACCATTTGGAGGCATTTAATGTTCGAGCAAAAACGGCTGATTTTCGACAAAAGAGATAACACCCCCCCATTACGTCATGCTTCAGAAATGTGGAAAATGGTCCGTTTTCAAATGTTTTATTTTTGAACGTCAGTTCACATTTGTAGGTGGATCATCAGTGTTAGAGCTAAAATTAGCATGTTTAAAGTGATTTTCATGCTTCCAGGGGCTCGGGAAGTTAATTAAATACCATTTGGAGGCATTTAATGTTCGAGAAAAAACGGCTGATTTTCGACAAAAGAGATAACACCCCCCCATTACGTCATGCTTCAGAAATTTGGAAAATGGTCCGTTTTCAAATGTTTTATTTTTGAACGTCAGTTCACATTTGTAGGTGGATCATCAGTGTTAGAGCTAAAATTAGCATGTTTAAAGTGATTTTCATGCTTCCAGGGGCCCAAAACACAAGATTTATGGAATGGTTAAAAGTGCATGAAAATGGCCAATTTACTCACTCTGAGTACTCAAAAAGGGTTTCTTCACCCCGGGAAGTTAATTAAATACCATTTGGAGGCATTTAATGTTCGAGCAAAAACGGCTGATTTTCGACAAAAGAGATAACACCCCCCCATTACGTCATGCTTCAGAAATGTGGAAAATGGTCCGTTTTCAAATGTTTTATTTTTGAACGTTAGTTCACATTTGTAGGTGGATCATCAGTGTTAGAGCTAAAATTAGCATGTTTAAAGTGATTTTCATGCTTCCAGGGGCCCAAAACACAAGATTTATGGAATGGTTAAAAGTGCATGAAAATGGCCAATTTACTCACTCTGAGTTCTCAAAAAGGGTTTCTTCACCCCGGGAAGTTAATTAAATACCATTTGGAGGCATTTAATGTTCGAGCAAAAACGGCTGATTTTCGACAAAAGAGATAACACCCCCCCATTACGTCATGCTTCAGAAATGTGGAAAATGGTCCGTTTTCAAATGTTTTATTTTTGAACGTCAGTTCACATTTGTAGGTGGATCATCAGTGTTAGAGCTAAAATTAGCATGTTTAAAGTGATTTTCATGCTTCCAGGGGCTCGGGAAGTTAATTAAATACCATTTGGAGGCATTTAATGTTCGAGCAAAAACGGCTGATTTTCGACAAAAGAGATAACACCCCCCCATTACGTCATGCTTCAGAAATGTGGAAAATGGTCCGTTTTCAAATGTTTTATTTTTGAACGTCAGTTCACATTTGTAGGTGGATCATCAGTGTTAGAGCTAAAATTAGCATGTTTAAAGTGATTTTCATGCTTCCAGGGGCCCAAAACACAAGATTTATGGAATGGTTAAAAGTGCATGAAAATGGCCAATTTACTCACTCTGAGTACTCAAAAAGGGTTTCTTCACCCCGGGAAGTTAATTAAATACCATTTGGAGGCATTTAATGTTCGAGCAAAAACGGCTGATTTTCGACAAAAGAGATAACACCCCCCCATTACGTCATGCTTCAGAAATGAGGAAAATGGTCCGTTTTCAAATGTTTTATTTTTGAACGTCAGTTCACATTTGTAGGTGGATCATCAGTGTTAGAGCTAAAATTAGCATGTTTAAAGTGATTTTCATGCTTCCAGGGGCCCAAAACACAAGATTTATGGAATGGTTAAAAGTGCATGAAAATGGCCAATTTACTCACTCTGAGTTCTCAAAAAGGGTTTCTTCACCCCGGGAAGTTAATTAAATACCATTTGGAGGCATTTAATGTTCGAGCAAAAACGGCTGATTTTCGACAAAAGAGATAACACCCCCCCATTACGTCATGCTTCAGAAATGTGGAAAATGGTCCGTTTTCAAATGTTTTATTTTTGAACGTCAGTTCACATTTGTAGGTGGATCATCAGTGTTAGAGCTAAAATTAGCATGTTTAAAGTGATTTTCATGCTTCCAGGGGCTCGGGAAGTTAATTAAATACCATTTGGAGGCATTTAATGTTTGAGCAAAAACGGCTGATTTTCGACAAAAGAGATAACACCCCCCCATTACGTCATGCTTCAGAAATGTGGAAAATGGTCCGTTTTCAAATGTTTTATTTTTGAACGTCAGTTCACATTTGTAGGTGGATCATCAGTGTTAGAGCTAAAATTAGCATGTTTAAAGTGATTTTCATGCTTCCAGGGGCCCAAAATACAAGATTTATGGAATGGTTAAAAGTGCATGAAAATGGCCAATTTACTCACTCTGAGTTCTCAAAAAGGGTTTCTTCACCCCGGGAAGTTAATTAAATACCATTTGGAGGCATTTAATGTTCCAGAAAAAACGGTTGATTTTCGACAAAAGAGATAACACCCCCCCATTACGTCATGCTTCAGAAATGTGGAAAATGGTCCGTTTTCAAATGTTTTATTTTTGAACGTCAGTTCACATTTGTAGGTGGATCATCAGTCTTAGAGCAAAAATTAGCATGTTTAAAGTGATTTTCATGCTTCCAGGGGCTCGGGAAGTTAATTAAATACCATTTGGAGGCATTTAATGTTCGAGCAAAAACGGCTGATTTTCGACAAAAGAGATAACACCCCCCCATTACGTCATGCTTCAGAAATGTGGAAAATGGTCCGTTTTCAAATGTTTTATTTTTGAACGTCAGTTCACATTTGTAGGTGGATCATCAGTGTTAGAGCTAAAATTAGCATGTTTAAAGTGATTTTCATGCTTCCAGGGGCTTGGGAAGTTAATTAAATACCATTTGGAGGCATTTAATGTTCGAGCAAAAACGGCTGATTTTCGACAAAAGAGATAACACCCCCCCCCATTACGTCATGCTTCAGAAATGTGGGAAATGGTCCGTTTTCAAATGTTTTATTTTTGAACGTCAGTTCACATTTGTAGGTGGATCATCAGTGTTAGAGCTAAAATTAGCATGTTTAAAGTGATTTTCATGCTTCCAGGGGGTCGGGAAGTTGATTAAATACCATTTGGAGGCATTTAATGTTCGAGCAAAAACGGCTGATTTTCGACAAAAGAGATAACACCCCCCCATTACGTCATGCTTCAGAAATGTGGAAAATGGTCCGTTTTCAAATGTTTTATTTTTGAACGTCAGTTCACATTTGTAGGTGGATCATCAGTGTTAGAGCTAAAATTAGCATGTTTAAAGTGATTTTCATGCTTCCAGGGGCCCAAAACACAAGATTTATGGAATGGTTAAAAGTCCATGAAAATGGCCAATTTACTCACTCTGAGTTCTCAAAAAGGGTTTCTTCACCCCCGGAAGTTAATTAAATACCATTTGGAGGCATTTAATGTTCGAGCAAAAACGGCTGATTTTCGACAAAAGAGATAACACCCCCCCATTGCGTCATGCTTCAGAAATGTGGAAAATGGTCCGTTTTTAAATGTTTTATTTTTGAACGTCAGTTCACATTTGTAGGTGGATCATCAGTGTTAGAGCTAAAATTAGCATGTTTAAAGTGATTTTCATGCTTCCAGGGGCTCGGGAAGTTAATTAAATACCATTTGGAGGCATTTAATGTTCGAGCAAAAACGGCTGATTTTCGACAAAAGAGATAACACCCCCCCATTACGTCATGCTTCAGAAATGTGGAAAATGGTCCGTTTTCAAATGTTTTATTTTTGAACGTCAGTTCACATTTGTAGGTGGATCATCAGTGTTAGAGCTAAAATTAGCATGTTTAAAGTGATTTTCATGCTTCCAGGGGCCCAAAACACAAGATTTATGGAATGGTTAAAAGTGCATGAAAATGGCCAATTTACTCACTCTGAGTTCTCAAAAAGGGTTTCTTCACCCCGGGAAGTTAATTAAATACCATTTGGAGGCATTTAATGTTTGAGCAAAAACGGCTGATTTTCGACAAAAGAGATAACACCCCCCCATTACGTCATGCTTCAGAAATGTGGAAAATGGTCCGTTTTCAAATGTTTTATTTTTGAACGTCAGTTCACATTTGTAGGTGGATCATCAGTGTTAGAGCTAAAATTAGCATGTTTAAAGTGATTTTCATGCTTCCAGGGGCTCGGGAAGTTAATTAAATACCATTTGGAGGCATTTAATGTTCGAGCAAAAACGGCTGATTTTCGACAAAAGAGATAACACCCCCCCATTACGTCATGCTTCAGAAATGTGGAAAATGGTCCGTTTTCAAATGTTTTATTTTTGAACGTCAGTTCACATTTGTAGGTGGATCATCAGTGTTAGAGCTAAAATTAGCATGTTTAAAGTGATTTTCATGCTTCCAGGGGCTCGGGAAGTGAAATAAATACCATTTGGAGGCATTTAATGTTCGAGCAAAAACGGCTGATTTTCGGCAAAAGAGATAACACCCCCCCATTACGTCATGCCTCAGAAATGTGGAAAATGGTCCGTTTTCAAATGTTTTATTTTTGAACGTCAGTTCACATTTGTAGGTGGATCATCAGTGTTAGAGCTAAAATTAGCATGTTTAAAGTGATTTTCATGCTTCCAGGGGCTCGGGAAGTTAATTAAATACCATTTGGAGGCATTTAATGTTCGAGCAAAAACGGCTGATTTTCGACAAAAGAGATAACACCCCCCCATTACGTCATGCTTCAGAAATGTGGAAAATGTTCCGTTTTCAAATGTTTTATTTTTGAACGTCAGTTCACATTTGTAGGTGGATCATCAGTGTTAGAGCTAAAATTAGCATGTTTAAAGTGATTTTCATGCTTCCAGGGGCTCGGAAAGTTAATTAAATACCATTTGGAGGCATTTAATGTTCGAGCAAAAACGGCTGATTTTCGACAAAAGAGATAACACCCCCCCATTACGTCATGCTTCAGAAATGTGGAAAATGGTCCGTTTTCAAATGTTTTATTTTTGAACGTCAGTTCACATTTGTAGGTGGATCATCAGTGTTAGAGCTAAAATTAGCATGTTCAAAGTGATTTTCATGCTTCCAGGGGCCCAAAACACAAGATTTATGGAATGGTTAAAAGTGCATTAAAATGGCCAATTTACTCACTCTGAGTTCTCAAAAAGGGTTTCTTCACCCCGGGAAGTTAATTAAATACCATTTGGAGGCATTTAATGTTCGAGCAAAAACGGCTGATTTTCGACAAAAGAGATAACACCCCCCCATTACGTCATGCTTCAGAAATGTGGAAAATGGTCCGTTTTCAAATGTTTTATTTTTGAACGTCAGTTCACATTTGTAGGTGGATCATCAGTGTTAGAGCTAAAATTAGCATGTTTAAAGTGATTTTCATGCTTCCAGGGGCTCGGGAAGTTAATTAAATACCATTTGGAGGCATTTAATGTTCGAGCAAAAACGGCTGATTTTCGACAAAAGAGATAACACCCCCCCATTACGTCATGCTTCAGAAATGTGGAAAATGGTCCGTTTTCAAATGTTTTATTTTTGAACGTCAGTTCACATTTGTAGGTGGATCATCAGTGTTAGAGCTAAAATTAGCATGTTTAAAGTGATTTTCATGCTTCCAGGGGCTCGGGAAGTGAAATAAATACCATTTGGAGGCATTTAATGTTCGAGCAAAAACGGCTGATTTTCGACAAAAGAGATAACACCCCCCCATTACGTCATGCTTCAGAAATGTGGAAAATGGTCCGTTTTCAAATGTTTTATTTTTGAACGTCAGTTCACATTTGTAGGTGGATCATCAGTGTTAGAGCTAAAATTAGCATGTTTAAAGTGATTTTCATGCTTCCAGGGGCCCAAAACACAAGATTTATGGAATGGTTAAAAGTGCATGAAAATGGCCAATTTACTCACTCTGAGTTCTCAAAAAGGGTTTCTTCACCCCGGGAAGTTAATTAAATACCATTTGGAGGCATTTAATGTTCGAGCAAAAACGGCTGATTTTCGACAAAAGAGATAACACCCCCCATTACGTCATGCTTCAGAAATGTGGAAAATGGTCCGTTTTCAAATGTTTTATTTTTGAACGTCAGTTCACATTTGTAGGTGGACCATCAGCGTTAGAGCTAAAATTAGCATGTTTAAAGTGATTTTCATGCTTCCAGGGGCTCGGGAAGTGAAATAAATACCATTTGGAGGCATTTAATGTTCGAGCAAAAACGGCTGATTTTCGACAAAAGAGATAACACCCCCCCATTACGTCATGCTTCAGAAATGTGGAAAATGGTCCGTTTTCAAATGTTTTATTTTTGAACGTCAGTTCACATTTGTAGGTGGATCATCAGTGTTAGAGCTAAAATTAGCATGTTTAAAGTGATTTTCATGCTTCCAGGGGCTCGGGAAGTTAATTAAATACCATTTGGAGGCATTTAATGTTCGAGAAAAAACGGCTGATTTTCGACAAAAGAGATAACACCCGCCCATTACGTCATGCTTCAGAAATTTGGAAAATGGTCCGTTTTCAAATGTTTTATTTTTGAACGTCAGTTCACATTTGTAGGTGGATCATCAGTGTTAGAGCTAAAATTAGCATGTTTAAAGTGATTTTCATGCTTCCAGGGGCCCAAAACACAAGATTTATGGAATGGTTAAAAGTGCATGAAAATGGCCAATTTACTCACTCTGAGTACTCAAAAAGGGTTTCTTCACCCCGGGAAGTTAATTAAATACCATTTGGAGGCATTTAATGTTCGAGCAAAAACGGCTGATTTTCGAGAAAAGAGATAACACCCCCCCATTACGTCATGCTTCAGAAATGTGGAAAATGGTCCGTTTTCAAATGTTTTATTTTTGAACGTTAGTTCACATTTGTAGGTGGATCATCAGTGTTAGAGCTAAAATTAGCATGTTTAAAGTGATTTTCATGCTTCCAGGGGCCCAAAACACAAGATTTATGGAATGGTTAAAAGTGCATGAAAATGGCCAATTTACTCACTCTGAGTTCTCAAAAAGGGTTTCTTCACCCCGGGAAGTTAATTAAATACCATTTGGAGGCATTTAATGTTCGAGCAAAAACGGCTGATTTTCGACAAAAGAGATAACACCCCCCCATTACGTCATGCTTCAGAAATGTGGAAAATGGTCCGTTTTCAAATGTTTTATTTTTGAACGTCAGTTCACATTTGTAGGTGGATCTTCAGTGTTAGAGCTAAAATTAGCATGTTTAAAGTGATTTTCATGCTTCCAGGGGCTCGGGAAGTTAATTAAATACCATTTGGAGGCATTTAATGTTCGAGCAAAAACGGCTGATTTTCGACAAAAGAGATAACACCCCCCCATACGTCATGCTTCAGAAATGTGGAAAATGGTCCGTTTTCAAATGTTTTATTTTTGAACGTCAGTTCACATATGTAGGTGGATCATCAGTGTTAGAGCTAAAATTAGCATGTTTAAAGTGATTTTCATGCTTCCAGGGGCCCAAAACACAAGATTTATGGAATGGTTAAAAGTGCATGAAAATGGCCAATTTACTCACTCTGAGTACTCAAAAAGGGTTTCTTCACCCCGGGAAGTTAATTAAATACCATTTGGAGGCATTTAATGTTCGAGCAAAAACGGCTGATTTTCGACAAAAGAGATAACACCCCCCCATTACGTCATGCTTCAGAAATGTGGAAAATGGTCCGTTTTCAAATGTTTTATTTTTGAACGTCAGTTCACATTTGTAGGTGGATCATCAGTGTTAGAGCTAAAATTAGCAGGTTTAAAGTGATTTTCATGCTTCCAGGGGCCCAAAACACAAGATTTATGGAATGGTTAAAAGTGCATGAAAATGGCCAATTTACTCACTCTGAGTTCTCAAAAAGGGTTTCTTCACCCCGGGAAGTTCATTAAATACCATTTGGAGGCATTTAATGTTCGAGCAAAAACGGCTGATTTTCGACAAAAGAGATAACACCCCCCCATTACGTCATGCTTCAGAAATGTGGAAAATGGTCCGTTTTCAAATGTTTTATTTTTGAACGTCAGTTCACATTTTTAGGTGGATCATCAGTGTTAGAGCTAAAATTAGCATGTTTAAAGTGATTTTCATGCTTCCAGGGGCCCAAAACACAAGATTTATGGAATGGTTAAAAGTGCATGAAAATGGCCAATTTACTCACTCTGAGTTCTCAAAAAGGGTTTCTTCACCCCGGGAAGTTAATTAAATACCATTTGGAGGCATTTAATGTTCGAGCAAAAACGGCTGATTTTCGACAAAAGAGATAACACCCCCCCATTACGTCATGCTTCAGAAATGTGGAAAATGGTCTGTTTTCAAATGTTTTATTTTTGAACGTCAGTTCACATTTGTAGGTGGATCATCAGTGTTAGAGCTAAAATTAGCATGTTTAAAGTGATTTTCATGCTTCCAGGGGCTCGGGAAGTTAATTAAATACCATTTGGAGGCATTTAATGTTTGAGCAAAAACGGCTGATTTTCGACAAAAGAGATAACACCCCCCCATTATGTCATGCTTCAGAAATGTGGAAAATGGTCCGTTTTCAAATGTTTTATTTTTGAACGTCAGTTCACATTTGTAGGTGGATCATCAGTGTTAGAGCTAAAATTAGCATGTTTAAAGTGATTTTCATGCTTCCAGGGGCTCGGGAAGTTAATTAAATATCATTTGGAGGCATTTAATGTTCGAGCAAAAACGGCTGATTTTCGACAAAAGAGATAACACCCCCCCATTACGTCATGCTTCAGAAATGTGGGAAATGGTCCGTTTTCAAATGTTTTATTTTTGAACGTCAGTTCACATTTGTAGGTGGATCATCAGTGT
The DNA here is from genome assembly GCF_964263255.1 of Lissotriton vulgaris. Classification (NCBI taxonomy): domain Eukaryota; kingdom Metazoa; phylum Chordata; class Amphibia; order Caudata; family Salamandridae; genus Lissotriton; species Lissotriton vulgaris. Next base: position 317,334 of record NW_028253354.1, read on the forward strand.
TAGAGCTAAAATTAGCATGTTTAAAGTGATTTTCATGCTTCCAGGGGCTCGGGAAGTTAATTAAATACCATTTGGAGGCATTTAATGTTCGAGCAAAAACGGCTGATTTTCGACAAAAGAGATAACACCCCCCATTACGTCATGCTTCAGAAATGTGGAAAATGGTCCGTTTTCAAATGTTTTATTTTTGAACGTCAGTTCACATTTGTAGGTGGATCATCAGTGTTAGAGCTAAAATTAGCATGTTTAAAGTGATTTTCATGCTTCCAGGGGCTCGGGAAGTTAATTAAATACCATTTGGAGGCATTTAATGTTCGAGCAAAAACGGCTGATTTTCGAAAAAAGAGATAACACCCCCCCATTACGTCATGCTTCAGAAATGTGGAAAATGGTCCGTTTTCAAATGTTTTATTTTTGAACGTCAGTTCACATTTGTAGGTGGATCATCAGTGTTAGAGCTAAAATTAGCATGTTTAAAGTGATTTTCATGCTTCCAGGGGCTCGGGAAGTTAATTAAATACCATTTGGAGGCATTTAATGTTCGAGCAAAAACGGCTGATTTTCGACAAAAGAGATAACACCCCCACTACGTCATGCTTCAGAAATGTGGAAAATGGTCCGTTTTCAAATGTTTTATTTTTGAACGTCAGTTCACATTTGTAGGTGGATCATCAGTGTTAGAGCTAAAATTAGCATGTTTAAAGTGATTTTCATGCTTCCAGGGGCCCAAAACACAAGATTTATGGAATGGTTAAAAGTGCATGAAAATGGCCAATTTACTCACTCTGAGTTCTCAAAAAGGGTTTCTTCACCCCGGGAAGTTAATTAAATACCATTTGGAGGCATTTAATGTTCGAGCAAAAACGGCTGATTTTCGACAAAAGAGATAACACCCCCCCATTACGTCATGCTTCAGAAATGTGGAAAATGGTCCGTTTTCAAATGTTTTATTTTTGAATGTCAGTTCACATTTGTAGGTGGATCATCAGTGTTAGAGCTAAAATTAGCATGTTTAAAGTGATTTTCATGCTTCCAGGGGCCCAAAACACAAGATTTATGGAATGGTTAAAAGTGCATGAAAATGGCCAATTTACTCACTCTGAGTTCTCAAAAAGGGTTTCTTCACCCCGGGAAGTTAATTAAATACCATTTGGAGGCATTTAATGTTCGAGCAAAAACGGCTGATTTTCGACAAAAGAGATAACACCCCCCCATTACGTCATGCTTCAGAAATGTGGAAAATGGTCCGTTTTCAAATGTTTCATTTTTGAACGTCAGTTCACATTTGTAGGTGGATCATCAGTGTTAGAGCTAAAATTAGCATGTTTAAAGTTATTTTCATGCTTCCAGGGGCTCGGGAAGTGAAATAAATACCATTTGGAGGCATTTAATGTTCGAGCAAAAACGGCTGATTTTCGGCAAAAGAGATAACACCCCCCCATTACGTCATGCTTCAGAAATGTGGAAAATGGTCCGTTTTCAAATGTTTTATTTTTGAACGTCAGTTCACATTTGTAGGTGGATCATCAGTGTTAGAGCTAAAATTAGCATGTTTAAAGTGATTTTCATGCTTCCAGGGGCTCGGGAAGTTAATTAAATACCATTTGGAGGCATTTAATGTTCGAGCAAAAACGGCTGATTTTCGACAAAAGAGATAACACCCCCCCATTACGTCATGCTTCAGAAATGTGGAAAATGGTCCGTTTTCAAATGTTTTATTTTTGAACGTCAGTTCACATTTGTAGGTGGATCATCAGTGTTAGAGCTAAAATTTGCATGTTTAAAGTGATTTTCATGCTTCCAGGGGCTCGGGAAGTTAATTAAATACCATTTGGAGGCATTTAATGTTCGAGCAAAAATGGCTGATTTTCGACAAAAGAGATAACACCCCCCCATTACGTCATGCCTCAGAAATGTGGAAAATGGTCCGTTTTCAAATGTTTTATTTTTGAACGTCAGTTCACATTTGTAGGTGGATCATCAGTGTTAGAGCTAAAATTAGCATGTTTAAAGTGATTTTCATGCTTCCAGGGGCCCAAAACACAAGATTTATGGAATGGTTAAAAGTGCATGAAAATGGCCAATTTACTCACTCTGAGTTCTCAAAAAGGGTTTCTTCACCCCGGGAAGTTAATTAAATACCATTTGGAGGCATTTAATGTTCGAGCAAAAACGGCTGATTTTCGACAAAAGAGATAACACCCCCCATTACGTCATGCTTCAGAAATGTGGAAAATGGTCCGTTTTCAAATGTTTTATTTTTGAACGTCAGTTCACATTTGTAGGTGGATCATCAGTGTTAGAGCTAAAATTAGCATGTTTAAAGTGATTTTCATGCTTCCAGGGGCTCGGGAAGTGAAATAAATACCATTTGGAGGCATTTAATGTTCGAGCAAAAACGGCTGATTTTCGACAAAAGAGATAACACCCCCCCATTACGTCATGCTTCAGAAATATGGAAAATGGTCCGTTTTCAAATGTTTTATTTTTGAACGTCAGTTCACATTTGTAGGTGGATCATCAGTGTTAGAGCTAAAATTAGCATGTTTAAAGTGATTTTCATGCTTCCAGGGGCTCGGGAAGTTAATTAAATACCATTTGTAGGCATTTAATGTTCGAGAAAAAACGGCTGATTTTCGACAAAAGAGATAACACCCCCCCATTACGTCATGCTTCAGAAATTTGGAAAATGGTCCGTTTTCAAATGTTTTATTTTTGAACGTCAGTTCACATTTGTAGGTGGATCATCAGTGTTAGAGCTAAAATTAGCATGTTTAAAGTGATTTTCATGCTTCCAGGGGCCCAAAACACAAGATTTATGGAATGGTTAAAAGTGCATGAAAATGGCCAATTTACTCACTCTGAGTACTCAAAAAGGGTTTCTTCACCCCGGGAAGTTAATTAAATACCATTTGGAGGCATTTAATGTTCGAGCAAAAACGGCTGATTTTCGACAAAAGAGATAACACCCCCCCATTACGTCATGCTTCAGAAATGTGGAAAATGGTCCGTTTTCAAATGTTTTATTTTTGAACGTTAGTTCACATTTGTAGGTGGATCATCAGTGTTAGAGCTAAAATTAGCATGTTTAAAGTGATTTTCATGCTTCCAGGGGCCCAAAACACAAGATTTATGGAATGGTTAAAAGTGCATGAAAATGGCCAATTTACTCACTCTGAGTTCTCAAAAAGGGTTTCTTCACCCCGGGAAGTTAATTAAATACCATTTGGAGGCATTTAATGTTCGAGCAAAAACGGCTGATTTTCGACAAAAGAGATAACACCCCCCCATTACGTCATGCTTCAGAAATGTGGAAAATGGTCCGTTTTCAAATGTTTTATTTTTGAACGTCAGTTCACATTTGTAGCTGGATCATCAGTGTTAGAGCTAAAATTAGCATGTTTAAAGTGATTTTCATGCTTCCAGGGGCTCGGGAAGTTAATTAAATACCATTTGGAGGCATTTAATGTTCGAGCAAAAACGGCTGATTTTCGACAAAAGAGATAACACCCCCCCATTACGTCATGCTTCAGAAATGTGGAAAATGGTCCGTTTTCAAATGTTTTATTTTTGAACGTCAGTTCACATTTGTAGGTGGATCATCAGTGTTAGAGCTAAAATTAGCATGTTTAAAGTGATTTTCATGCTTCCAGGGGCCCAAAACACAAGATTTATGGAATGGTTAAAAGTGCATGAAAATGGCCAATTTACTCACTCTGAGTACTCAAAAAGGGTTTCTTCACCCCGGGAAGTTAATTAAATACCATTTGGAGGCATTTAATGTTCGAGCAAAAACGGCTGATTTTCGACAAAAGAGATAACACCCCCCCATTACGTCATGCTTCAGAAATGTGGAAAATGGTCCGTTTTCAAATGTTTTATTTTTGAACGTTAGTTCACATTTGTAGGTGGATCATCAGTGTTAGAGCTAAAATTAGCATGTTTAAAGTGATTTTCATGCTTCCAGGGGCCCAAAACACAAGATTTATGGAATGGTTAAAAGTGCATGAAAATGGCCAATTTACTCACTCTGAGTTCTCAAAAAGGGTTTCTTCACCCCGGGAAGTTAATTAAATACCATTTGGAGGCATTTAATGTTCGAGCAAAAACGGCTGATTTTCGACAAAAGAGATAACACCCCCCCATTACGTCATGCTTCAGAAATGTGGAAAATGGTCCGTTTTCAAATGTTTTATTTTTGAACGTCAGTTCACATTTGTAGGTGGATCATCAGTGTTAGAGCTAAAATTAGCATGTTTAAAGTGATTTTCATGCTTCCAGGGGCTCGGGAAGTTAATTAAATACCATTTGGAGGCATTTAATGTTCGAGCAAAAACGGCTGATTTTCGACAAAAGAGATAACACCCCCCCATTACGTCATGCTTCAGAAATGTGGAAAATGGTCCGTTTTCAAATGTTTTATTTTTGAACGTCAGTTCACATTTGTAGGTGGATCATCAGTGTTAGAGCTAAAATTAGCATGTTTAAAGTGATTTTCATGCTTCCAGGGGCCCAAAACACAAGATTTATGGAATGGTTAAAAGTGCATGAAAATGGCCAATTTACTCACTCTGAGTTCTCAAAAAGGGTTTCTTTACCCCGGGAAGTTAATTAAATACCATTTGGAGGCATTTAATGTTCGAGCAAAAACGGCTGATTTTCGACAAAAGAGGTAACACCCCCCCATTACGTCATGCTTCAGAAATGTGGAAAATGGTCCGTTTTTAAATGTTTTATTTTTGAACGTCAGTTCACATTTGTAGGTGGATCATCAGTGTTAGAGCTAAAATTAGCATGTTTAAAGTGATTTTCATGCTTCCAGGGGCTCGGGAAGTGAAATAAATACCATTTGGAGGCATTTAATGTTCGAGCAAAAATGGCTGATTTTCGGCAAAAGAGATAACACCCCCCCATTACGTCATGCTTCAGAAATGTGGAAAATGGTCCGTTTTCAAATGTTTTATTTTTTAACGTCAGTTCACATTTGTAGGTGGATCATCAGTGTTAGAGCTAAAATTAGCATGTTTAAAGTGATTTTCATGCTTCCAGGGGCTCGGGAAGTTAATTAAATACCATTTGGAGGCATTTAATGTTCGAGCAAAAACGGCTGATTTTCGACAAAAGAGATAACACCCCCCCATTACGTCATGCTTCAGAAATGTGGAAAATGGTCCGTTTTCAAATGTTTTATTTTTGAACGTCAGTTCACATTTGTAGGTGGATCATCAGTGTTAGAGCTAAAATTAGCATGTTTAAAGTGATTTTCATGCTTCCAGGGGCCCAAAACACAAGATTTATGGAATGGTTAAAAGTGCATGAAAATGGCCAATTTACTCACTCTGAGTTCTCAAAAAGGATTTCTTCACCCCGGGAAGTTAATTAAATACCATTTGGAGGCATTTAATGTTCGAGCAAAAACGGCTGATTTTCGACAAAAGAGATAACACCCCCCCATTACGTCATGCTTCAGAAATGTGGAAAATGGTCCGATTTCAAATGTTTTATTTTTGAACATCAGTTCACATTTGTAGGTGGATCATCAGTGTTAGAGCTAAAATTAGCATGTTTAAAGTGATTTTCATGCTTCCAGGGGCTCGGGAAGTGAAATAAATACCATTTGGAGGCATTTAATGTTCGAGCAAAAATGGCTGATTTTCGACAAAAGAGATAACACCCCCCCCATTACGTCATGCTTCAGAAATGTGGAAAATGGTCCGTTTTCAAATGTTTTATTTTTGAACGTCAGTTCACATTTGTAGGTGGATCATCAGTGTTAGAGCTAAAATTAGCATGTTTAAAGTGATTTTCATGCTTCCAAGGGCTCGGGAAGTTAATTAAATACCTTTTGGAGGCATTTAATGTTCGAGAAATAACGGCTGATTTTCGACAAAAGAGATAACACCCCCCCATTACGTCATGCTTCAGAAATTTGGAAAATGGTCCGTTTTCAAATGTTTTATTTTTGAACGTCAGTTCACATTTGTAGGTGGATCATCAGTGTTAGAGCTAAAATTAGCATGTTTAAAGTGATTTTCATGCTTCCAGGGGCTCGGGAAGTGAAATAAATACCATTTGGAGGCATTTAATGTTCAAGCAAAAACGGCTGATTTTCGGCAAAAGAGATAACACCCCCCCATTACGTCATGCTTCAGAAATGTGGAAAATGGTCCGTTTTCAAATGTTTTATTTTTTAACGTCAGTTCACATTTGTAGGTGGATCATCAGTGTTAGAGCTAAAATTAGCATGTTTAAAGTGATTTTCATGCTTCCAGGGGCTCGGGAAGTTAATTAAATACCATTTGGAGGCATTTAATGTTCGAGCAAAAACGGCTGATTTTCGACAAAAGAGATAACACCCCCCCATTACGTCATGCTTCAGAAATGTGGAAAATGGTCCGTTTTCAAATGTTTTATTTTTGAACGTCAGTTCACATTTGTAGGTGGATCATCAGTGTTAGAGCTAAAATTAGCATGTTTAAAGTGATTTTCATGCTTCCAGGGGCTCGGGAAGTTAATTAAATACCATTTGGAGGCATTTAATGTTCGAGCAAAAACGGCTGATTTTCGACAAAAGAGATAACACCCCCCCATTACGTCATGCTTCAGAAATGTGGAAAATGGTCCGTTTTCAAATGTTTTATTTTTGAACGTCAGTTCACATTTGTAGGTGGATCATCAGTGTTAGAGCTAAAATTAGCATGTTTAAAGTGATTTTCATGCTTCCAGGGGCTCGGGAAGTGAAATAAATACCATTTGGAGGCATTTAATGTTCGAGCAAAAACGGCTGATTTTCGACAAAAGAGATAACACCCCCCCATTACGTCATGCTTCAGAAATGTGGAAAATGGTCCGTTTTCAAATGTTTTATTTTTGAACGTCAGTTCACATTTGTAGGTGGATCATCAGTGTTAGAGCTAAAATTAGCATGTTTAAAGTGATTTTCATGCTTCCAAGGGCTCGGGAAGTTAATTAAATACCTTTTGGAGGCATTTAATGTTCGAGAAAAAACGGCTGATTTTCGACAAAAGAGATAACACCCCCCCATTACGTCATGCTTCAGAAATTTGGAAAATGGTCCGTTTTCAAATGTTTTATTTTTGAACGTCAGTTCACATTTGTAGGTGGATCATCAGTGTTAGAGCTAAAATTAGCATGTTTAAAGTGATTTTCATGCTTCCAGGGGCCCAAAACACAAGATTTATGGAATGGTTAAAAGTGCATGAAAATGGCCAATTTACTCACTCTGAGTACTCAAAAAGGGTTTCTTCACCCCGGGAAGTTAATTAAATACCATTTGGAGGCATTTAATGTTCGAGCAAAAACGGCTGATTTTCGACAAAAGAGATAACACCCCCCCATTACGTCATGCTTCAGAAATGTGGAAAATGGTCCGTTTTCAAATGTTTCATTTTTGAACGTTAGTTCACATTTGTAGGTGGATCATCAGTGTTAGAGCTAAAATTAGCATGTTTAAAGTGATTTTCATGCTTCCAGGGGCCCAAAACACAAGATTTATGGAATGGTTAAAAGTGCATGAAAATGGCCAATTTACTCACTCTGAGTTCTCAAAAAGGGTTTCTTCACCCCGGGAAGTTAATTAAATACCATTTGGAGGCATTTAATGTTCGAGCAAAAACGGCTGATTTTCGACAAAAGAGATAACACCCCCCCATTACGTCATGCTTCAGAAATGTGGAAAATGGTCCGTTTTCAAATGTTTTATTTTTGAACGTCAGTTCACATTTGTAGGTGGATCATCAGTGTTAGAGCTAAAATTAGCATGTTTAAAGTGATTTTCATGCTTCCAGGGGCTCGGGAAGTTAATTAAATACCATTTGGAGGCATTTAATGTTCGAGCAAAAACGGCTGATTTTCGACAAAAGAGATAATACCTCCCCATTACGTCATGCTTCAGAAATGTGGAAAATGGTCCGTTTTCAAATGTTTTATTTTTGAACGTCAGTTCACATTTGTAGGTGGATCATCAGTGTTAGAGCTAAAATTAGCATGTTTAAAGTGATTTTCATGCTTCCAGGGGCCCAAAACACAAGATTTATGGAATGGTTAAAAGTGCATGAAAATGGCCAATTTACTCACTCTGAGTACTCAAAAAGGGTTTCTTCACCCCGGGAAGTTAATTAAATACAATTTGGAGGCATTTAATGTTCGAGCAAAAACGGCTGATTTTCGACAAAAGAGATAACACCCCCCCATTACGTCATGCTTCAGAAATGTGGAAAATGGTCCGTTTTCAAATGTTTTATTTTTGAACGTCAGTTCACATTTGTAGGTGGATCATCAGTGTTAGAGCTAAAATTAGCATGTTTAAAGTGATTTTCATGCTTCCAGGGGCCCAAAACACAAGATTTATGGAATGGTTAAAAGTGCATGAAAATGGCCAATTTACTCACTCTGAGTTCTCAAAAAGGGTTTCTTCACCCCGGGAAGTTAATTAAATACCATTTGGAGGCATTTAATGTTCGAGCAAAAACGGCTGATTTTCGACAAAAGAGATAACACCCCCCCCATTACGTCATGCTTCAGAAATGTGGAAAATGGTCCGTTTTTAAATGTTTTATTTTTGAACGTCAGTTCACATTTGTAGGTGGATCATCAGTGTTAGAGCTAAAATTAGCATGTTTAAAGTGATTTTCATGCTTCCAGGGGCTCGGGAAGTTAATTAAATACCATTTGGAGGCATTTAATGTTCGAGCAAAAACGGCTGATTTTCGACAAAAGAGATAACACCCCCCATTACGTCATGCTTCAGAAATGTGGAAAATGGTCCGTTTTCAAATGTTTTATTTTTGAACGTCAGTTCACATTTGTAGGTGGATCATCAGTGTTAGAGCTAAAATTAGCATGTTTAAAGTGATTTTCATGCTTCCAGGGGCCCAAAACACAAGATTTATGGAATGGTTAAAAGTGCATGAAAATGGCCAATTTACTCACTCTGAGTTCTCAAAAGGGGTTTCTTCACCCCGGGAAGTTAATTAAATACCATTTGGAGGCATTTAATGTTCGAGCAAAAACGGCTGATTTTCGACAAAAGAGATAACACCCCCCCATTACGTCATGCTTCAGAAATGTGGAAAATGGTCCGTTTTCAAATGTTTTATTTTTGAACGTCAGTTCACATTTGTAGGTGGATCATCAGTGTTAGAGCTAAAATTAGCATGTTTAAAGTGATTTTCATGCTTCCAGGGGCTCGGGAAGTTAATTAAATACCATTTGGAGGCATTTAATGTTCGAGCAAAAACGGCTGATTTTCGACAAAAGAGATAACACCCCCCCATTACGTCATGCTTCAGAAATGTGGAAAATGGTCCGTTTTCAAATGTTTTATTTTTGAACGTCAGTTCACATTTGTAGGTGGATCATCAGTGTTAGAGCTAAAATTAGCATGTTTAAAGTGATTTTCATGCTTCCAGGGGCTCGGGAAGTTAATTAAATACCATTTGGAGGCATTTAATGTTCGAGCAAAAACGGCTGATTTTCGACAAAAGAGATAACACCCCCCCATTACGTCATGCTTCAGAAATGTGGAAAATGGTCCGTTTTCAAATGTTTTATTTTTGAACGTCAGTTCACATTTGTAGGTGGATCATCAGTGTTAGAGCTAAAATTAGCATGTTTAAAGTGATTTTCATGCTTCCAGGGGCCCAAAACACAAGATTTATGGAATGGTTAAAAGTGCATGAAAATGGCCAATTTACTCACTCTGAGTTCTCAAAAAGGGTTTCTTCACCCCGGGAAGTTAATTAAATACCATTTGGAGGCATTTAATGTTCGAGCAAAAACGGCTGATTTTCGACAAAAGAGATAACACCCCCCCATTACGTCATGCTTCAGAAATGTGGAAAATGGTCCGTTTTCAAATGTTTTATTTTTGAACGTCAGTTCACATTTGTAGGTGGATCATCAGTGTTAGAGCTAAAATTAGCATGTTTAAAGTGATTTTCATGCTTCCAGGGGCTCGGGAAGTGAAATAAATACCATTTGGAGGCATTTAATGTTCGAGCAAAAACGGCTGATTTTCGACAAAAGAGATAACACCCCCCCCCATTACGTCATGCTTCAGAAATGTGGAAAATGGTCCGTTTTCAAATGTTTTATTTTTGAACGTCAGTTCACATTTGTAGGTGGATCATCAGTGTTAGAGCTAAAATTAGCATGTTTAAAGTGATTTTCATGCTTCCAGGGGCTCGGGAAGTTAATTAAATACCATTTGGAGGCATTTAATGTTCGAGAAAAAACGGCTGATTTTCGACAAAAGAGATAACACCCCCCCATTACGTCATGCTTCAGAAATTTGGAAAATGGTCCATTTTCAAATGTTTTATTTTTGAACGTCAGTTCACATTTGTAGGTGGATCATCAGTGTTAGAGCTAAAATTAGCATGTTTAAAGTGATTTTCATGCTTCCAGGGGCCCAAAACACAAGATTTATGGAATGGTTAAAAGTGCATGAAAATGGCCAATTTACTCACTCTGAGTACTCAAAAAGGGTTTCTTCACCCCGGGAAGTTAATTAAATACCATTTGGAGGCATTTAATGTTCGAGCAAAAACGGCTGATTTTCGACAAAAGAGATAACACCCCCCCCATTACGTCATGCTTCAGAAATGTGGAAAATGGTCCGTTTTCAAATGTTTTATTTTTGAACGTCAGTTCACATTTGTAGGTGGATCATCAGTGTTAGAGCTAAAATTAGCATGTTTAAAGTGATTTTCATGCATCCAGGGGCCCAAAACACAAGATTTATGGAATGGTTAAAAGTGCATGAAAATGACCAATTTACTCACTCTGAGTACTCAAAAAGGGTTTCTTCACCCCGGGAAGTTAATTAAATACCATTTGGAGGCATTTAATGTTCAAGCAAAAACGGCTGATTTTCGACAAAAGAGATAACACCCCCCCATTACGTCATGCTTCAAAAATGTGGAAAATGGTCCGTTTTCAAATGTTTTATTTTTGAACGTCAGTTCACATTTGTAGGTGGATCATCAGTGTTAGAGCTAAAATTAGCATGTTTAAAGTGATTTTCATGCTTCCAGGGGCCCAAAACACAAGATTTATGGAATGGTTAAAAGTGCATGAAAATGGGCAATTTACTCACTCTGAGTTCTCAAAAAGGGTTTCTTCACCCCGGGAAGTTAATTAAATACCATTTGGAGGCATTTAATGTTCGAGCAAAAACGGCTGATTTTCGACAAAAGAGATAACACCCCCCATTACGTCATGCTTCAGAAATGTGGAAAATGGTCCGTTTTTAAATGTTTTATTTTTGAACGTCAGTTCACATTTGTAGGTGGATCATCAGTGTTAGAGCTAAAATTAGCATGTTTAAAGTGATTTTCATGCTTCCAGGGGCTCGGGAAGTTAATTAAATACCATTTGGAGGCATTTAATGTTCGAGCAAAAACGGCTGATTTTCGACAAAAGAGATAACACCCCCCCATTACGTCATGCTTCAGAAATGTGGAAAATGGTCCGTTTTCAAATGTTTTATTTTTGAACGTCAGTTCACATTTGTAGGTGGATCATCAGTGTTAGAGCTAAAATTAGCATGTTTAAAGTGATTTTCATGCTTCCAGGGGCTCGGGAAGTTAATTAAATACCATTTGGAGGCATTTAATGTTCGAGCAAAAACGGCTGAAATTTCGACAAAAGAGATAACACCCCCCCATTACGTCATGCTTCAGAAATGTGGAAAATGGTCCGTTTTCAAATGTTTTATTTTTGAACGTCAGTTCACATTTGTAGGTGGATCATCAGTGTTAGAGCTAAAATTAGCATGTTTAAAGTGATTTTCATGCTTCCAGGGGCTCGGGAAGTGAAATAAATACCATTTGGAGGCATTTAATGTTCGAGCAAAAACGGCTGATTTTCGGCAAAAGAGATAACACCCGCCCATTACGTCATGCTTCAGAAATGTGGAAAATGGTCCGTTTTCAAATGTTTTATTTTTGAACGTCAGTTCACATTTGTAGGTGGATCATCAGTGTTAGAGCTAAAATTAGCATGTTTAAAGTGATTTTCATGCTTCCAGGGGCTCGGGAAGTGAAATAAATACCATTTGGAGGCATTTAATGTTCGAGCAAAAACGGCTGATTTTCGACAAAAGAGATAACACCCCCCCATTACGTCATGCTTCAGAAATGTGGAAAATGGTCCGTTTTCAAATGTTTTATTTTTGAACGTCAGTTCACATTTGTAGGTGGATCATCAGTGTTAGAGCTAAAATTAGCATGTTTAAAGTGATTTTCATGCTTCCAGGGGCTCGGGAAGTTAATTAAATACCATTTGGAGGCATTTAATGTTCGAGAAAAAACGGCTGATTTTCGACAAAAGAGATAACACCCCCCCATTACGTCATGCTTCAGAAATTTGGAAAATGGTCCGTTTTCAAATGTTTTATTTTTGAACGTCAGTTCACATTTGTAGGTGGATCATCAGTGTTAGAGCTAAAATTAGCATGTTTAAAGTGATTTTCATGCTTCCAGGGGCTCGGGAAGTGAAATAAATACCATTTGGAGGCATTTAATGTTCGAGCAAAAACGGCTGATTTTCGACAAAAGAGATAACATCCCCCCCCATTACGTCATGCTTCAGAAATGTGGAAAATGGTCCGTTTTCAAATGTTTTATTTTTGAACGTCAGTTCACATTTGTAGGTGGATCATCAGTGTTAGAGCTAAAATTAGCATGTTTAAAGTGATTTTCATGCTTCCAGGGGCTCGGGAAGTTAATTAAATACCATTTGGAGGCATTTAATGTTCGAGAAAAAACGGCTGATTTTCGACAAAAGAGATAACACCCCCCCATTACGTCATGCTTCAGAAATTTGGAAAATGGTCCATTTTCAAATGTTTTATTTTTGAACGTCAGTTCACATTTGTAGGTGGATCATCAGTGTTAGAGCTAAAATTAGCATGTTTAAAGTGATTTTCATGCTTCCAGGGGCCCAAAACACAAGATTTATGGAATGGTTAAAAGTGCATGAAAATGGCCAATTTACTCACTCTGAGTACTCAAAAAGGGTTTCTTCACCCCGGGAAGTTAATTAAATACCATTTGGAGGCATTTAATGTTCGAGCAAAAACGGCTGATTTTCGACAAAAGAGATAACACCCCCCCATTACGTCATGCTTCAGAAATGTGGAAAATGGTCCGTTTTCAAATGTTTTATTTTTGAACGTCAGTTCACATTTGTAGGTGGATCATCAGTGTTAGAGCTAAAATTAGCATGTTTAAAGTGATTTTCATGCATCCAGGGGCCCAAAACACAAGATTTATGGAATGGTTAAAAGTGCATGAAAATGACCAATTTACTCACTCTGAGTACTCAAAAAGGGTTTCTTCACCCCGGGAAGTTAATTAAATACCATTTGGAGGCATTTAATGTTCAAGCAAAAACGGCTGATTTTCGACAAAAGAGATAACACCCCCCCATTACGTCATGCTTCAAAAATGTGGAAAATGATCCGTTTTCAAATGTTTTATTTTTGAACGTCAGTTCACATTTGTAGGTGGATCATCAGTGTTAGAGCTAAAATTAGCATGTTTAAAGTGATTTTCATGCTTCCAGGGGCCCAAAACACAAGATTTATGGAATGGTTAAAAGTGCATGAAAATGGGCAATTTACTCACTCTGAGTTCTCAAAAAGGGTTTCTTCACCCCGGGAAGTTAATTAAATACCATTTGGAGGCATTTAATGTTCGAGCAAAAACGGCTGATTTTCGACAAAAGAGATAACACCCCCCATTACGTCATGCTTCAGAAATGTGGAAAATGGTCCGTTTTTAAATGTTTTATTTTTGAACGTCAGTTCACATTTGTAGGTGGATCATCAGTGTTAGAGCTAAAATTAGCATGTTTAAAGTGATTTTCATGCTTCCAGGGGCTCGGGAAGTTAATTAAATACCATTTGGAGGCATTTAATGTTCGAGCAAAAACGGCTGATTTTCGACAAAAGAGATAACACCCCCCATTACGTCATGCTTCAGAAATGTGGAAAATGGTCTGTTTTCAAATGTTTTATTTTTGAACGTCAGTTCACATTTGTAGGTGGATCATCAGTGTTAGAGCTAAAATTAGCATGTTTAAAGTGATTTTCATGCTTCCAGGGGCTCGGGAAGTTAATTAAATACCATTTGGAGGCATTTAATGTTCGAGCAAAAACGGCTGAAATTTAGACAAAAGAGATAACACCCCCCCATTACGTCATGCTTCAGAAATGTGGAAAATGGTCCGTTTTCAAATGTTTTATTTTTGAACGTCAGTTCACATTTGTAGGTGGATCATCAGTGTTAGAGCTAAAATTAGCATGTTTAAAGTGATTTTCATGCTTCCAGGGGCTCGGGAAGTGAAATAAATACCATTTGGAGGCATTTAATGTTCGAGCAAAAACGGCTGATTTTCGGCAAAAGAGATAACACCCCCCCATTACGTCATGCTTCAGAAATGTGGAAAATGGTCCGTTTTCAAATGTTTTATTTTTGAACGTCAGTTCACATTTGTAGGTGGATCATCAGTGTTAGAGCTAAAATTAGCATGTTTGAAGTGATTTTCATGCTTCCAGGGGCTCGGGAAGTGAAATAAATACCATTTGGAGGCATTTAATGTTCGAGCAAAAACGGCTGATTTTCGACAAAAGAGATAACACCCCCCCATTACGTCATGCTTCAGAAATGTGGAAAATGGTCCGTTTTCAAATGTTTTATTTTTGAACGTCAGTTCACATTTGTAGGTGGATCATCAGTGTTAGAGCTAAAATTAGCATGTTTAAAGTGATTTTCATGCTTCCAGGGGCTCGGGAAGTTAATTAAATACCATTTGGAGGCATTTAATGTTCGAGAAAAAACGGCTGATTTTCGACAAAAGAGATAACACCCCCCCATTACGTCATGCTTCAGAAATTTGGAAAATGGTCCGTTTTCAAATGTTTTATTTTTGAACGTCAGTTCACATTTGTAGGTGGATCATCAGTGTTAGAGCTAAAATTAGCATGTTTAAAGTGATTTTCATGCTTCCAGGGGCCCAAAACACAAGATTTATGGAATGGTTAAAAGTGCATGAAAATGGCCAATTTACTCACTCTGAGTTCTCAAAAAGGGTTTCTTCACCCCGGGAAGTTAATTAAATACCATTTGGAGGCATTTAATGTTCGAGCAAAAACGGCTGATTTTCGACAAAAGAGATAACACCCCCCCATTACGTCATGCTTCAGAAATGTGGAAAATGGTCCGTTTTCAAATGTTTTATTTTTGAACGTCAGTTCACATTTGTAGGTGGATCATCAGTGTTAGAGCTAAAATTAGCATGTTTAAAGTGATTTTCATGCTTCCAGGGGCTCGGGAAGTTAATTAAATACCATTTGGAGGCATTTAATGTTCGAGCAAAAACGGCTGATTTTCGACAAAAGAGATAACACCCCCCCCATTACGTCATGCTTCAGAAATGTGGAAAATGGTCCGTTTTCAAATGTTTTATTTTTGAACGTCAGTTCACATTTGTAGGTGGATCATCAGTGTTAGAGCTAAAATTAGCATGTTTAAAGTGATTTTCATGCTTCCAGGGGCCCAAAACACAAGATTTATGGAATGGTTAAAAGTGCATGAAAATGGCCAATTTACTCACTCTGAGTTCTCAAAAAGGGTTTTTTCACCCCGGGAAGTTAATTAAATACCATTTGGAGGCATTTAATGTTCGAGCAAAAACGGCTGATTTTCGACAAAAGAGATAACACCCCCCCATTACGTCATGCTTCAGAAATGTGGAAAATGGTCCGTTTTTAAATGTTTTATTTTTGAACGTCAGTTCACATTTGTAGGTGGATCATCAGTGTTAAAGCTAAAATTAGCATGTTTAAAGTGATTTTCATGCTTCCAGGGGCTCGGGAAGTTAATTAAATACCATTTGGAGGCATTTAATGTTCGAGCAAAAACGGCTGATTTTCGACAAAAGAGATAACACCCCCTTTACGTCATGCTTCAGAAATGTGGAAAATGGTCCGTTTTAAAATGTTTTATTTTTGAACGTCAGTTCACATTTGTAGGTGGATCATCAGTGTTAGAGCTAAAATTAGCATGTTTAAAGTGATTTTCATGCTTCCAGGGGCCCAAAACACAAGATTCATGGAATGGTTAAAAGTGCATGAAAATGGCCAATTTACTCACTCTGAGTTCTCAAAAGGGGTTTCTTCACCCCGGGAAGTTAATTAAATACCATTTGGAGGCATTTAATGTTCGAGCAAAAACGGCTGATTTTCGACAAAAGAGATAACACCCCCCCATTACGTCATGCTTCAGAAATGTGGAAAATGGTCCGTTTTCAAATGTTTTATTTTTGAACGTCAGTTCACATTTGTAGGTGGATCATCAGTGTTAGAGCTAAAATTAGCATGTTTAAAGTGATTTTCATGCTTCCAGGGGCTCGGGAAGTTAATTAAATACCATTTGGAGGCATTTAATGTTCGAGCAAAAACGGCTGATTTTCGACAAAAGAGATAACACCCCCCCATTACGTCATGCTTCAGAAATGTGGAAAATGGTCCGTTTTCAAATGTTTTATTTTTGAACGTCAGTTCACATTTGTAGGTGGATCATCAGTGTTAGAGCTAAAATTAGCATGTTTAAAGTGATTTTCATGCTTCCAGGGGCTCGGGAAGTTAATTAAATACTGTTTGGAGGCATTTAATGTTCGAGCAAAAACGGCTGATTTTCGACAAAAGAGATAACACCCCCCCATTACGTCATGCTTCAGAAATGTGGAAAATGGTCCGTTTTCAAATGTTTTATTTTTGAACGTCAGTTCACATTTGTAGGTGGATCATCAGTGTTAGAGCTAAAATTAGCATGTTTAAAGTGATTTTCATGCTTCCAGGGGCCCAAAACACAAGATTTATGGAATGGTTAAAAGTGCATGAAAATGGCCAATTTACTCACTCTGAGTTCTCAAAAAGGGTTTCTTCACCCCGGGAAGTTAATTAAATACCATTTGGAGGCATTTAATGTTCGAGCAAAAACGGCTGATTTTCGACAAAAGAGATAACACCCCCCCATTACGTCATGCTTCAGAAATGTGGAAA
This sequence comes from Lissotriton vulgaris, assembly GCF_964263255.1. Classification (NCBI taxonomy): domain Eukaryota; kingdom Metazoa; phylum Chordata; class Amphibia; order Caudata; family Salamandridae; genus Lissotriton; species Lissotriton vulgaris. Next base: position 334,426 of record NW_028253354.1, read on the forward strand.
ATGGTCCGTTTTCAAATGTTTTATTTTTGAACGTCAGTTTACATTTGTAGGTGGATCATCAGTGTTAGAGCTAAAATTAGCATGTTTAAAGTGATTTTCATGCTTCCAGGGGCTCGGGAAGTGAAATAAATACCATTTGGAGGCATTTAATGTTCGAGCAAAAACGGCTGATTTTCGACAAAAGAGATAACACCCCCCCATTACGTCATGCTTCAGAAATGTGGAAAATGGTCCGTTTTCAAATGTTTTATTTTTGAACGTCAGTTCACATTTGTAGGTGGATCATCAGTGTTAGAGCTAAAATTAGCATGTTTAAAGTGATTTTCATGCTTCCAGGGGCTCGGGAAGTTAATTAAATACCATTTGGAGGCATTTAATGTTCGAGCAAAAACGGCTGATTTTCGACAAAAGAGATAACACCCCCCCATTACGTCATGCTTCAGAAATGTGGAAAATGGTCCGTTTTCAAATGTTTTATTTTTGAACGTCAGTTCACATTTGTAGGTGGATCATCAGTGTTAGAGCTAAAATTAGCATGTTTAAAGTGATTTTCATGCTTCCAGGGGCTCGGGAAGTTAATTAAATACCATTTGGAGGCATTTAATGTTCGAGCAAAAACGGCTGAAATTTCGACAAAAGAGATAACACCCCCCCATTACGTCATGCTTCAGAAATGTGGAAAATGGTCCGTTTTCAAATGTTTTATTTTTGAACGTCAGTTCACATTTGTAGGTGGATCATCAGTGTTAGAGCTAAAATTAGCATGTTTAAAGTGATTTTCATGCTTCCAGGGGCTCGGGAAGTGAAATAAATACCATTTGGAGGCATTTAATGTTCGAGCAAAAACGGCTGATTTTCGGCAAAAGAGATAACACCCCCCATTACGTGATGCTTCAGAAATGTGGAAAATGGTCCGTTTTCAAATGTTTTATTTTTGAACGTCAGTTCACATTTGTAGGTGGATCATCAGTGTTAGAGCTAAAATTAGCATGTTTGAAGTGATTTTCATGCTTCCAGGGGCTCGGGAAGTGAAATAAATACCATTTGGAGGCATTTAATGTTCGAGCAAAAACGGCTGATTTTCGACAAAAGAGATAACACCCCCCCATTACGTCATGCTTCAGAAATGTGGAAAATGGTCCGTTTTCAAATGTTTTATTTTTGAACGTCAGTTCACATTTGTAGGTGGATCATCAGTGTTAGAGCTAAAATTAGCATGTTTAAAGTGATTTTCATGCTTCCAGGGGCTCGGGAAGTTAATTAAATACCATTTGGAGGCTTTTAATGTTCGAGAAAAAACGGCTGATTTTCGACAAAAGAGATAACACCCCCCCATTACGTCATGCTTCAGAAATTTGGAAAATGGTCCGTTTTCAAATGTTTTATTTTTGAACGTCAGTTCACATTTGTAGGTGGATCATCAGTGTTAGAGCTAAAATTAGCATGTTTAAAGTGATTTTCATGCTTCCAGGGGCCCAAAACACAAGATTTATGGAATGGTTAAAAGTGCATGAAAATGGCCAATTTACTCACTCTGAGTTCTCAAAAAGGGTTTCTTCACCCCGGGAAGTTAATTAAATACCATTTGGAGGCATTTAATGTTCGAGCAAAAACGGCTGATTTTCGACAAAAGAGATAACACCCCCCCATTACGTCATGCTTCAGAAATGTGGAAAATGGTCCGTTTTCAAATGTTTTATTTTTGAACGTCAGTTCACATTTGTAGGTGGATCATCAGTGTTAGAGCTAAAATTAGCATGTTTAAAGTGATTTTCATGCTTCCAGGGGCTCGGGAAGTTAATTAAATACCATTTGGAGGCATTTAATGTTCGAGCAAAAACGGCTGATTTTCGACAAAAGAGATAAAACCCCCCCATTACGTCATGCTTCAGAAATGTGGAAAATGGTCCGTTTTCAAATGTTTTATTTTTGAACGTCAGTTCACATTTGTAGGTGGATCATCAGTGTTAGAGCTAAAATTAGCATGTTTAAAGTGATTTTCATGCTTCCAGGGGCCCAAAACACAAGATTTATGGAATGGTTAAAAGTGCATGAAAATGGCCAATTTACTCACTCTGAGTACTCAAAAAGGGTTTCTTCACCCCGGGAAGTTAATTAAATACCATTTGGAGGCATTTAATGTTCGAGCAAAAACTGCTGATTTTCGACAAAAGAGATAACACCCCCCCCATTACGTCATGCTTCAGAAATGTGGAAAATGGTCCGTTTTCAAATGTTTTATTTTTGAACGTCAGTTCACATTTGTAGGTGGATCATCAGTGTTAGAGCTAAAATTAGCATGTTTAAAGTGATTTTCATGCTTCCAGGGGCCCAAAACACAAGATTTATGGAATGGTTAAAAGTGCATGAAAATGGCCAATTTACTCACTCTGAGTTCTCAAAAAGGGTTTTTTCACCCCGGGAAGTTAATTAAATACCATTTGGAGGCATTTAATGTTCGAGCAAAAACGGCTGATTTTCGACAAAAGAGATAACACCCCCCCATTACGTCATGCTTCAGAAATGTGGAAAATGGTCCGTTTTTAAATGTTTTATTTTTGAACGTCAGTTCACATTTGTAGGTGGATCATCAGTGTTAAAGCTAAAATTAGCATGTTTAAAGTGATTTTCATGCTTCCAGGGGCTCGGGAAGTTAATTAAATACCATTTGGAGGCATTTAATGTTCGAGCAAAAACGGCTGATTTTCGACAAAAGAGATAACACCCCCTTTACGTCATGCTTCAGAAATGTGGAAAATGGTCCGTTTTAAAATGTTTTATTTTTGAACGTCAGTTCACATTTGTAGGTGGATCATCAGTGTTAGAGCTAAAATTAGCATGTTTAAAGTGATTTTCATGCTTCCAGGGGCCCAAAACACAAGATTCATGGAATGGTTAAAAGTGCATGAAAATGGCCAATTTACTCACTCTGAGTTCTCAAAAGGGGTTTCTTCACCCCGGGAAGTTAATTAAATACCATTTGGAGGCATTTAATGTTCGAGCAAAAACGGCTGATTTTCGACAAAAGAGATAACACCCCCCCATTACGTCATGCTTCAGAAATGTGGAAAATGGTCCGTTTTCAAATGTTTTATTTTTGAACGTCAGTTCACATTTGTAGGTGGATCATCAGTGTTAGAGCTAAAATTAGCATGTTTAAAGTGATTTTCATGCTTCCAGGGGCTCGGGAAGTTAATTAAATACCATTTGGAGGCATTTAATGTTCGAGCAAAAACGGCTGATTTTCGACAAAAGAGATAACACCCCCCCATTACGTCATGCTTCAGAAATGTGGAAAATGGTCCGTTTTCAAATGTTTTATTTTTGAACGTCAGTTCACATTTGTAGGTGGATCATCAGTGTTAGAGCTAAAATTAGCATGTTTAAAGTGATTTTCATGCTTCCAGGGGCTCGGGAAGTTAATTAAATACCGTTTGGAGGCATTTAATGTTCGAGCAAAAACGGCTGATTTTCGACAAAAGAGATAACACCCCCCCATTACGTCATGCTTCAGAAATGTGGAAAATGGTCCGTTTTCAAATGTTTTATTTTTGAACGTCAGTTCACATTTGTAGGTGGATCATCAGTGTTAGAGCTAAAATTAGCATGTTTAAAGTGATTTTCATGCTTCCAGGGGCCCAAAACACAAGATTTATGGAATGGTTAAAAGTGCATGAAAATGGCCAATTTACTCACTCTGAGTTCTCAAAAAGGGTTTCTTCACCCCGGGAAGTTAATTAAATACCATTTGGAGGCATTTAATGTTCGAGCAAAAACGGCTGATTTTCGACAAAAGAGATAACACCCCCCCATTACGTCATGCTTCAGAAATGTGGAAAATGGTCCGTTTTCAAATGTTTTATTTTTGAACGTCAGTTCACATTTGTAGGTGGATCATCAGTGTTAGAGCTAAAATTAGCATGTTTAAAGTGATTTTCATGCTTCCAGGGGCTCGGGAAGTGAAATAAATACCATTTGGAGGCATTTAATGTTCGAGCAAAAACGGCTGATTTTCGACAAAAGAGATAACACCCCCCCATTACGTCATGCTTCAGAAATGTGGAAAATGGTCCGTTTTCAAATGTTTTATTTTTGAACGTCAGTTCACATTTGTAGGTGGATCATCAGTGTTAGAGCTAAAATTAGCATGTTTAAAGTGATTTTAATGCTTCCAGGGGCTCGGGAAGTTAATTAAATACCATTTGGAGGCATTTAATGTTCGAGCAAAAACGGCTGATTTTCGACAAAAGAGATAACACCCCCCCATTACGTCATGCTTCAGAAATGTGGAAAATGGTCCGTTTTCAAATGTTTTATTTTTGAACGTCAGTTCACATTTGTAGGTGGATCATCAGTGTTAGAGCTAAAATTAGCATGTTTAAAGTGATTTTCATGCTTCCAGGGGCCCAAAACACAAGATTTATGGAATGGTTAAAAGTGCATGAAAATGACCAATTTACTCACTCTGAGTACTCAAAAAGGGTTTCTTCACCCCGGGAAGTTAATTAAATACCATTTGGAGGCATTTAATGTTCAAGCAAAAACGGCTGATTTTCGACAAAAGAGATAACACCCCCCCATTACGTCATGCTTCAGAAATGTGGAAAATGGTCCGTTTTCAAATGTTTTATTTTTGAACGTCAGTTCACATTTGTAGGTGGATCATCAGTGTTAGAGCTAAAATTAGCATGTTTAAAGTGATTTTCATGCTTCCAGGGGCCCAAAACACAAGATTTTTGGAATGGTTAAAAGTGCATGAAAATGGGCAATTTACTCACTCTGAGTTCTCAAAAAGGGTTTCTTCACCCCGGGAAGTTAATTAAATACCATTTGGAGGCATTTAATGTTCGAGCAAAAACGGCTGATTTTCGACAAAAGAGATAACACCCCCCATTACGTCATGCTTCAGAAATGTGGAAAATGGTCCGTTTTTAAATGTTTTATTTTTGAACGTCAGTTCACATTTGTAGGTGGATCATCAGTGTTAGAGCTAAAATTAGCATGGTTAAAGTGATTTTCATGCTTCCAGGGGCTCGGGAAGTTAATTAAATACCATTTGGAGGCATTTAATGTTCGAGCAAAAACGGCTGATTTTCGACAAAAGAGATAACACCCCCCCATTACGTCATGCTTCAGAAATGTGGAAAATGGTCCGTTTTCAAATGTTTTATTTTTGAACGTCAGTTCACATTTGTAGGTGGATCATCAGTGTTAGAGCTAAAATTAGCATGTTTAAAGTGATTTTCATGCTTCCAGGGGCCCAAAACACAAGATTTATGGAATGGTTAAAAGTGCATGAAAATGGCCAATTTACTCACTCTGAGTTCTCAAAAAGGGTTTCTTCACCCCGGGAAGTTAATTAAATACCATTTGGAGGCATTTAATGTTCGAGCAAAAACGGCTGATTTTCGACAAAAGAGATAACACCCCCCCATTACGTCATGCTTCAGAAATGTGGAAAATGGTCCGTTTTCAAATGTTTTATTTTTGAACGTCAGTTCACATTTGTAGGTGGATCATCAGTGTTAGAGCTAAAATTAGCATGTTTAAAGTGATTTTCATGCTTCCAGGGGCTCGGGAAGTTAATTAAATACCATTTGGAGGCATTTAATGTTCGAGCAAAAACGGCTGAAATTTCGACAAAAGAGATAACACCCCCTCATTACGTCATGCTTCAGAAATGTGGAAAATGGTCCGTTTTCAAATGTTTTATTTTTGAACGTCAGTTCACATTTGTAGGTGGATCATCAGTGTTAGAGCTAAAATTAGCATGTTTAAAGTGATTTTCATGCTTCCAGGGGCTCGGGAAGTGAAATAAATACCATTTGGAGGCATTTAATGTTCGAGCAAAAACGGCTGATTTTCGGCAAAAGAGATAACACCCCCCCATTACGTCATGCTTCAGAAATGTGGAAAATGGTCCGTTTTCAAATGTTTTATTTTTGAACGTCAGTTCACATTTGTAGGTGGATCATCAGTGTTAGAGCTATAATTAGCATGTTTAAAGTGATTTTCATGCTTCCAGGGGCTCGGGAAGTGAAATAAATACCATTTGGAGGCATTTAATGTTCGAGCAAAAACGGCTGATTTTCGACAAAAGAGATAACACCCCCCCATTACGTCATGCTTCAGAAATGTGGAAAATGGTCCGTTTTCAAATGTTTTATTTTTGAACGTCAGTTCACATTTGTAGGTGGATCATCAGTGTTAGAGCTAAAATTAGCATGTTTAAAGTGATTTTCATGCTTCCAGGGGCTCGGGAAGTTAATTAAATACCATTTGGAGGCATTTAATGTTCGAGAAAAAACGGCTGATTTTCGACAAAAGAGATAACACCCCCCCATTACGTCATGCTTCAGAAATTTGGAAAATGGTCCGTTTTCAAATGTTTTATTTTTGAACGTCAGTTCACATTTGTAGGTGGATCATCAGTGTTAGAGCTAAAATTAGCATGTTTAAAGTGATTTTCATGCTTCCAGGGGCCCAAAACACAAGATTTATGGAATGGTTAAAAGTGCATGAAAATGGCCAATTTACTCACTCTGAGTACTCAAAAAGGGTTTCTTCACCCCGGGAAGTTAATTAAATACCATTTGGAGGCATTTAATGTTCGAGCAAAAACGGCTGATTTTCGACAAAAGAGATAACACCCCCCCATTACGTCATGCTTCAGAAATGTGGAAAATGGTCAGTTTTCAAATGTTTTATTTTTGAACGTTAGTTCACATTTGTAGGTGGATCATCAGTGTTAGAGCTAAAATTAGCATGTTTAAAGTGATTTTCATGCTTCCAGGGGCCCAAAACACAAGATTTATGGAATGGTTAAAAGTGCATGAAAATGGCCAATTTACTCACTCTGAGTTCTCAAAAAGGGTTTCTTCACCCCGGGAAGTTAATTAAATACCATTTGGAGGCATTTAATGTTCGAGCAAAAACGGCTGATTTTCGACAAAAGAGATAACACCCCCCCATTACGTCATGCTTCAGAAATGTGGAAAATGGTCCGTTTTCAAATGTTTTATTTTTGAACGTCAGTTCACATTTGTAGGTGGATCATCAGTGTTAGAGCTAAAATTAGCATGTTTAAAGTGATTTTCATGCTTCCAGGGGCTCGGGAAGTTAATTAAATACCATTTGGAGGCATTTAATGTTCGAGCAAAAACGGCTGATTTTCGACAAAAGAGATAACACCCCCCATTACGTCATGCTTCAGAAATGTGGAAAATGGTCCGTTTTCAAATGTTTTATTTTTGAACGTCAGTTCACATTTGTAGGTGGATCATCAGTGTTAGAGCTAAAATTTGCATGTTTAAAGTGATTTTCATGCTTCCAGGGGCCCAAAACACAAGATTTATGGAATGGTTAAAAGTGCATGAAAATGGCCAATTTACTCACTCTGAGTACTCAAAAAGGGTTTCTTCACCCCGGGAAGTTAATTAAATACCATTTGAAGGCATTTAATGTTCGAGCAAAAACTGCTGATTTTCGACAAAAGAGATAACACCCCCCCCATTACGTCATGCTTCAGAAATGTGGAAAATGGTCCGTTTTCAAATGTTTTATTTTTGAACGTCAGTTCACATTTGTAGGTGGATCATCAGTGTTAGAGCTAAAATTAGCATGTTTAAAGTGATTTTCATGCTTCCAGGGGCCCAAAACACAAGATTTATGGAATGGTTAAAAGTGCATGAAAATGGCCAATTTACTCACTCTGAGTTCTCAAAAAGGGTTTCTTCACCCCGGGAAGTTAATTAAATACCATTTGGAGGCATTTAATGTTCGAGCAAAAACGGCTGATTTTCGACAAAAGAGATAACACCCCCCATTACGTCATGCTTCAGAAATGTGGAAAATGGTCCGTTTTCAAATGTTTTATTTTTGAACGTCAGTTCACATTTGTAGGTGGATCATCAGTGTTAGAGCTAAAATTAGCATGTTTAAAGTGATTTTCATGCTTCCAGGGGCCCAAAACACAAGATTCATGGAATGGTTAAAAGTGCATGAAAATGGCCAATTTACTCACTCTGAGTTCTCAAAAGGGGTTTCTTCACCCCGGGAAGTTAATTAAATACCATTTGGAGGCATTTAATGTTCGAGCAAAAACGGCTGATTTTCGACAAAAGAGATAACACCCCCCCATTACGTCATGCTTCAGAAATGTGGAAAATGGTCCGTTTTCAAATGTTTTATTTTTGAACGTCAGTTCACATTTGTAGGTGGATCATCAGTGTTAGAGCTAAAATTAGCATGTTTAAAGTGATTTTCATGCTTCCAGGGGCTCGGGAAGTTAATTAAATACCATTTGGAGGCATTTAATGTTCGAGCAAAAACGGCTGATTTTCGACAAAAGAGATAACACCCCCCCATTACGTCATGCTTCAGAAATGTGGAAAATGGTCCGTTTTCAAATGTTTTATTTTTGAACGTCAGTTCACATTTGTAGGTGGATCATCAGTGTTAGAGCTAAAATTAGCATGTTTAAAGTGATTTTCATGCTTCCAGGGGCTCGGGAAGTTAATTAAATACCATTTGGAGGCATTTAATGTTCGAGCAAAAACGGCTGATTTTCGACAAAAGAGATAACACCCCCCCATTACGTCATGCTTCAGAAATGTGGAAAATGGTCCGTTTTCAAATGTTTTATTTTTGAACGTCAGTTCACATTTGTAGGTGGATCATCAGTGTTAGAGCTAAAATTAGCATGTTTAAAGTGATTTTCATGCTTCCAGGGGCCCAACACACAAGATTTATGGAATGGTTAAAAGTGCATGAAAATGGCCAATTTACTCACTCTGAGTTCTCAAAAAGGGTTTCTTCACCCCGGGAAGTTAATTAAATACCATTTGGAGGCATTTAATGTTCGAGCAAAAACGGCTGATTTTCGACAAAAGAGATAACACCCCCCCATTACGTCATGCTTCAGAAATGTGGAAAATGGTCCGTTTTCAAATGTTTTATTTTTGAACGTCAGTTCACATTTGTAGGTGGATCATCAGTGTTAGAGCTAAAATTAGCATGTTTAAAGTGATTTTCATGCTTCCAGGGGCCCAAAACACAAGATTTATGGAATGGTTAAAAGTGCATGAAAATGGCCAATTTACTCACTCTGAGTACTCAAAAAGGGTTTCTTCACCCCGGGAAGTTAATTAAATACCATTTGAAGGCATTTAATGTTCGAGCAAAAACTGCTGATTTTCGACAAAAGAGATAACACCCCCCCCATTACGTCATGCTTCAGAAATGTGGAAAATGGTCCGTTTTCAAATGTTTTATTTTTGAACGTCAGTTCACATTTGTAGGTGGATCATCAGTGTTAGAGCTAAAATTAGCATGTTTAAAGTGATTTTCATGCTTCCAGGGGCCCAAAACACAAGATTTATGGAATGGTTAAAAGTGCATGAAAATGGCCAATTTACTCACTCTGAGTTCTCAAAAAGGGTTTCTTCACCCCGGGAAGTTAATTAAATACCATTTGGAGGCATTTAATGTTCGAGCAAAAACGGCTGATTTTCGACAAAAGAGATAACACCCCCCCATTACGTCATGCTTCAGAAATGTGGAAAATGGTCCGTTTTTAAATGTTTTATTTTTGAACGTCAGTTCACATTTGTAGGTGGATCATCAGTGTTAGAGCTAAAATTAGCATGTTTAAAGTGATTTTCATGCTTCCAGGGGCTCGGGAAGTTAATTAAATACCATTTGGAGGCATTTAATGTTCGAGCAAAAACGGCTGATTTTCGACAAAAGAGATAACACCCCCCATTACGTCATGCTTCAGAAATGTGGAAAATGGTCCGTTTTCAAATGTTTTATTTTTGAACGTCAGTTCACATTTGTAGGTGGATCATCAGTGTTAGAGCTAAAATTAGCATGTTTAAAGTGATTTTCATGCTTCCAGGGGCCCAAAACACAAGATTCATGGAATGGTTAAAAGTGCATGAAAATGGCCAATTTACTCACTCTGAGTTCTCAAAAGGGGTTTCTTCACCCCGGGAAGTTAATTAAATACCATTTGGAGGCATTTAATGTTCGAGCAAAAACGGCTGATTTTCGACAAAAGAGATAACACCCCCCCATTACGTCATGCTTCAGAAATGTGGAAAATGGTCCGTTTTCAAATGTTTTATTTTTGAACGTCAGTTCACATTTGTAGGTGGATCATCAGTGTTAGAGCTAAAATTAGCATGTTTAAAGTGATTTTCATGCTTCCAGGGGCTCGGGAAGTTAATTAAATACCATTTGGAGGCATTTAATGTTCGAGCAAAAACGGCTGATTTTCGACAAAAGAGATAACACCCCCCCATTACGTCATGCTTCAGAAATGTGGAAAATGGTCCGTTTTCAAATGTTTTATTTTTGAACGTCAGTTCACATTTGTAGGTGGATCATCAGTGTTAGAGCTAAAATTAGCATGTTTAAAGTGATTTTCATGCTTCCAGGGGCTCGGGAAGTTAATTAAATACCATTTGGAGGCATTTAATGTTCGAGCAAAAACGGCTGATTTTCGACAAAAGAGATAACACCCCCCCCATTACGTCATGCTTCAGAAATGTGGAAAATGGTCCGTTTTCAAATGTTTTATTTTTGAACGTCAGTTCACATTTGTAGGTGGATCATCAGTGTTAGAGCTAAAATTAGCATGTTTAAAGTGATTTTCATGCTTCCAGGGGCCCAACACACAAGATTTATGGAATGGTTAAAAGTGCATGAAAATGGCCAATTTACTCACTCTGAGTTCTCAAAAAGGGTTTCTTCACCCCGGGAAGTTAATTAAATACCATTTGGAGGCATTTAATGTTCGAGCAAAAACGGCTGATTTTCGACAAAAGAGATAACACCCCCCCATTACGTCATGCTTCAGAAATGTGGAAAATGGTCCGTTTTCAAATGTTTTATTTTTGAACGTCAGTTCACATTTGTAGGTGGATCATCAGTGTTAGAGCTAAAATTAGCATGTTTAAAGTGATTTTCATGCTTCCAGGGGCTCGGGAAGTGAAATAAATACCATTTGGAGGCATTTAATGTTCGAGCAAAAACGGCTGATTTTCGACAAAAGAGATAACACCCCCCCATTACGTCATGCTTCAGAAATGTGGAAAATGGTCCGTTTTCAAATGTTTTATTTTTGAACGTCAGTTCACATTTGTAGGTTGATCATCAGTGTTAGAGCTAAAATTAGCATGTTTGAAGTGATTTTCATGCTTCCAGGGGCTCGGGAAGTTAATTAAATACCATTTGGAGGCATTTAATGTTCGAGAAAAAACAGCTGATTTTCGACAAAAGAGATAACACCCCCCCATTACGTCATGCTTCAGAAATGTGGAAAATGGTCCGTTTTCAAATGTTTTATTTTTGAACGTCAGTTCACATTTGTAGGTGGATCATCAGTGTTAGAGCTAAAATTAGCATGTTTAAAGTGATTTTCATGCTTCCAGGGGCCCAAAACACAAGATTTATGGAATGGTTAAAAGTGCATGAAAATGACCAATTTACTCACTCTGAGTACTCAAAAAGGGTTTCTTCACCCCGGGAAGTTAATTAAATACCATTTGGAGGCATTTAATGTTCGAGCAAAAACGGCTGATTTTCGACAAAAGAGATAACACCCCCCCATTACGTCATGCTTCAGAAATGTGGAAAATGGTCCGTTTTCAAATGTTTTATTTTTGAACGTCAGTTCACATTTGTAGGTGGATCATCAGTGTTAGAGCTAAAATTAGCATTTTTAAAGTGATTTTCATGCTTCCAGGGGCCCAAAACACAAGATTTATGGAATGGTTAAAAGTGCATGAAAATGGCCAATTTACTCACTCTGAGTTCTCAAAAAGGGTTTCTTCACCCCGGGAAGTTAATTAAATACCATTTGGAGGCATTTAATGTTCGAGCAAAAACGGCTGATTTTCGACAAAAGAGATAACACCCCCCATTACGTCATGCTTCAGAAATGTGGAAAATGGTCCGTTTTTAAATGTTTTATTTTTGAACGTCAGTTCACATTTGTAGGTGGATCATCAGTGTTAGAGCTAAAATTAGCATGTTTAAAGTGATTTTCATGCTTCCAGGGGCTCTGGAAGTTAATTAAATACCATTTGGAGGCATTTAATGTTCGAGCAAAAACGGCTGATTTTCGACAAAAGAGATAACACCCCCCCATTACGTCATGCTTCAGAAATGTGGAAAATGGTCCGTTTTCAAATGTTTTATTTTTGAACGTCAGTTCACATTTGTAGGTGGATCATCAGTGTTAGAGCTAAAATTAGCATGTTTAAAGTGATTTTCATGCTTCCAGGGGCCCAAAACACAAGATTTATGGAATGGTTAAAAGTGCATGAAAATGGCCAATTTACTCACTCTGAGTTCTCAAAAAGGGTTTCTTCGCCCCGGGAAGTTAATTAAATACCATTTGGAGGCATTTAATGTTCGAGCAAAAACGGCTGATTTTCGACAAAAGAGATAACACCCCCCCATTACGTCATGCTTCAGAAATGTGGAAAATGGTCCGTTTTCAAATGTTTTATTTTTGAACGTCAGTTCACATTTGTAGGTGGATCATCAGTGTTAGAGCTAAAATTAGCATGTTTAAAGTGATTTTCATGCTTCCAGGGGCTCGGGAAGTTAATTAAATACCATTTGGAGGCATTTAATGTTCGAGCAAAAACGGCTGATTTTCGACAAAAGAGATAACACCCCCCATTACGTCATGCTTCAGAAATGTGGAAAATGGTCCGTTTTCAAATGTTTTATTTTTGAACGTCAGTTCACATTTGTAGGTGGATCATCAGTGTTAGAGCTAAAATTAGCATGTTTAAAGTGATTTTCATGCTTCCAGGGGCTCGGGAAGTGAAATAAATACCATTTGGAGGCATTTAAGGTTCGAGCAAAAACGGCTGATTTTCGGCAAAAGAGATAACACCCCCCCATTACGTCATGCTTCAGAAATGTGGAAAATGGTCCGTTTTCAAATGTTTTATTTTTGAACGTCAGTTCACATTTGTAGGTGGATCATCAGTGTTAGAGCTAAAATTAGCATGTTTAAAGTGATTTTCATGCTTCCAGGGGCTCGGGAAGTTAATTAAATACCATTTGGAGGCATTTAATGTTCGAGCAAAAACGGCTGATTTTCGACAAAAGAGATAACACCCCCCATTACGTCATGCTTCAGAAATGTGGAAAATGGTCCGTTTTCAAATGTTTTATTTTTGAACGTCAGTTCACATTTGTAGGTGGATCATCAGTGTTAGAGCTAAAATTAGCATGTTTAAAGTGATTTTCATGCTTCCAGGGGCCCAAAACACAAGATTTATGGAATGGTTAAAAGTGCATGAAAATGGCCAATTTACTCACTCTGAGTACTCAAAAAGGGTTTCTTCACCCCGGGAAGTTAATTAAATACCATTTGAAGGCATTTAATGTTCGAGCAAAAACTGCTGATTTTCGACAAAAGAGATAACACCCCCCCCATTACGTCATGCTTCAGAAATGTGGAAAATGGTCCGTTTTCAAATGTTTTATTTTTGAACGTCAGTTCACATTTGTAGGTGGATCATCAGTGTTAGAGCTAAAATTAGCATGTTTAAAGTGATTTTCATGCTTCCAGGGGCCCAAAACACAAGATTTATGGAATGGTTAAAAGTGCATGAAAATGGCCAATTTACTCACTCTGAGTTCTCAAAAAGGGTTTCTTCACCCCGGGAAGTTAATTAAATACCATTTGGAGGCATTTAATGTTCGAGCAAAAACGGCTGATTTTCGACAAAAGAGATAACACCCCCCCATTACGTCATGCTTCAGAAATGTGGAAAATGGTCCGTTTTTAAATGTTTTATTTTTGAACGTCAGTTCACATTTGTAGGTGGATCATCAGTGTTAGAGCTAAAATTAGCATGTTTAAAGTGATTTTCATGCTTCCAGGGGCTCGGGAAGTTAATTAAATACCATTTGGAGGCATTTAATGTTCGAGCAAAAACGGCTGATTTTCGACAAAAGAGATAACACCCCCCATTACGTCATGCTTCAGAAATGTGGAAAATGGTCCGTTTTCAAATGTTTTATTTTTGAACGTCAGTTCACATTTGTAGGTGGATCATCAGTGTTAGAGCTAAAATTAGCATGTTTAAAGTGATTTTCATGCTTCCAGGGGCCCAAAACACAAGATTCATGGAATGGTTAAAAGTGCATGAAAATGGCCAATTTACTCACTCTGAGTTCTCAAAAAGGGTTTCTTCGCCCCGGGAAGTTAATTAAATACCATTTGGAGGCATTTAATGTTCGAGCAAAAACGGCTGATTTTCGACAAAAGAGATAACACCCCCCCATTACGTCATGCTTCAGAAATGTGGAAAATGGTCCGTTTTCAAATGTTTTATTTTTGAACGTCAGTTCACATTTGTAGGTGGATCATCAGTGTTAGAGCTAAAATTAGCATGTTTAAAGTGATTTTCATGCTTCCAGGGGCTCGGGAAGTTAATTAAATACCATTTGGAGGCATTTAATGTTCGAGCAAAAACGGCTGATTTTCGACAAAAGAGATAACACCCCCCATTACGTCATGCTTCAGAAATGTGGAAAATGGTCCGTTTTCAAATGTTTTATTTTTGAACGTCAGTTCACATTTGTAGGTGGATCATCAGTGTTAGAGCTAAAATTAGCATGTTTAAAGTGATTTTCATGCTTCCAGGGGCTCGGGAAGTGAAATAAATACCATTTGGAGGCATTTAAGGTTCGAGCAAAAACGGCTGATTTTCGGCAAAAGAGATAACACCCCCCCATTACGTCATGCTTCAGAAATGTGGAAAATGGTCCGTTTTCAAATGTTTTATTTTTGAACGTCAGTTCACATTTGTAGGTGGATCATCAGTGTTAGAGCTAAAATTAGCATGTTTAAAGTGATTTTCATGCTTCCAGGGGCTCGGGAAGTTAATTAAATACCATTTGGAGGCATTTAATGTTCGAGCAAAAACGGCTGATTTTCGGCAAAAGAGATAACACCCCCCCATTACGTCATGCTTCAGAAATGTGGAAAATGGTCCGTTTTCAAATGTTTTATTTTTGAACGTCAGTTCACATTTGTAGGTGGATCATCAGTGTTAGAGCTATAATTAGCATGTTTAAAGTGATTTTCATGCTTCCAGGGGCTCGGGAAGTGAAATAAATACCATTTGGAGGCATTTAATGTTCGAGCAAAAACGGCTGATTTTCGACAAAAGAGATAACACCCCCCCATTACGTCATGCTTCAGAAATGTGGAAAATGGTCCGTTTTCAAATGTTTTATTTTTGAACGTCAGTTCACATTTGTAGGTGGATCATCAGTGTTAGAGCTAAAATTAGCATGTTTAAAGTGATTTTCATGCTTCCAGGGGCTCGGGAAGTTAATTAAATACCATTTGGAGGCATTTAATGTTCGAGAAAAAACGGCTGATTTTCGACAAAAGAGATAACACCCCCCCATTACGTCATGCTTCAGAAATTTGGAAAATGGTCCGTTTTCAAATGTTTTATTTTTGAACGTCAGTTCACATTTGTAGGTGGATCATCAGTGTTAGAGCTAAAATTAGCATGTTTAAAGTGATTTTCATGCTTCCAGGGGCCCAAAACACAAGATTTATGGAATGGTTAAAAGTGCATGAAAATGGCCAATTTACTCACTCTGAGTACTCAAAAAGGGTTTCTTCACCCCGGGAAGTTAATTAAATACCATTTGGAGGCATTTAATGTTCGAGCAAAAACGGCTGATTTTCGACAAAAGAGATAACACCCCCCCATTACGTCATGCTTCAGAAATGTGGAAAATGGTCAGTTTTCAAATGTTTTATTTTTGAACGTTAGTTCACATTTGTAGGTGGATCATCAGTGTTAGAGCTAAAATTAGCATGTTTAAAGTGATTTTCATGCTTCCAGGGGCCCAAAACACAAGATTTATGGAATGGTTAAAAGTGCATGAAAATGGCCAATTTACTCACTCTGAGTTCTCAAAAAGGGTTTCTTCACCCCGGGAAGTTAATTAAATACCATTTGGAGGCATTTAATGTTCGAGCAAAAACGGCTGATTTTCGACAAAAGAGATAACACCCCCCCATTACGTCATGCTTCAGAAATGTGGAAAATGGTCCGTTTTCAAATGTTTTATTTTTGAACGTCAGTTCACATTTGTAGGTGGATCATCAGTGTTAGAGCTAAAATTAGCATGTTTAAAGTGATTTTCATGCTTCCAGGGGCTCGGGAAGTTAATTAAATACCATTTGGAGGCATTTAATGTTCGAGCAAAAACGGCTGATTTTCGACAAAAGAGATAACACCCCCCATTACGTCATGCTTCAGAAATGTGGAAAATGGTCCGTTTTCAAATGTTTTATTTTTGAACGTCAGTTCACATTTGTAGGTGGATCATCAGTGTTAGAGCTAAAATTTGCATGTTTAAAGTGATTTTCATGCTTCCAGGGGCCCAAAACACAAGATTTATGGAATGGTTAAAAGTGCATGAAAATGGCCAATTTACTCACTCTGAGTACTCAAAAAGGGTTTCTTCACCCCGGGAAGTTAATTAAATACCATTTGAAGGCATTTAATGTTCGAGCAAAAACTGCTGATTTTCGACAAAAGAGATAACACCCCCCCCATTACGTCATGCTTCAGAAATGTGGAAAATGGTCCGTTTTCAAATGTTTTATTTTTGAACGTCAGTTCACATTTGTAGGTGGATCATCAGTGTTAGAGCTAAAATTAGCATGTTTAAAGTGATTTTCATGCTTCCAGGGGCCCAAAACACAAGATTTATGGAATGGTTAAAAGTGCATGAAAATGGCCAATTTACTCACTCTGAGTTCTCAAAAAGGGTTTCTTCACCCCGGGAAGTTAATTAAATACCATTTGGAGGCATTTAATGTTCGAGCAAAAACGGCTGATTTTCGACAAAAGAGATAACACCCCCCATTACGTCATGCTTCAGAAATGTGGAAAATGGTCCGTTTTCAAATGTTTTATTTTTGAACGTCAGTTCACATTTGTAGGTGGATCATCAGTGTTAGAGCTAAAATTAGCATGTTTAAAGTGATTTTCATGCTTCCAGGGGCCCAAAACACAAGATTCATGGAATGGTTAAAAGTGCATGAAAATGGCCAATTTACTCACTCTGAGTTCTCAAAAGGGGTTTCTTCACCCCGGGAAGTTAATTAAATACCATTTGGAGGCATTTAATGTTCGAGCAAAAACGGCTGATTTTCGACAAAAGAGATAACACCCCCCCATTACGTCATGCTTCAGAAATGTGGAAAATGGTCCGTTTTCAAATGTTTTATTTTTGAACGTCAGTTCACATTTGTAGGTGGATCATCAGTGTTAGAGCTAAAATTAGCATGTTTAAAGTGATTTTCATGCTTCCAGGGGCTCGGGAAGTTAATTAAATACCATTTGGAGGCATTTAATGTTCGAGCAAAAACGGCTGATTTTCGACAAAAGAGATAACACCCCCCCATTACGTCATGCTTCAGAAATGTGGAAAATGGTCCGTTTTCAAATGTTTTATTTTTGAACGTCAGTTCACATTTGTAGGTGGATCATCAGTGTTAGAGCTAAAATTAGCATGTTTAAAGTGATTTTCATGCTTCCAGGGGCTCGGGAAGTTAATTAAATACCATTTGGAGGCATTTAATGTTCGAGCAAAAACGGCTGATTTTCGACAAAAGAGATAACACCCCCCCATTACGTCATGCTTCAGAAATGTGGAAAATGGTCCGTTTTCAAATGTTTTATTTTTGAACGTCAGTTCACATTTGTAGGTGGATCATCAGTGTTAGAGCTAAAATTAGCATGTTTAAAGTGATTTTCATGCTTCCAGGGGCCCAACACACAAGATTTATGGAATGGTTAAAAGTGCATGAAAATGGCCAATTTACTCACTCTGAGTTCTCAAAAAGGGTTTCTTCACCCCGGGAAGTTAATTAAATACCATTTGGAGGCATTTAATGTTCGAGCAAAAACGGCTGATTTTCGACAAAAGAGATAACACCCCCCCATTACGTCATGCTTCAGAAATGTGGAAAATGGTCCGTTTTCAAATGTTTTATTTTTGAACGTCAGTTCACATTTGTAGGTGGATCATCAGTGTTAGAGCTAAAATTAGCATGTTTAAAGTGATTTTCATGCTTCCAGGGGCCCAAAACACAAGATTTATGGAATGGTTAAAAGTGCATGAAAATGGCCAATTTACTCACTCTGAGTACTCAAAAAGGGTTTCTTCACCCCGGGAAGTTAATTAAATACCATTTGAAGGCATTTAATGTTCGAGCAAAAACTGCTGATTTTCGACAAAAGAGATAACACCCCCCCCATTACGTCATGCTTCAGAAATGTGGAAAATGGTCCGTTTTCAAATGTTTTATTTTTGAACGTCAGTTCACATTTGTAGGTGGATCATCAGTGTTAGAGCTAAAATTAGCATGTTTAAAGTGATTTTCATGCTTCCAGGGGCCCAAAACACAAGATTTATGGAATGGTTAAAAGTGCATGAAAATGGCCAATTTACTCACTCTGAGTTCTCAAAAAGGGTTTCTTCACCCCGGGAAGTTAATTAAATACCATTTGGAGGCATTTAATGTTCGAGCAAAAACGGCTGATTTTCGACAAAAGAGATAACACCCCCCCATTACGTCATGCTTCAGAAATGTGGAAAATGGTCCGTTTTTAAATGTTTTATTTTTGAACGTCAGTTCACATTTGTAGGTGGATCATCAGTGTTAGAGCTAAAATTAGCATGTTTAAAGTGATTTTCATGCTTCCAGGGGCTCGGGAAGTTAATTAAATACCATTTGGAGGCATTTAATGTTCGAGCAAAAACGGCTGATTTTCGACAAAAGAGATAACACCCCCCATTACGTCATGCTTCAGAAATGTGGAAAATGGTCCGTTTTCAAATGTTTTATTTTTGAACGTCAGTTCACATTTGTAGGTGGATCATCAGTGTTAGAGCTAAAATTAGCATGTTTAAAGTGATTTTCATGCTTCCAGGGGCCCAAAACACAAGATTCATGGAATGGTTAAAAGTGCATGAAAATGGCCAATTTACTCACTCTGAGTTCTCAAAAGGGGTTTCTTCACCCCGGGAAGTTAATTAAATACCATTTGGAGGCATTTAATGTTCGAGCAAAAACGGCTGATTTTCGACAAAAGAGATAACACCCCCCCATTACGTCATGCTTCAGAAATGTGGAAAATGGTCCGTTTTCAAATGTTTTATTTTTGAACGTCAGTTCACATTTGTAGGTGGATCATCAGTGTTAGAGCTAAAATTAGCATGTTTAAAGTGATTTTCATGCTTCCAGGGGCTCGGGAAGTTAATTAAATACCATTTGGAGGCATTTAATGTTCGAGCAAAAACGGCTGATTTTCGACAAAAGAGATAACACCCCCCCATTACGTCATGCTTCAGAAATGTGGAAAATGGTCCGTTTTCAAATGTTTTATTTTTGAACGTCAGTTCACATTTGTAGGTGGATCATCAGTGTTAGAGCTAAAATTAGCATGTTTAAAGTGATTTTCATGCTTCCAGGGGCTCGGGAAGTTAATTAAATACCATTTGGAGGCATTTAATGTTCGAGCAAAAACGGCTGATTTTCGACAAAAGAGATAACACCCCCCCCATTACGTCATGCTTCAGAAATGTGGAAAATGGTCCGTTTTCAAATGTTTTATTTTTGAACGTCAGTTCACATTTGTAGGTGGATCATCAGTGTTAGAGCTAAAATTAGCATGTTTAAAGTGATTTTCATGCTTCCAGGGGCCCAACACACAAGATTTATGGAATGGTTAAAAGTGCATGAAAATGGCCAATTTACTCACTCTGAGTTCTCAAAAAGGGTTTCTTCACCCCGGGAAGTTAATTAAATACCATTTGGAGGCATTTAATGTTCGAGCAAAAACGGCTGATTTTCGACAAAAGAGATAACACCCCCCCATTACGTCATGCTTCAGAAATGTGGAAAATGGTCCGTTTTCAAATGTTTTATTTTTGAACGTCAGTTCACATTTGTAGGTGGATCATCAGTGTTAGAGCTAAAATTAGCATGTTTAAAGTGATTTTCATGCTTCCAGGGGCTCGGGAAGTGAAATAAATACCATTTGGAGGCATTTAATGTTCGAGCAAAAACGGCTGATTTTCGACAAAAGAGATAACACCCCCCCATTACGTCATGCTTCAGAAATGTGGAAAATGGTCCGTTTTCAAATGTTTTATTTTTGAACGTCAGTTCACATTTGTAGGTTGATCATCAGTGTTAGAGCTAAAATTAGCATGTTTGAAGTGATTTTCATGCTTCCAGGGGCTCGGGAAGTTAATTAAATACCATTTGGAGGCATTTAATGTTCGAGAAAAAACAGCTGATTTTCGACAAAAGAGATAACACCCCCCCATTACGTCATGCTTCAGAAATGTGGAAAATGGTCCGTTTTCAAATGTTTTATTTTTGAACGTCAGTTCACATTTGTAGGTGGATCATCAGTGTTAGAGCTAAAATTAGCATGTTTAAAGTGATTTTCATGCTTCCAGGGGCCCAAAACACAAGATTTATGGAATGGTTAAAAGTGCATGAAAATGACCAATTTACTCACTCTGAGTACTCAAAAAGGGTTTCTTCACCCCGGGAAGTTAATTAAATACCATTTGGAGGCATTTAATGTTCGAGCAAAAACGGCTGATTTTCGACAAAAGAGATAACACCCCCCCATTACGTCATGCTTCAGAAATGTGGAAAATGGTCCGTTTTCAAATGTTTTATTTTTGAACGTCAGTTCACATTTGTAGGTGGATCATCAGTGTTAGAGCTAAAATTAGCATTTTTAAAGTGATTTTCATGCTTCCAGGGGCCCAAAACACAAGATTTATGGAATGGTTAAAAGTGCATGAAAATGGCCAATTTACTCACTCTGAGTTCTCAAAAAGGGTTTCTTCACCCCGGGAAGTTAATTAAATACCATTTGGAGGCATTTAATGTTCGAGCAAAAACGGCTGATTTTCGACAAAAGAGATAACACCCCCCATTACGTCATGCTTCAGAAATGTGGAAAATGGTCCGTTTTTAAATGTTTTATTTTTGAACGTCAGTTCACATTTGTAGGTGGATCATCAGTGTTAGAGCTAAAATTAGCATGTTTAAAGTGATTTTCATGCTTCCAGGGGCTCTGGAAGTTAATTAAATACCATTTGGAGGCATTTAATGTTCGAGCAAAAACGGCTGATTTTCGACAAAAGAGATAACACCCCCCCATTACGTCATGCTTCAGAAATGTGGAAAATGGTCCGTTTTCAAATGTTTTATTTTTGAACGTCAGTTCACATTTGTAGGTGGATCATCAGTGTTAGAGCTAAAATTAGCATGTTTAAAGTGATTTTCATGCTTCCAGGGGCCCAAAACACAAGATTTATGGAATGGTTAAAAGTGCATGAAAATGGCCAATTTACTCACTCTGAGTTCTCAAAAAGGGTTTCTTCGCCCCGGGAAGTTAATTAAATACCATTTGGAGGCATTTAATGTTCGAGCAAAAACGGCTGATTTTCGACAAAAGAGATAACACCCCCCCATTACGTCATGCTTCAGAAATGTGGAAAATGGTCCGTTTTCAAATGTTTTATTTTTGAACGTCAGTTCACATTTGTAGGTGGATCATCAGTGTTAGAGCTAAAATTAGCATGTTTAAAGTGATTTTCATGCTTCCAGGGGCTCGGGAAGTTAATTAAATACCATTTGGAGGCATTTAATGTTCGAGCAAAAACGGCTGATTTTCGACAAAAGAGATAACACCCCCCATTACGTCATGCTTCAGAAATGTGGAAAATGGTCCGTTTTCAAATGTTTTATTTTTGAACGTCAGTTCACATTTGTAGGTGGATCATCAGTGTTAGAGCTAAAATTAGCATGTTTAAAGTGATTTTCATGCTTCCAGGGGCTCGGGAAGTGAAATAAATACCATTTGGAGGCATTTAAGGTTCGAGCAAAAACGGCTGATTTTCGGCAAAAGAGATAACACCCCCCCATTACGTCATGCTTCAGAAATGTGGAAAATGGTCCGTTTTCAAATGTTTTATTTTTGAACGTCAGTTCACATTTGTAGGTGGATCATCAGTGTTAGAGCTAAAATTAGCATGTTTAAAGTGATTTTCATGCTTCCAGGGGCTCGGGAAGTTAATTAAATACCATTTGGAGGCATTTAATGTTCGAGCAAAAACGGCTGATTTTCGACAAAAGAGATAACACCCCCCATTACGTCATGCTTCAGAAATGTGGAAAATGGTCCGTTTTCAAATGTTTTATTTTTGAACGTCAGTTCACATTTGTAGGTGGATCATCAGTGTTAGAGCTAAAATTAGCATGTTTAAAGTGATTTTCATGCTTCCAGGGGCCCAAAACACAAGATTTATGGAATGGTTAAAAGTGCATGAAAATGGCCAATTTACTCACTCTGAGTACTCAAAAAGGGTTTCTTCACCCCGGGAAGTTAATTAAATACCATTTGAAGGCATTTAATGTTCGAGCAAAAACTGCTGATTTTCGACAAAAGAGATAACACCCCCCCCATTACGTCATGCTTCAGAAATGTGGAAAATGGTCCGTTTTCAAATGTTTTATTTTTGAACGTCAGTTCACATTTGTAGGTGGATCATCAGTGTTAGAGCTAAAATTAGCATGTTTAAAGTGATTTTCATGCTTCCAGGGGCCCAAAACACAAGATTTATGGAATGGTTAAAAGTGCATGAAAATGGCCAATTTACTCACTCTGAGTTCTCAAAAAGGGTTTCTTCACCCCGGGAAGTTAATTAAATACCATTTGGAGGCATTTAATGTTCGAGCAAAAACGGCTGATTTTCGACAAAAGAGATAACACCCCCCCATTACGTCATGCTTCAGAAATGTGGAAAATGGTCCGTTTTTAAATGTTTTATTTTTGAACGTCAGTTCACATTTGTAGGTGGATCATCAGTGTTAGAGCTAAAATTAGCATGTTTAAAGTGATTTTCATGCTTCCAGGGGCTCGGGAAGTTAATTAAATACCATTTGGAGGCATTTAATGTTCGAGCAAAAACGGCTGATTTTCGACAAAAGAGATAACACCCCCCATTACGTCATGCTTCAGAAATGTGGAAAATGGTCCGTTTTCAAATGTTTTATTTTTGAACGTCAGTTCACATTTGTAGGTGGATCATCAGTGTTAGAGCTAAAATTAGCATGTTTAAAGTGATTTTCATGCTTCCAGGGGCCCAAAACACAAGATTCATGGAATGGTTAAAAGTGCATGAAAATGGCCAATTTACTCACTCTGAGTTCTCAAAAAGGGTTTCTTCGCCCCGGGAAGTTAATTAAATACCATTTGGAGGCATTTAATGTTCGAGCAAAAACGGCTGATTTTCGACAAAAGAGATAACACCCCCCCATTACGTCATGCTTCAGAAATGTGGAAAATGGTCCGTTTTCAAATGTTTTATTTTTGAACGTCAGTTCACATTTGTAGGTGGATCATCAGTGTTAGAGCTAAAATTAGCATGTTTAAAGTGATTTTCATGCTTCCAGGGGCTCGGGAAGTTAATTAAATACCATTTGGAGGCATTTAATGTTCGAGCAAAAACGGCTGATTTTCGACAAAAGAGATAACACCCCCCATTACGTCATGCTTCAGAAATGTGGAAAATGGTCCGTTTTCAAATGTTTTATTTTTGAACGTCAGTTCACATTTGTAGGTGGATCATCAGTGTTAGAGCTAAAATTAGCATGTTTAAAGTGATTTTCATGCTTCCAGGGGCTCGGGAAGTGAAATAAATACCATTTGGAGGCATTTAAGGTTCGAGCAAAAACGGCTGATTTTCGGCAAAAGAGATAACACCCCCCCATTACGTCATGCTTCAGAAATGTGGAAAATGGTCCGTTTTCAAATGTTTTATTTTTGAACGTCAGTTCACATTTGTAGGTGGATCATCAGTGTTAGAGCTAAAATTAGCATGTTTAAAGTGATTTTCATGCTTCCAGGGGCTCGGGAAGTTAATTAAATACCATTTGGAGGCATTTAATGTTCGAGCAAAAACGGCTGATTTTCGACAAAAGAGATAACACCCCCCCATTACGTCATGCTTCAGAAATGTGGAAAATGGTCCGTTTTCAAATGTTTTATTTTTGAACGTCAGTTCACATTTGTAGGTGGATCATCAGTGTTAGAGCTAAAATTAGCATGTTTAAAGTGATTTTCATGCTTCCAGGGGCCCAAAACACAAGATTTATGGAATGGTTAAAAGTGCATGAAAATGGCCAATTTACTCACTCTGAGTACTCAAAAAGGGTTTCTTCACCCCGGGAAGTTAATTAAATACCATTTGAAGGCATTTAATGTTCGAGCAAAAACTGCTGATTTTCGACAAAAGAGATAACACCCCCCCCATTACGTCATGCTTCAGAAATGTGGAAAATGGTCCGTTTTCAAATGTTTTATTTTTGAACGTCAGTTCACATTTGTAGGTGGATCATCAGTGTTAGAGCTAAAATTAGCATGTTTAAAGTGATTTTCATGCTTCCAGGGGCCCAAAACACAAGATTTATGGAATGGTTAAAAGTGCATGAAAATGGCCAATTTACTCACTCTGAGTTCTCAAAAAGGGTTTCTTCACCCCGGGAAGTTAATTAAATACCATTTGGAGGCATTTAATGTTCGAGCAAAAACGGCTGATTTTCGACAAAAGAGATAACACCCCCCCATTACGTCATGCTTCAGAAATGTGGAAAATGGTCCGTTTTTAAATGTTTTATTTTTGAACGTCAGTTCACATTTGTAGGTGGATCATCAGTGTTAGAGCTAAAATTAGCATGTTTAAAGTGATTTTCATGCTTCCAGGGGCTCGGGAAGTTAATTAAATACCATTTGGAGGCATTTAATGTTCGAGCAAAAACGGCTGATTTTCGACAAAAGAGATAACACCCCCCATTACGTCATGCTTCAGAAATGTGGAAAATGGTCCGTTTTCAAATGTTTTATTTTTGAACGTCAGTTCACATTTGTAGGTGGATCATCAGTGTTAGAGCTAAAATTAGCATGTTTAAAGTGATTTTCATGCTTCCAGGGGCCCAAAACACAAGATTCATGGAATGGTTAAAAGTGCATGAAAATGGCCAATTTACTCACTCTGAGTTCTCAAAAGGGGTTTCTTCACCCCGGGAAGTTAATTAAATACCATTTGGAGGCATTTAATGTTCGAGCAAAAACGGCTGATTTTCGACAAAAGAGATAACACCCCCCCATTACGTCATGCTTCAGAAATGTGGAAAATGGTCCGTTTTCAAATGTTTTATTTTTGGACGTCAGTTCACATTTGTAGGTGGATCCTCAGTGTTAGAGCTCAAATTAGCATGTTTAAAGTGATTTTCATGCTTCCAGGGGCTCGGGAAGTTAATTAAATACCATTTGGAGGCATTTAATGTTCGAGCAAAAACGGCTGATTTTCGACAAAAGAGATAACACCCCCCCATTACGTCATGCTTCAGAAATGTGGAAAATGGTCCGTTTTCAAATGTTTTATTTTTGAACGTCAGTTCACATTTGTAGGTGGATCATCAGTGTTAGAGCTAAAATTAGCATGTTTAAAGTGATTTTCATGCTTCC
Source organism: Lissotriton vulgaris (assembly GCF_964263255.1). Taxonomy (NCBI): domain Eukaryota; kingdom Metazoa; phylum Chordata; class Amphibia; order Caudata; family Salamandridae; genus Lissotriton; species Lissotriton vulgaris. Next base: position 360,057 of record NW_028253354.1, read on the forward strand.
AGGGGCCCAAAACACAAGATTTATGGAATGGTTAAAAGTGCATGAAAATGGCCAATTTACTCACTCTGAGTTCTCAAAAAGGGTTTCTTCACCCCGGGAAGTTAATTAAATACCATTTGGAGGCATTTAATGTTCGAGCAAAAACGGCTGATTTTCGACAAAAGAGATAACACCCCCCCATTACGTCATGCTTCAGAAATGTGGAAAATGGTCCGTTTTTAAATGTTTTATTTTTGAACGTCAGTTCACATTTGTAGGTGGATCATCAGTGTTAGAGCTAAAATTAGCATGTTTAAAGTGATTTTCATGCTTCCAGGGGCTCGGGAAGTTAATTAAATACCATTTGGAGGCATTTAATGTTCGAGCAAAAACGGCTGATTTTCGACAAAAGAGATAACACCCCCCCATTACGTCATGCTTCAGAAATGTGGAAAATGGTCCGTTTTCAAATGTTTTATTTTTGAACGTCAGTTCACATTTGTAGGTGGATCATCAGTGTTAGAGCTAAAATTAGCATGTTTAAAGTGATTTTCATGCTTCCAGGGGCTCGGGAAGTTAATTAAATACCATTTGGAGGCATTTAATGTTCGAGCAAAAACGGCTGATTTTCGACAAAAGAGATAACACCCCCCCATTACGTCATGCTTCAGAAATGTGGAAAATGGTCCGTTTTCAAATGTTTTATTTTTGAACGTCAGTTCACATTTGTAGGTGGATCATCAGTGTTAGAGCTAAAATTAGCATGTTTAAAGTGATTTTCATGCTTCCAGGGGCCCAACACACAAGATTTATGGAATGGTTAAAAGTGCATGAAAATGGCCAATTTACTCACTCTGAGTTCCCAAAAAGGGTTTCTTCACCCCGGGAAGTTAATTAAATACCATTTGGAGGCATTTAATGTTCGAGCAAAAACGGCTGATTTTCGACAAAAGAGATAACACCCCCCCATTACGTCATGCTTCAGAAATGTGGAAAATGGTCCGTTTTCAAATGTTTTATTTTTGAACGTCAGTTCACATTTGTAGGTGGATCATCAGTGTTAGAGCTAAAATTAGCATGTTTAAAGTGATTTTCATGCTTCCAGGGGCTCGGGAAGTGAAATAAATACCATTTGGAGGCATTTAATGTTCGAGCAAAAACGGCTGATTTTCGACAAAAGAGATAACACCCCCCCATTACGTCATGCTTCAGAAATGTGGAAAATGGTCCGTTTTCAAATGTTTTATTTTTGAACGTCAGTTCACATTTGTAGGTTGATCATCAGTGTTAGAGCTAAAATTAGCATGTTTGAAGTGATTTTCATGCTTCCAGGGGCTCGGGAAGTTAATTAATTACCATTTGGAGGCATTTAATGTTCGAGAAAAAACGGCTGATTTTCGACAAAAGAGATAACACCCCCCCATTACGTCATGCTTCAGAAATGTGGAAAATGGTCCGTTTTCAAATGTTTTATTTTTGAACGTCAGTTCACATTTGTAGGTGGATCATCAGTGTTAGAGCTAAAATTAGCATGTTTAAAGTGATTTTCATGCTTCCAGGGGCCCAAAACACAAGATTTATGGAATGGTTAAAAGTGCATGAAAATGACCAATTTACTCACTCTGAGTACTCAAAAAGGGTTTCTTCACCCCGGGAAGTTAATTAAATACCATTTGGAGGCATTTAATGTTCGAGCAAAAACGGCTGATTTTCGACAAAAGAGATAACACCCCCCCATTACGTCATGCTTCAGAAATGTGGAAAATGGTCCGTTTTCAAATGTTTTATTTTTGAACGTCAGTTCACATTTGTAGGTGGATCATCAGTGTTAGAGCTAAAATTAGCATTTTTAAAGTGATTTTCATGCTTCCAGGGGCCCAAAACACAAGATTTATGGAATGGTTAAAAGTGCATGAAAATGGCCAATTTACTCACTCTGAGTTCTCAAAAAGGGTTTCTTCACCCCGGGAAGTTAATTAAATACCATTTGGAGGCATTTAATGTTCGAGCAAAAACGGCTGATTTTCGACAAAAGAGATAACACCCCCCATTACGTCATGCTTCAGAAATGTGGAAAATGGTCAGTTTTTAAATGTTTTATTTTTGAACGTCAGTTCACATTTGTAGGTGGATCATCAGTGTTAGAGCTAAAATTAGCATGTTTAAAGTGATTTTCATGCTTCCAGGGGCTCTGGAAGTTAATTAAATACCATTTGGAGGCATTTAATGTTCGAGCAAAAACGGCTGATTTTCGACAAAAGAGATAACACCCCCCCATTACGTCATGCTTCAGAAATGTGGAAAATGGTCCGTTTTCAAATGTTTTATTTTTGAACGTCAGTTCACATTTGTAGGTGGATCATCAGTGTTAGAGCTAAAATTAGCATGTTTAAAGTGATTTTCATGCTTCCAGGGGCCCAAAACACAAGATTTATGGAATGGTTAAAAGTGCATGAAAATGGCCAATTTACTCACTCTGAGTTCTCAAAAAGGGTTTCTTCGCCCCGGGAAGTTAATTAAATACCATTTGGAGGCATTTAATGTTCGAGCAAAAACGGCTGATTTTCGACAAAAGAGATAACACCCCCCCATTACGTCATGCTTCAGAAATGTGGAAAATGGTCCGTTTTCAAATGTTTTATTTTTGAACGTCAGTTCACATTTGTAGGTGGATCATCAGTGTTAGAGCTAAAATTAGCATGTTTAAAGTGATTTTCATGCTTCCAGGGGCTCGGGAAGTTAATTAAATACCATTTGGAGGCATTTAATGTTCGAGCAAAAACGGCTGATTTTCGACAAAAGAGATAACACCCCCCATTACGTCATGCTTCAGAAATGTGGAAAATGGTCCGTTTTCAAATGTTTTATTTTTGAACGTCAGTTCACATTTGTAGGTGGATCATCAGTGTTAGAGCTAAAATTAGCATGTTTAAAGTGATTTTCATGCTTCCAGGGGCTCGGGAAGTGAAATAAATACCATTTGGAGGCATTTAAGGTTCGAGCAAAAACGGCTGATTTTCGGCAAAAGAGATAACACCCCCCCATTACGTCATGCTTCAGAAATGTGGAAAATGGTCCGTTTTCAAATGTTTTATTTTTGAACGTCAGTTCACATTTGTAGGTGGATCATCAGTGTTAGAGCTAAAATTAGCATGTTTAAAGTGATTTTCATGCTTCCAGGGGCTCGGGAAGTTAATTAAATACCATTTGGAGGCATTTAATGTTCGAGCAAAAACGGCTGATTTTCGACAAAAGAGATAACACCCCCCCATTACGTCATGCTTCAGAAATGTGGAAAATGGTCCGTTTTCAAATGTTTTATTTTTGAACGTCAGTTCACATTTGTAGGTGGATCATCAGTGTTAGAGCTAAAATTAGCATGTTTAAAGTGATTTTCATGCTTCCAGGGGCTCGGGAAGTTAATTAAATACCATTTGGAGGCATTTAATGTTCGAGCAAAAACGGCTGATTTTCGACAAAAAAGATAACACCCCCCCATTACGTCATGCTTCAGAAATGTGGAAAATGGTCCGTTTTCAAATGTTTTATTTTTGAACGTCAGTTCACATTTGTAGGTGGATCATCAGTGTTAGAGCTAAAATTAGCATGTTTAAAGTGATTTTCATGCTTCCAGGGGCCCAAAACACAAGATGTATGGAATGGTTAAAAGTGCATGAAAATGGCCAATTTACTCACTCTGAGTTCTCAAAAAGGGTTTCTTCACCCCGGGAAGTAAATTGAATACCATTTGGAGGCATTTAATGTTCGAGCAAAAACGGCTGATTTTCGACAAAAGAGATAACACCCCCCCATTACGTCATGCTTCAGAAATGTGGAAAATGGTCCGTTTTCAAATGTTTTATTTTTGAACGTCAGTTCACATTTGTAGGTGGATCATCAGTGTTAGAGCTAAAATTAGCATGTTTAAAGTGATTTTCATGCTTCCAGGGGCTCGGGAAGTGAAATAAATACCATTTGGAGGCATTTAATGTTCGAGCAAAAACGGCTGATTTTCGACAAAAGAGATAACACCCCCCCATTACGTCATGCTTCAGAAATGTGGAAAATGGTCCGTTTTCAAATGTTTTATTTTTGAACGTCAGTTCACATTTGTCGGTGGATCATCAGTGTTAGAGCTAAAATTAGCATGTTTAAAGTGATTTTCATGCTTCCAGGGGCTCGCGAAGTGAAATAAATACCATTTGGAGGCATTTAATGTTCGAGCAAAAACGGCTGATTTTCGACAAAAGAGATAACACCCCCCCATTACGTCATGCTTCAGAAATGTGGAAAATGGTCCGTTTTCAAATGTTTTATTTTTGAACGTCAGTTCACATTTGTAGGTGGATCATCAGTGTTAGAGCTAAAATTAGCATGTTTAAAGTGATTTTCATGCTTCCAGGGGCTCGGGAAGTTAATTAAATACCATTTGGAGGCATTTAATGTTCGAGCAAAAACGGCTGAAATTTCGACAAAAGAGATAACACCCCCTCATTACGTCATGCTTCAGAATTGTGGAAAATGGTCCGTTTTCAAATGTTTTATTTTTGAACGTCAGTTCACATTTGTAGGTGGATCATCAGTGTTAGAGCTAAAATTAGCATGTTTAAAGTGATTTTCATGCTTCCAGGGGCTCGGGAAGTGAAATAAATACCATTTGGAGGCATTTAATGTTCGAGCAAAAACGGCTGATTTTCGGCAAAAGAGATAACACCCCCCCATTACGTCATGCTTCAGAAATGTGGAAAATGGTCCGTTTTCAAATGTTTTATTTTTGAACGTCAGTTCACATTTGTAGGTGGATCATCAGTGTTAGAGCTATAATTAGCATGTTTAAAGTGATTTTCATGCTTCCAGGGGCTCGGGAAGTGAAATAAATACCATTTGGAGGCATTTAATGTTCGAGAAAAAACGGCTGATTTTCGACAAAAGAGATAACACCCCCCCATTACGTCATGCTTCAGAAATTTGGAAAATGGTCCGTTTTCAAATGTTTTATTTTTGAACGTCAGTTCACATTTGTAGGTGGATCATCAGTGTTAGAGCTAAAATTAGCATGTTTAAAGTGATTTTCATGCTTCCAGGGGCCCAAAACACAAGATTTATGGAATGGTTAAAAGTGCATGAAAATGGCCAATTTACTCACTCTGAGTACTCAAAAAGGGTTTCTTCACCCCGGGAAGTTAATTAAATACCATTTGGAGGCATTTAATGTTCGAGCAAAAACGGCTGATTTTCGACAAAAGAGATAACACCCCCCCATTACGTCATGCTTCAGAAATGTGGAAAATGGTCAGTTTTCAAATGTTTTATTTTTGAACGTTAGTTCACATTTGTAGGTGGATCATCAGTGTTAGAGCTAAAATTAGCATGTTTAAAGTGATTTTCATGCTTCCAGGGGCCCAAAACACAAGATTTATGGAAAGGTTAAAAGTGCATGAAAATGGCCAATTTACTCACTCTGAGTTCTCAAAAAGGGTTTCTTCACCCCGGGAAGTTAATTAAATACCATTTGGAGGCATTTAATGTTCGAGCAAAAACGGCTGATTTTCGACAAAAGAGATAACACCCCCCCATTACGTCATGCTTCAGAAATGTGGAAAATGGTCCGTTTTCAAATGTTTTATTTTTGAACGTCAGTTCACATTTGTAGGTGGATCATCAGTGTTAGAGCTAAAATTAGCATGTTTAAAGTGATTTTCATGCTTCCAGGGGCTCGGGAAGTTAATTAAATACCATTTGGAGGCATTTAATGTTCGAGCAAAAACGGCTGATTTTCGACAAAAGAGATAACACCCCCCATTACGTCATGCTTCAGAAATGTGGAAAATGGTCCGTTTTCAAATGTTTTATTTTTGAACGTCAGTTCACATTTGTAGGTGGATCATCAGTGTTAGAGCTAAAATTTGCATGTTTAAAGTGATTTTCATGCTTCCAGGGGCCCAAAACACAAGATTTATGGAATGGTTAAAAGTGCATGAAAATGGCCAATTTACTCACTCTGAGTACTCAAAAAGGGTTTCTTCACCCCGGGAAGTTAATTAAATACCATTTGAAGGCATTTAATGTTCGAGCAAAAACTGCTGATTTTCGACAAAAGAGATAACACCCCCCCCATTACGTCATGCTTCAGAAATGTGGAAAATGGTCCGTTTTCAAATGTTTTATTTTTGAACGTCAGTTCACATTTGTAGGTGGATCATCAGTGTTAGAGCTAAAATTAGCATGTTTAAAGTGATTTTCATGCTTCCAGGGGCTCGGGAAGTTAATTAAATACCATTTGGAGGCATTTAATGTTCGAGCAAAAACGGCTGATTTTCGACAAAAGAGATAACACCCCCCCATTACGTCATGCTTCAGAAATGTGGAAAATGGTCCGTTTTCAAATGTTTTATTTTTGAACGTCAGTTCACATTTGTAGGTGGATCATCAGTGTTAGAGCTAAAATTAGCATGTTTAAAGTGATTTTCATGCTTCCAGGGGCTCGGGAAGTTAATTAAATACCATTTGGAGGCATTTAATGTTCGAGCAAAAACGGCTGATTTTCGACAAAAGAGATAACACCCCCCCATTACGTCATGCTTCAGAAATGTGGAAAATGGTCCGTTTTCAAATGTTTTATTTTTGAACGTCAGTTCACATTTGTAGGTGGATCATCAGTGTTAGAGCTAAAATTAGCATGTTTAAAGTGATTTTCATGCTTCCAGGGGCCCAACACACAAGATTTATGGAATGGTTAAAAGTGCATGAAAATGGCCAATTTACTCACTCTGAGTTCTCAAAAAGGGTTTCTTCACCCCGGGAAGTTAATTAAATACCATTTGGAGGCATTTAATGTTCGAGCAAAAACGGCTGATTTTCGACAAAAGAGATAACACCCCCCCATTACGTCATGCTTCAGAAATGTGGAAAATGGTCCGTTTTCAAATGTTTTATTTTTGAACGTCAGTTCACATTTGTAGGTGGATCATCAGTGTTAGAGCTAAAATTAGCATGTTTAAAGTGATTTTCATGCTTCCAGGGGCTCGGGAAGTGAAATAAATACCATTTGGAGGCATTTAATGTTCGAGCAAAAACGGCTGATTTTCGACAAAAGAGATAACACCCCCCCATTACGTCATGCTTCAGAAATGTGGAAAATGGTCCGTTTTCAAATGTTTTATTTTTGAACGTCAGTTCACATTTGTAGGTTGATCATCAGTGTTAGAGCTAAAATTAGCATGTTTGAAGTGATTTTCATGCTTCCAGGGGCTCGGGAAGTTAATTAAATACCATTTGGAGGCATTTAATGTTCGAGAAAAAACGGCTGATTTTCGACAAAAGAGATAACACCCCCCCATTACGTCATGCTTCAGAAATGTGGAAAATGGTCCGTTTTCAAATGTTTTATTTTTGAACGTCAGTTCACATTTGTAGGTGGATCATCAGTGTTAGAGCTAAAATTAGCATGTTTAAAGTGATTTTCATGCTTCCAGGGGCCCAAAACACAAGATTTATGGAATGGTTAAAAGTGCATGAAAATGACCAATTTACTCACTCTGAGTACTCAAAAAGGGTTTCTTCACCCCGGGAAGTTAATTAAATACCATTTGGAGGCATTTAATGTTCGAGCAAAAACGGCTGATTTTCGACAAAAGAGATAACACCCCCCCATTACGTCATGCTTCAGAAATGTGGAAAATGGTCCGTTTTCAAATGTTTTATTTTTGAACGTCAGTTCACATTTGTAGGTGGATCATCAGTGTTAGAGCTAAAATTAGCATTTTTAAAGTGATTTTCATGCTTCCAGGGGCCCAAAACACAAGATTTATGGAATGGTTAAAAGTGCATGAAAATGGCCAATTTACTCACTCTGAGTTCTCAAAAAGGGTTTCTTCACCCCGGGAAGTTAATTAAATACCATTTGGAGGCATTTAATGTTCGAGCAAAAACGGCTGATTTTCGACAAAAGAGATAACACCCCCCATTACGTCATGCTTCAGAAATGTGGAAAATGGTCCGTTTTTAAATGTTTTATTTTTGAACGTCAGTTCACATTTGTAGGTGGATCATCAGTGTTAGAGCTAAAATTAGCATGTTTAAAGTGATTTTCATGCTTCCAGGGGCTCTGGAAGTTAATTAAATACCATTTGGAGGCATTTAATGTTCGAGCAAAAACAGCTGATTTTCGACAAAAGAGATAACACCCCCCCATTACGTCATGCTTCAGAAATGTGGAAAATGGTCCGTTTTCAAATGTTTTATTTTTGAACGTCAGTTCACATTTGTAGGTGGATCATCAGTGTTAGAGCTAAAATTAGCATGTTTAAAGTGATTTTCATGCTTCCAGGGGCCCAAAACACAAGATTCATGGAATGGTTAAAAGTGCATGAAAATGGCCAATTTACTCACTCTGAGTTCTCAAAAAGGGTTTCTTCGCCCCGGGAAGTTAATTAAATACCATTTGGAGGCATTTAATGTTCGAGCAAAAACGGCTGATTTTCGACAAAAGAGATAACACCCCCCCATTACGTCATGCTTCAGAAATGTGGAAAATGGTCCGTTTTCAAATGTTTTATTTTTGAACGTCAGTTCACATTTGTAGGTGGATCATCAGTGTTAGAGCTAAAATTAGCATGTTTAAAGTGATTTTCATGCTTCCAGGGGCTCGGGAAGTTAATTAAATACCATTTGGAGGCATTTAATGTTCGAGCAAAAACGGCTGATTTTCGACAAAAGAGATAACACCCCCCATTACGTCATGCTTCAGAAATGTGGAAAATGGTCCGTTTTCAAATGTTTTATTTTTGAACGTCAGTTCACATTTGTAGGTGGATCATCAGTGTTAGAGCTAAAATTAGCATGTTTAAAGTGATTTTCATGCTTCCAGGGGCTCGGGAAGTGAAATAAATACCATTTGGAGGCATTTAAGGTTCGAGCAAAAACGGCTGATTTTCGGCAAAAGAGATAACACCCCCCCATTACGTCATGCTTCAGAAATGTGGAAAATGGTCCGTTTTCAAATGTTTTATTTTTGAACGTCAGTTCACATTTGTAGGTGGATCATCAGTGTTAGAGCTAAAATTAGCATGTTTAAAGTGATTTTCATGCTTCCAGGGGCTCGGGAAGTTAATTAAATACCATTTGGAGGCATTTAATGTTCGAGCAAAAACGGCTGATTTTCGACAAAAGAGATAACACCCCCCCATTACGTCATGCTTCAGAAATGTGGAAAATGGTCCGTTTTCAAATGTTTTATTTTTGAACGTCAGTTCACATTTGTAGGTGGATCATCAGTGTTAGAGCTAAAATTAGCATGTTTAAAGTGATTTTCATGCTTCCAGGGGCTCGGGAAGTTAATTAAATACCATTTGGAGGCATTTAATGTTCGAGCAAAAACGGCTGATTTTCGACAAAAAAGATAACACCCCCCCATTACGTCATGCTTCAGAAATGTGGAAAATGGTCCGTTTTCAAATGTTTTATTTTTGAACGTCAGTTCACATTTGTAGGTGGATCATCAGTGTTAGAGCTAAAATTAGCATGTTTAAAGTGATTTTCATGCTTCCAGGGGCCCAAAACACAAGATTTATGGAATGGTTAAAAGTGCATGAAAATGGCCAATTTACTCACTCTGAGTTCTCAAAAAGGGTTTCTTCACCCCGGGAAGTAAATTGAATTCCATTTGGAGGCATTTAATGTTCGAGCAAAAACGGCTGATTTTCGACAAAAGAGATAACACCCCCCCATTACGTCATGCTTCAGAAATGTGGAAAATGGTCCGTTTTCAAATGTTTTATTTTTGAACGTCAGTTCACATTTGTAGGTGGATCATCAGTGTTAGAGCTAAAATTAGCATGTTTAAAGTGATTTTCATGCTTCCAGGGGCTCGGGAAGTGAAATAAATACCATTTGGAGGCATTTAATGTTCGAGCAAAAACGGCTGATTTTCGACAAAAGAGATAACACCCCCCCATTACGTCATGCTTCAGAAATGTGGAAAATGGTCCGTTTTCAAATGTTTTATTTTTGAACGTCAGTTCACATTTGTCGGTGGATCATCAGTGTTAGAGCTAAAATTAGCATGTTTAAAGTGATTTTCATGCTTCCAGGGGCTCGCGAAGTGAAATAAATACCATTTGGAGGCATTTAATGTTCGAGCAAAAACGGCTGATTTTCGACAAAAGAGATAACACCCCCCCATTACGTCATGCTTCAGAAATGTGGAAAATGGTCCGTTTTCAAATGTTTTATTTTTGAACGTCAGTTCACATTTGTCGGTGGATCATCAGTGTTAGAGCTAAAATTAGCATGTTTAAAGTGATTTTCATGCTTCCAGGGGCTCGGGAAGTTAATTAAATACCATTTGGAGGCATTTAATGTTCGAGAAAAAACGGCTGATTTTCGACAAAAGAGATAACACCCCCCCATTACGTCATGCTTCAGAAATGTGGAAAATGGTCCGTTTTCAAATGTTTTATTTTTGAACGTCAGTTCACATTTGTAGGTGGATCATCAGTGTTAGAGCTAAAATTAGCATGTTTAAAGTGATTTTCATGCTTCCAGGGGCCCAAAACACAAGATTTATGGAATGGTTAAAAGTGCATGAAAATGGCCAATTTACTCACTCTGAGTTCTCAAAAAGGGTTTCTTCACCCCGGGAAGTTAATTAAATACCATTTGGAGGCATTTAATGTTCGAGCAAAAACGGCTGATTTTCGACAAAAGAGATAACACCCCCCCATTACGTCATGCTTCAGAAATGTGGAAAATGGTCCGTTTTCAAATGTTTTATTTTTGAACGTCGGTTCACATTTGTAGGTGGATCATCAGTGTTAGAGCTAAAATTAGCATGTTTAAAGTGATTTTCATGCTTCCAGGGGCTCGGGAAGTTAATTAAATACCATTTGGAGGCATTTAATGTTCGAGCAAAAACGGCTGATTTTCGACAAAAGAGATAACACCCCCCCATTACGTCATGCTTCAGAAATGTGGAAAATGGTCTGTTTTCAAATGTTTTATTTTTGAACGTCAGTTCACATTTGTAGGTGGATCATCAGTGTTAGAGCTAAAATTACCATGTTTAAAGTGATTTTCATGCTTCCAGGGGCTCGGGAAGTGAAATAAATACCATTTGGAGGCATTTAATGTTCGAGCAAAAACGGCTGATTTTCGGCAAAAGAGATAACACCCCCCCATTACGTCATGCTTCAGAAATGTGGAAAATGGTCCGTTTTCAAATGTTTTATTTTTGAACGTCAGTTCACATTTGTAGGTGGATCATCAGTGTTAGAGCTAAAATTAGCATGTTTGAAGTGATTTTCATGCTTCCAGGGGCTCGGGAAGTTAATTAAATACCATTTGGAGGCATTTAATGTTCGAGCAAAAACGGCTGATTTTCGACAAAAGAGATAACACCCCCCCATTACGTCATGCTTCAGAAATGTGGAAAATGGTCCGTTTTCAAATGTTTTATTTTTGAACGTCAGTTCACATTTGTAGGTGGATCATCAGTGTTAGAGCTAAAATTAGCATGTTTAAAGTGATTTTCATGCTTCCAGGGGCCCAAAACACAAGATTTATGGAATGGTTAAAAGTGCATGAAAATGGCCAATTTACTCACTCTGAGTTCTCAAAAAGGGTTTCTTCACCCCGGGAAGTTAATTAAATACCATTTGGAGGCATTTAATGTTCGAGCAAAAACGGCTGATTTTCGACAAAAGAGATAACACCCCCCCATTACGTCATGCTTCAGAAATGTGGAAAATGGTCCGTTTTCAAATGTTTTATTTTTGAACGTCAGTTCACATTTGTAGGTGGATCATCAGTGTTAGAGCTAAAATTAGCATGTTTAAAGTGATTTTCATGCTTCCAGGGGCTCGGGAAGTTAATTAAATACAATTTGGAGGCATTTAATGTTCAAGCAAAAACGGCTGATTTTCGACAAAAGAGATAACACCCCCCCCATTACGTCATGCTTCAGAAATGTGGAAAATGGTCCGTTTTCAAATGTTTTATTTTTGAACGTCAGTTCACATTTGTAGGTGGATCATCAGTGTTAGAGCTAAAATTAGCATGTTTAAAGTGATTTTCATGCTTCCAGGGGCCCAAAACACAAGATTTATGGAATGGTTAAAAGTGCATGAAAATGGCCAATTTACTCACTCTGAGTTCTCAAAAAGGGTTTCTTCACCCCGGGAAGTTAATTAAATACCATTTGGAGGCATTTAATGTTCGAGCAAAAACGGCTGATTTTCGACAAAAGAGATAACACCCCCCCATTACGTCATGCTTCAGAAATGTGGAAAATGGTCCGTTTTCAAATGTTTTATTTTTGAACGTCAGTTCACATTTGTAGGTGGATCATCAGTGTTAGAGCTAAAATTAGCATGTTTAAAGTGATTTTCATGCTTCCAGGGGCTCGGGAAGTTAATTAAATACCATTTGGAGGCATTTAATGTTCGAGAAAAAACGGCTGATTTTCGACAAAAGAGATAACACCCCCCCATTACGTCATGCTTCAGAAATTTGGAAAATGGTCCGTTTTCAAATGTTTTATTTTTGAACGTCAGTTCACATTTGTAGGTGGATCATCAGTGTTAGAGCTAAAATTAGCATGTTTAAAGTGATTTTCATGCTTCCAGGGGCCCAAAACACAAGATTTATGGAATGGTTAAAAGTGCATGAAAATGGCCAATTTACTCACTCTGAGTACTCAAAAAGGGTTTCTTCACCCCGGGAAGTTAATTAAATACCATTTGGAGGCATTTAATGTTCGAGCAAAAACGGCTGATTTTCGACAAAAGAGATAACACCCCCCCATTACGTCATGCTTCAGAAATGTGGAAAATGGTCCGTTTTCAAATGTTTTATTTTTGAACGTTAGTTCACATTTGTGGGTGGGTCATCAGTGTTAGAGCTAAAATTAGCATGTTTAAAGTGATTTTCATGCTTCCAGGGGCCCAAAACACAAGATTTATGGAATGGTTAAAAGTGCATGAAAATGGCCAATTTACTCACTCTGAGTTCTCAAAAAGGGTTTCTTCACCCCGGGAAGTTAATTAAATACCATTTGGAGGCATTTAATGTTCGAGCAAAAACGGCTGATTTTCGACAAAAGAGATAACACCCCCCCATTACGTCATGCTTCAGAAATGTGGAAAATGGTCCGTTTTCAAATGTTTTATTTTTGAACGTCAGTGCTAAAATTAGCATGTTTAAAGTGATTTTCATGCTTCCAGGGGCTCGGGAAGTTAATTTAATACCATTTGGAGGCATTTAATGTTCGAGCAAAAACGGCTGATTTTCGACAAAAGAGATAACACCCCCCCATTACGTCATGCTTCAGAAATGTGGAAAATGGTCCGTTTTCAAATGTTTTATTTTTGAACGTCAGTTCACATTTGTAGGTGGATCATCAGTGTTAGAGCTAAAATTAGCATGTTTAAAGTGATTTTCATGCTTCCAGGGGCCCAAAACACAAGATTTATGGAATGGTTAAAAGTGCATGAAAATGGCCAATTTACTCACTCTGAGTTCTCAAAAAGGGTTTCTTCACCCCGGGAAGTTAATTAAATACCATTTGGAGGCATTTATTGTTCGAGCAAAAACGGCTGATTTTCGACAAAAGAGATAACACCCCCCCATTACGTCATGCTTCAGAAATGTGGAAAATGGTCCGTTTTCAAATGTTTTATTTTTGAACGTCAGTTCACATTTGTAGGTGGATCATCAGAGTTAGAGCTAAAATTAGCATGTTTAAAGTGATTTTCATGCTTCCAGGGGCTCGGGAAGTTAATTAAATACCATTTGGAGGCATTTAATGTTCGAGAAAAAACGGCTGATTTTCGACAAAAGAGATAACACCCCCCCCATTACGTCATGCTTCAGAAATTTGGAAAATGGTCCGTTTTCAAATGTTTTATTTTTGAACGTCAGTTCACATTTGTAGGTGGATCATCAGTGTTAGAGCTAAAATTAGCATGTTTAAAGTGATTTTCATGCTTCCAGGGGCCCAAAACACAAGATTTATGGAATGGTTAAAAGTGCATGAAAATGGCCAATTTACTCACTCTGAGTACTGAAAAAGGGTTTCTTCACCCCGGGAAGTTAATTAAATACCATTTGGAGGCATTTAATGTTCGAGCAAAAACGGCTGATTTTCGACAAAAGAGATAACACCCCCCCATTACGTCATGCTTCAGAAATGTGGAAAATGGTCCGTTTTCAAATGTTTTATTTTTGAACGTTAGTTCACATTTGTGGGTGGATCATCAGTGTTAGAGCTAAAATTAGCATGTTTAAAGTGATTTTCATGCTTCCAGGGGCCCAAAACACAAGATTTATGGAATGGTTAAAAGTGCATGAAAATGGCCAATTTACTCACTCTGAGTTCTCAAAAAGGGTTTCTTCACCCCGGGAAGTTAATTAAATACCATTTGGAGGCATTTAATGTTCGAGCAAAAACGGCTGATTTTCGACAAAAGAGATAACACCCCCCCATTACGTCATGCTTCAGAAATGTGGAAAATGGTCCGTTTTCAAATGTTTTATTTTTGAACGTCAGTTCACATTTGTAGGTGGATCATCAGTGTTAGAGCTAAAATTAGCATGTTTAAAGTGATTTTCATGCTTCCAGGGGCTCGGGAAGTTAATTAAATACCATTTGGAGGCATTTAATGTTCGAGCAAAAACGGCTGATTTTCGACAAAAGAGATAACACCCCCCCATTACGTCATGCTTCAGAAATGTGGAAAATGGTCTGTTTTCAAATGTTTTATTTTTGAACGTCAGTTCACATTTGTAGGTGGATCATCAGTGTTAGAGCTAAAATTAGCATGTTTAAAGTGATTTTCATGCTTCCAGGGGCCCAAAACACAAGATTTATGGAATGGTTAAAAGTGCATGAAAATGGCCAATTTACTCACTCTGAGTTCTCAAAAAGGGTTTCTTCACCCCCGGAAGTTAATTAAATACCATTTGGAGGCATTTAATGTTCGAGCAAAAACGGCTGATTTTCGACAAAAGAGATAACACCCCCCCATTACGTCATGCTTCAGAAATGTGGAAAATGGTCCGTTTTTAAATGTTTTATTTTTGAACGTCAGTTCACATTTGTAGGTGGATCATCAGTGTTAGAGCTAAAATTAGCATGTTTAAAGTGATTTTCATGCTTCCAGGGGCTCGGGAAGTTAATTAAATACCATTTGGAGGCATTTAATGTTCGAGCAAAAACGGCTGATTTTCGACAAAAGAGATAACACCCCCCCATTACGTCATGCTTCAGAAATGTGGAAAATGGTCCGTTTTCAAATGTTTTATTTTTGAACGTCAGTTCACATTTGTAGGTGGATCATCAGTGTTAGAGCTAAAATTAGCATGTTTAAAGTGATTTTCATGCTTCCAGGGGCCCAAAACACAAGATTTATGGAATGGTTAAAAGTGCATGAAAATGGCCAATTTACTCACTCTGAGTTCTCAAAAAGGGTTTCTTCACCCCGGGAAGTTAATTAAATACCATTTGGAGGCATTTAATGTTCGAGCAAAAACGGCTGATTTTCGACAAAAGAGATAACACCCCCCCATTACGTCATGCTTCAGAAATGTGGAAAATGGTCCGTTTTCAAATGTTTTATTTTTGAACGTCAGTTCACATTTGTAGGTGGATCATCAGTGTTAGAGCTAAAATTAGCATGTTTAAAGTGATTTTCATGCTTCCAGGGGCTCGGGAATTTAATTAAATACCATTTGGAGGCATTTAATGTTCGAGCAAAAACGGCTGATTTTCGACAAAAGAGATAACACCCTCCCATTACGTCATGCTTCAGAAATGTGGAAAATGGTCCGTTTTCAAATGTTTTATTTTTGAACGTCAGTTCACATTTGTAGGTGGATCATCAGTGTTAGAGCTAAAATTAGCATGTTTAAAGTGATTTTCATGCTTCCAGGGGCTCGGGAAGTGAAATAAATACCATTTGGAGGCATTTAATGTTCGAGCAAAAACGGCTGATTTTCGGCAAAAGAGATAACACCCCCCCATTACGTCATGCTTCAGAAATGTGGAAAATGGTCCGTTTTCAAATGTTTTATTTTTGAACGTCAGTTCACATTTGTAGGTGGATCATCAGTGTTAGAGCTAAAATTTGCATGTTTAAAGTGATTTTCATGCTTCCAGGGGCCCAAAACACAAGATTTATGGAATGGTTAAAAGTGCATGAAAATGGCCAATTTACTCACTCTGAGTACTCAAAAAGGGTTTCTTCACCCCGGGAAGTTAATTAAATACCATTTGAAGGCATTTAATGTTCGAGCAAAAACTGCTGATTTTCGACAAAAGAGATAACACCCCCCCCATTACGTCATGCTTCAGAAATGTGGAAAATGGTCCGTTTTCAAATGTTTTATTTTTGAACGTCAGTTCACATTTGTAGGTGGATCATCAGTGTTAGAGCTAAAATTAGCATGTTTAAAGTGATTTTCATGCTTCCAGGGGCTCGGGAAGTTAATTAAATACCATTTGGAGGCATTTAATGTTCGAGCAAAAACGGCTGATTTTCGACAAAAGAGATAACACCCCCCCATTACGTCATGCTTCAGAAATGTGGAAAATGGTCCGTTTTCAAATGTTTTATTTTTGAACGTCAGTTCACATTTGTAGGTGGATCATCAGTGTTAGAGCTAAAATTAGCATGTTTAAAGTGATTTTCATGCTTCCAGGGGCTCGGGAAGTTAATTAAATACCATTTGGAGGCATTTAATGTTCGAGCAAAAACGGCTGATTTTCGACAAAAGAGATAACACCCCCCCATTACGTCATGCTTCAGAAATGTGGAAAATGGTCCGTTTTCAAATGTTTTATTTTTGAACGTCAGTTCACATTTGTAGGTGGATCATCAGTGTTAGAGCTAAAATTAGCATGTTTAAAGTGATTTTCATGCTTCCAGGGGCCCAACACACAAGATTTATGGAATGGTTAAAAGTGCATGAAAATGGCCAATTTACTCACTCTGAGTTCTCAAAAAGGGTTTCTTCACCCCGGGAAGTTAATTAAATACCATTTGGAGGCATTTAATGTTCGAGCAAAAACGGCTGATTTTCGACAAAAGAGATAACACCCCCCCATTACGTCATGCTTCAGAAATGTGGAAAATGGTCCGTTTTCAAATGTTTTATTTTTGAACGTCAGTTCACATTTGTAGGTGGATCATCAGTGTTAGAGCTAAAATTAGCATGTTTAAAGTGATTTTCATGCTTCCAGGGGCTCGGGAAGTGAAATAAATACCATTTGGAGGCATTTAATGTTCGATCAAAAACGGCTGATTTTCGACAAAAGAGATAACACCCCCCCATTACGTCATGCTTCAGAAATGTGGAAAATGGTCCGTTTTCAAATGTTTTATTTTTGAACGTCAGTTCACATTTGTAGGTGGATCATCAGTGTTAGAGCTAAAATTAGCATGTTTAAAGTGATTTTCATGCTTCCAGGGGCTCGGGAAGTTAATTAAATACCATTTGGAGGCATTTAATGTTCGAGCAAAAACGGCTGATTTTCGACAAAAGAGATAACACCCCCCCATTACGTCATGCTTCAGAAATGTGGAAAATGGTCTGTTTTCAAATGTTTTATTTTTGAACGTCAGTTCACATTTGTAGGTGGATCATCAGTGTTAGAGCTAAAATTAGCATGTTTAAAGTGATTTTCATGCTTCCAGGGGCTCGGGAAGTGAAATAAATACCATTTGGAGGCATTTAATGTTCGAGCAAAAACGGCTGATTTTCGACAAAAGAGATAACACCCCCCCATTACGTCATGCTTCAGAAATGTGGAAAATGGTCCGTTTTCAAATGTTTTATTTTTGAACGTCAGTTCACATTTGTAGGTGGATCATCAGTGTTAGAGCTAAAATTAGCATGTTTAAATTGATTTTCATGCTTCCAGGGGCCCAAAACACAAGATTTATGGAATGGTTAAAAGTGCATGAAAATGGCCAATTTACTCACTCTGAGTTCTCAAAAAGGGTTGCTTCACCCCGGGAAGTTAATTAAATACCATTTGGAGGCATTTAATGTTCGAGCAAAAACGGCTGATTTTCGACAAAAGAGATAACACCCCCCCATTACGTCATGCTTCAGAAATGTGGAAAATGGTCCGTTTTCAAATGTTTTATTTTTGAACGTCAGTTCACATTTGTAGGTGGATCATCAGTGTTAGAGCTAAAATTAGCATGTTTAAAGTGATTTTCATGCTTCCAGGGGCTCGGGAAGTGAAATAAATACCATTTGGAGGCATTTAATGTTCGAGCAAAAACGGCTGATTTTCGACAAAAGAGATAACACCCCCCCATTACGTCATGCTTCAGAAATGTGGAAAATGGTCCGTTTTTAAATGTTTTATTTTTGAACGTCAGTTCACATTTGTAGGTGGATCATCAGTGTTAGAGCTAAAATTAGCATGTTTAAAGTGATTTTCATGCTTCCAGGGGCTCGGGAAGTTAATTAAATACCATTTGGAGGCATTTAATGTTCGAGCAAAAACGGCTGATTTTCGACAAAAGAGATAACACCCCCCCATTACGTCATGCTTCAGAAATGTGGAAAATGGTCCGTTTTCAAATGTTTTATTTTTGAACGTCAGTTCACATTTGTAGGTGGATCATCAGTGTTAGAGCTAAAATTAGCATGTTTAAAGTGATTTTCATGCTTCCAGGGGCCCAAAACACAAGATTTATGGAATGGTTAAAAGTGCATGAAAATGGCCAATTTACTCACTCTGAGTTCTCAAAAAGGGTTTCTTCACCCCGGGAAGTTAATTAAATACCATTTGGAGGCATTTAATGTTCGAGCAAAAACGGCTGATTTTCGACAAAAGAGATAACACCCCCCCATTACGTCATGCTTCAGAAATGTGGAAAATGGTCCGTTTTCAAATGTTTTATTTTTGAACGTCAGTTCACATTTGTAGGTGGATCATCAGTGTTAGAGCTAAAATTAGCATGTTTAAAGTGATTTTCATGCTTCCAGGGGCTCGGGAATTTAATTAAATACCATTTGGAGGCATTTAATGTTCGAGCAAAAACGGCTGATTTTCGACAAAAGAGATAACACCCTCCCATTACGTCATGCTTCAGAAATGTGGAAAATGGTCCGTTTTCAAATGTTTTATTTTTGAACGTCAGTTCACATTTGTAGGTGGATCATCAGTGTTAGAGCTAAAATTAGCATGTTTAAAGTGATTTTCATGCTTCCAGGGGCTCGGGAAGTGAAATAAATACCATTTGGAGGCATTTAATGTTCGAGCAAAAACGGCTGATTTTCGGCAAAAGAGATAACACCCCCCCATTACGTCATGCTTCAGAAATGTGGAAAATGGTCCGTTTTCAAATGTTTTATTTTTGAACGTCAGTTCACATTTGTAGGTGGATCATCAGTGTTAGAGCTAAAATTTGCATGTTTAAAGTGATTTTCATGCTTCCAGGGGCCCAAAACACAAGATTTATGGAATGGTTAAAAGTGCATGAAAATGGCCAATTTACTCACTCTGAGTACTCAAAAAGGGTTTCTTCACCCCGGGAAGTTAATTAAATACCATTTGAAGGCATTTAATGTTCGAGCAAAAACTGCTGATTTTCGACAAAAGAGATAACACCCCCCCCATTACGTCATGCTTCAGAAATGTGGAAAATGGTCCGTTTTCAAATGTTTTATTTTTGAACGTCAGTTCACATTTGTAGGTGGATCATCAGTGTTAGAGCTAAAATTAGCATGTTTAAAGTGATTTTCATGCTTCCAGGGGCTCGGGAAGTTAATTAAATACCATTTGGAGGCATTTAATGTTCGAGCAAAAACGGCTGATTTTCGACAAAAGAGATAACACCCCCCCATTACGTCATGCTTCAGAAATGTGGAAAATGGTCCGTTTTCAAATGTTTTATTTTTGAACGTCAGTTCACATTTGTAGGTGGATCATCAGTGTTAGAGCTAAAATTAGCATGTTTAAAGTGATTTTCATGCTTCCAGGGGCTCGGGAAGTTAATTAAATACCATTTGGAGGCATTTAATGTTCGAGCAAAAACGGCTGATTTTCGACAAAAGAGATAACACCCCCCCATTACGTCATGCTTCAGAAATGTGGAAAATGGTCCGTTTTCAAATGTTTTATTTTTGAACGTCAGTTCACATTTGTAGGTGGATCATCAGTGTTAGAGCTAAAATTAGCATGTTTAAAGTGATTTTCATGCTTCCAGGGGCCCAACACACAAGATTTATGGAATGGTTAAAAGTGCATGAAAATGGCCAATTTACTCACTCTGAGTTCTCAAAAAGGGTTTCTTCACCCCGGGAAGTTAATTAAATACCATTTGGAGGCATTTAATGTTCGAGCAAAAACGGCTGATTTTCGACAAAAGAGATAACACCCCCCCATTACGTCATGCTTCAGAAATGTGGAAAATGGTCCGTTTTCAAATGTTTTATTTTTGAACGTCAGTTCACATTTGTAGGTGGATCATCAGTGTTAGAGCTAAAATTAGCATGTTTAAAGTGATTTTCATGCTTCCAGGGGCTCGGGAAGTGAAATAAATACCATTTGGAGGCATTTAATGTTCGAGCAAAAACGGCTGATTTTCGACAAAAGAGATAACACCCCCCCATTACGTCATGCTTCAGAAATGTGGAAAATGGTCCGTTTTCAAATGTTTTATTTTTGAACGTCAGTTCACATTTGTAGGTTGATCATCAGTGTTAGAGCTAAAATTAGCATGTTTGAAGTGATTTTCATGCTTCCAGGGGCTCGGGAAGTTAATTAAATACCATTTGGAGGCATTTAATGTTCGAGAAAAAACGGCTGATTTTCGACAAAAGAGATAACACCCCCCCATTACGTCATGCTTCAGAAATGTGGAAAATGGTCCGTTTTCAAATGTTTTATTTTTGAACGTCAGTTCACATTTGTAGGTGGATCATCAGTGTTAGAGCTAAAATTAGCATGTTTAAAGTGATTTTCATGCTTCCAGGGGCCCAAAACACAAGATTTATGGAATGGTTAAAAGTGCATGAAAATGACCAATTTACTCACTCTGAGTACTCAAAAAGGGTTTCTTCACCCCGGGAAGTTAATTAAATACCATTTGGAGGCATTTAATGTTCGAGCAAAAACGGCTGATTTTCGACAAAAGAGATAACACCCCCCCATTACGTCATGCTTCAGAAATGTGGAAAATGGTCCGTTTTCAAATGTTTTATTTTTGAACGTCAGTTCACATTTGTAGGTGGATCATCAGTGTTAGAGCTAAAATTAGCATTTTTAAAGTGATTTTCATGCTTCCAGGGGCCCAAAACACAAGATTTATGGAATGGTTAAAAGTGCATGAAAATGGCCAATTTACTCACTCTGAGTTCTCAAAAAGGGTTTCTTCACCCCGGGAAGTTAATTAAATACCATTTGGAGGCATTTAATGTTCGAGCAAAAACGGCTGATTTTCGACAAAAGAGATAACACCCCCCATTACGTCATGCTTCAGAAATGTGGAAAATGGTCCGTTTTTAAATGTTTTATTTTTGAACGTCAGTTCACATTTGTAGGTGGATCATCAGTGTTAGAGCTAAAATTAGCATGTTTAAAGTGATTTTCATGCTTCCAGGGGCTCTGGAAGTTAATTAAATACCATTTGGAGGCATTTAATGTTCGAGCAAAAACAGCTGATTTTCGACAAAAGAGATAACACCCCCCCATTACGTCATGCTTCAGAAATGTGGAAAATGGTCCGTTTTCAAATGTTTTATTTTTGAACGTCAGTTCACATTTGTAGGTGGATCATCAGTGTTAGAGCTAAAATTAGCATGTTTAAAGTGATTTTCATGCTTCCAGGGGCCCAAAACACAAGATTCATGGAATGGTTAAAAGTGCATGAAAATGGCCAATTTACTCACTCTGAGTTCTCAAAAAGGGTTTCTTCGCCCCGGGAAGTTAATTAAATACCATTTGGAGGCATTTAATGTTCGAGCAAAAACGGCTGATTTTCGACAAAAGAGATAACACCCCCCCATTACGTCATGCTTCAGAAATGTGGAAAATGGTCCGTTTTCAAATGTTTTATTTTTGAACGTCAGTTCACATTTGTAGGTGGATCATCAGTGTTAGAGCTAAAATTAGCATGTTTAAAGTGATTTTCATGCTTCCAGGGGCTCGGGAAGTTAATTAAATACCATTTGGAGGCATTTAATGTTCGAGCAAAAACGGCTGATTTTCGACAAAAGAGATAACACCCCCCATTACGTCATGCTTCAGAAATGTGGAAAATGGTCCGTTTTCAAATGTTTTATTTTTGAACGTCAGTTCACATTTGTAGGTGGATCATCAGTGTTAGAGCTAAAATTAGCATGTTTAAAGTGATTTTCATGCTTCCAGGGGCTCGGGAAGTGAAATAAATACCATTTGGAGGCATTTAAGGTTCGAGCAAAAACGGCTGATTTTCGGCAAAAGAGATAACACCCCCCCATTACGTCATGCTTCAGAAATGTGGAAAATGGTCCGTTTTCAAATGTTTTATTTTTGAACGTCAGTTCACATTTGTAGGTGGATCATCAGTGTTAGAGCTAAAATTAGCATGTTTAAAGTGATTTTCATGCTTCCAGGGGCTCGGGAAGTTAATTAAATACCATTTGGAGGCATTTAATGTTCGAGCAAAAACGGCTGATTTTCGACAAAAGAGATAACACCCCCCCATTACGTCATGCTTCAGAAATGTGGAAAATGGTCCGTTTTCAAATGTTTTATTTTTGAACGTCAGTTCACATTTGTAGGTGGATCATCAGTGTTAGAGCTAAAATTAGCATGTTTAAAGTGATTTTCATGCTTCCAGGGGCTCGGGAAGTTAATTAAATACCATTTGGAGGCATTTAATGTTCGAGCAAAAACGGCTGATTTTCGACAAAAAAGATAACACCCCCCCATTACGTCATGCTTCAGAAATGTGGAAAATGGTCCGTTTTCAAATGTTTTATTTTTGAACGTCAGTTCACATTTGTAGGTGGATCATCAGTGTTAGAGCTAAAATTAGCATGTTTAAAGTGATTTTCATGCTTCCAGGGGCCCAAAACACAAGATTTATGGAATGGTTAAAAGTGCATGAAAATGGCCAATTTACTCACTCTGAGTTCTCAAAAAGGGTTTCTTCACCCCGGGAAGTAAATTGAATACCATTTGGAGGCATTTAATGTTCGAGCAAAAACGGCTGATTTTCGACAAAAGAGATAACACCCCCCCATTACGTCATGCTTCAGAAATGTGGAAAATGGTCCGTTTTCAAATGTTTTATTTTTGAACGTCAGTTCACATTTGTAGGTGGATCATCAGTGTTAGAGCTAAAATTAGCATGTTTAAAGTGATTTTCATGCTTCCAGGGGCTCGGGAAGTGAAATAAATACCATTTGGAGGCATTTAATGTTCGAGCAAAAACGGCTGATTTTCGACAAAAGAGATAACACCCCCCCATTACGTCATGCTTCAGAAATGTGGAAAATGGTCCGTTTTCAAATGTTTTATTTTTGAACGTCAGTTCACATTTGTCGGTGGATCATCAGTGTTAGAGCTAAAATTAGCATGTTTAAAGTGATTTTCATGCTTCCAGGGGCTCGCGAAGTGAAATAAATACCATTTGGAGGCATTTAATGTTCGAGCAAAAACGGCTGATTTTCGACAAAAGAGATAACACCCCCCCATTACGTCATGCTTCAGAAATGTGGAAAATGGTCCGTTTTCAAATGTTTTATTTTTGAACGTCAGTTCACATTTGTCGGTGGATCATCAGTGTTAGAGCTAAAATTAGCATGTTTAAAGTGATTTTCATGCTTCCAGGGGCTCGGGAAGTTAATTAAATACCATTTGGAGGCATTTAATGTTCGAGAAAAAACGGCTGATTTTCGACAAAAGAGATAACACCCCCCCATTACGTCATGCTTCAGAAATGTGGAAAATGGTCCGTTTTCAAATGTTTTATTTTTGAACGTCAGTTCACATTTGTAGGTGGATCATCAGTGTTAGAGCTAAAATTAGCATGTTTAAAGTGATTTTCATGCTTCCAGGGGCCCAAAACACAAGATTTATGGAATGGTTAAAAGTGCATGAAAATGGCCAATTTACTCACTCTGAGTTCTCAAAAAGGGTTTCTTCACCCCGGGAAGTTAATTAAATACCATTTGGAGGCATTTAATGTTCGAGCAAAAACGGCTGATTTTCGACAAAAGAGATAACACCCCCCCATTACGTCATGCTTCAGAAATGTGGAAAATGGTCCGTTTTCAAATGTTTTATTTTTGAACGTCGGTTCACATTTGTAGGTGGATCATCAGTGTTAGAGCTAAAATTAGCATGTTTAAAGTGATTTTCATGCTTCCAGGGGCTCGGGAAGTTAATTAAATACCATTTGGAGGCATTTAATGTTCGAGCAAAAACGGCTGATTTTCGACAAAAGAGATAACACCCCCCCATTACGTCATGCTTCAGAAATGTGGAAAATGGTCTGTTTTCAAATGTTTTATTTTTGAACGTCAGTTCACATTTGTAGGTGGATCATCAGTGTTAGAGCTAAAATTACCATGTTTAAAGTGATTTTCATGCTTCCAGGGGCTCGGGAAGTGAAATAAATACCATTTGGAGGCATTTAATGTTCGAGCAAAAACGGCTGATTTTCGGCAAAAGAGATAACACCCCCCCATTACGTCATGCTTCAGAAATGTGGAAAATGGTCCGTTTTCAAATGTTTTATTTTTGAACGTCAGTTCACATTTGTAGGTGGATCATCAGTGTTAGAGCTAAAATTAGCATGTTTGAAGTGATTTTCATGCTTCCAGGGGCTCGGGAAGTTAATTAAATACCATTTGGAGGCATTTAATGTTCGAGCAAAAACGGCTGATTTTCGACAAAAGAGATAACACCCCCCCATTACGTCATGCTTCAGAAATGTGGAAAATGGTCCGTTTTCAAATGTTTTATTTTTGAACGTCAGTTCACATTTGTAGGTGGATCATCAGTGTTAGAGCTAAAATTAGCATGTTTAAAGTGATTTTCATGCTTCCAGGGGCCCAAAACACAAGATTTATGGAATGGTTAAAAGTGCATGAAAATGGCCAATTTACTCACTCTGAGTTCTCAAAAAGGGTTTCTTCACCCCGGGAAGTTAATTAAATACCATTTGGAGGCATTTAATGTTCGAGCAAAAACGGCTGATTTTCGACAAAAGAGATAACACCCCCCCATTACGTCATGCTTCAGAAATGTGGAAAATGGTCCGTTTTCAAATGTTTTATTTTTGAACGTCAGTTCACATTTGTAGGTGGATCATCAGTGTTAGAGCTAAAATTAGCATGTTTAAAGTGATTTTCATGCTTCCAGGGGCTCGGGAAGTTAATTAAATACAATTTGGAGGCATTTAATGTTCAAGCAAAAACGGCTGATTTTCGACAAAAGAGATAACACCCCCCCCATTACGTCATGCTTCAGAAATGTGGAAAATGGTCCGTTTTCAAATGTTTTATTTTTGAACGTCAGTTCACATTTGTAGGTGGATCATCAGTGTTAGAGCTAAAATTAGCATGTTTAAAGTGATTTTCATGCTTCCAGGGGCCCAAAACACAAGATTTATGGAATGGTTAAAAGTGCATGAAAATGGCCAATTTACTCACTCTGAGTTCTCAAAAAGGGTTTCTTCACCCCGGGAAGTTAATTAAATACCATTTGGAGGCATTTAATGTTCGAGCAAAAACGGCTGATTTTCGACAAAAGAGATAACACCCCCCCATTACGTCATGCTTCAGAAATGTGGAAAATGGTCCGTTTTCAAATGTTTTATTTTTGAACGTCAGTTCACATTTGTAGGTGGATCATCAGTGTTAGAGCTAAAATTAGCATGTTTAAAGTGATTTTCATGCTTCCAGGGGCTCGGGAAGTTAATTAAATACCATTTGGAGGCATTTAATGTTCGAGAAAAAACGGCTGATTTTCGACAAAAGAGATAACACCCCCCCATTACGTCATGCTTCAGAAATTTGGAAAATGGTCCGTTTTCAAATGTTTTATTTTTGAACGTCAGTTCACATTTGTAGGTGGATCATCAGTGTTAGAGCTAAAATTAGCATGTTTAAAGTGATTTTCATGCTTCCAGGGGCCCAAAACACAAGATTTATGGAATGGTTAAAAGTGCATGAAAATGGCCAATTTACTCACTCTGAGTACTCAAAAAGGGTTTCTTCACCCCGGGAAGTTAATTAAATACCATTTGGAGGCATTTAATGTTCGAGCAAAAACGGCTGATTTTCGACAAAAGAGATAACACCCCCCCATTACGTCATGCTTCAGAAATGTGGAAAATGGTCCGTTTTCAAATGTTTTATTTTTGAACGTTAGTTCACATTTGTGGGTGGATCATCAGTGTTAGAGCTAAAATTAGCATGTTTAAAGTGATTTTCATGCTTCCAGGGGCCCAAAACACAAGATTTATGGAATGGTTAAAAGTGCATGAAAATGGCCAATTTACTCACTCTGAGTTCTCAAAAAGGGTTTCTTCACCCCGGGAAGTTAATTAAATACCATTTGGAGGCATTTAATGTTCGAGCAAAAACGGCTGATTTTCGACAAAAGAGATAACACCCCCCCATTACGTCATGCTTCAGAAATGTGGAAAATGGTCCGTTTTCAAATGTTTTATTTTTGAACGTCAGTGCTAAAATTAGCATGTTTAAAGTGATTTTCATGCTTCCAGGGGCTCGGGAAGTTAATTTAATACCATTTGGAGGCATTTAATGTTCGAGCAAAAACGGCTGATTTTCGACAAAAGAGATAACACCCCCCCATTACGTCATGCTTCAGAAATGTGGAAAATGGTCCGTTTTCAAATGTTTTATTTTTGAACGTCAGTTCACATTTGTAGGTGGATCATCAGTGTTAGAGCTAAAATTAGCATGTTTAAAGTGATTTTCATGCTTCCAGGGGCCCAAAACACAAGATTTATGGAATGGTTAAAAGTGCATGAAAATGGCCAATTTACTCACTCTGAGTTCTCAAAAAGGGTTTCTTCACCCCGGGAAGTTAATTAAATACCATTTGGAGGCATTTATTGTTCGAGCAAAAACGGCTGATTTTCGACAAAAGAGATAACACCCCCCCATTACGTCATGCTTCAGAAATGTGGAAAATGGTCCGTTTTCAAATGTTTTATTTTTGAACGTCAGTTCACATTTGTAGGTGGATCATCAGAGTTAGAGCTAAAATTAGCATGTTTAAAGTGATTTTCATGCTTCCAGGGGCTCGGGAAGTTAATTAAATACCATTTGGAGGCATTTAATGTTCGAGAAAAAACGGCTGATTTTCGACAAAAGAGATAACACCCCCCCCATTACGTCATGCTTCAGAAATTTGGAAAATGGTCCGTTTTCAAATGTTTTATTTTTGAACGTCAGTTCACATTTGTAGGTGGATCATCAGTGTTAGAGCTAAAATTAGCATGTTTAAAGTGATTTTCATGCTTCCAGGGGCCCAAAACACAAGATTTATGGAATGGTTAAAAGTGCATGAAAATGGCCAATTTACTCACTCTGAGTACTGAAAAAGGGTTTCTTCACCCCGGGAAGTTAATTAAATACCATTTGGAGGCATTTAATGTTCGAGCAAAAACGGCTGATTTTCGACAAAAGAGATAACACCCCCCCATTACGTCATGCTTCAGAAATGTGGAAAATGGTCCGTTTTCAAATGTTTTATTTTTGAACGTTAGTTCACATTTGTGGGTGGATCATCAGTGTTAGAGCTAAAATTAGCATGTTTAAAGTGATTTTCATGCTTCCAGGGGCCCAAAACACAAGATTTATGGAATGGTTAAAAGTGCATGAAAATGGCCAATTTACTCACTCTGAGTTCTCAAAAAGGGTTTCTTCACCCCGGGAAGTTAATTAAATACCATTTGGAGGCATTTAATGTTCGAGCAAAAACGGCTGATTTTCGACAAAAGAGATAACACCCCCCCATTACGTCATGCTTCAGAAATGTGGAAAATGGTCCGTTTTCAAATGTTTTATTTTTGAACGTCAGTTCACATTTGTAGGTGGATCATCAGTGTTAGAGCTAAAATTAGCATGTTTAAAGTGATTTTCATGCTTCCAGGGGCTCGGGAAGTTAATTAAATACCATTTGGAGGCATTTAATGTTCGAGCAAAAACGGCTGATTTTCGACAAAAGAGATAACACCCCCCCATTACGTCATGCTTCAGAAATGTGGAAAATGGTCTGTTTTCAAATGTTTTATTTTTGAACGTCAGTTCACATTTGTAGGTGGATCATCAGTGTTAGAGCTAAAATTAGCATGTTTAAAGTGATTTTCATGCTTCCAGGGGCCCAAAACACAAGATTTATGGAATGGTTAAAAGTGCATGAAAATGGCCAATTTACTCACTCTGAGTTCTCAAAAAGGGTTTCTTCACCCCCGGAAGTTAATTAAATACCATTTGGAGGCATTTAATGTTCGAGCAAAAACGGCTGATTTTCGACAAAAGAGATAACACCCCCCCATTACGTCATGCTTCAGAAATGTGGAAAATGGTCCGTTTTTAAATGTTTTATTTTTGAACGTCAGTTCACATTTGTAGGTGGATCATCAGTGTTAGAGCTAAAATTAGCATGTTTAAAGTGATTTTCATGCTTCCAGGGGCTCGGGAAGTTAATTAAATACCATTTGGAGGCATTTAATGTTCGAGCAAAAACGGCTGATTTTCGACAAAAGAGATAACACCCCCCCATTACGTCATGCTTCAGAAATGTGGAAAATGGTCCGTTTTCAAATGTTTTATTTTTGAACGTCAGTTCACATTTGTAGGTGGATCATCAGTGTTAGAGCTAAAATTAGCATGTTTAAAGTGATTTTCATGCTTCCAGGGGCCCAAAACACAAGATTTATGGAATGGTTAAAAGTGCATGAAAATGGCCAATTTACTCACTCTGAGTTCTCAAAAAGGGTTTCTTCACCCCGGGAAGTTAATTAAATACCATTTGGAGGCATTTAATGTTCGAGCAAAAACGGCTGATTTTCGACAAAAGAGATAACACCCCCCCATTACGTCATGCTTCAGAAATGTGGAAAATGGTCCGTTTTCAAATGTTTTATTTTTGAACGTCAGTTCACATTTGTAGGTGGATCATCAGTGTTAGAGCTAAAATTAGCATGTTTAAAGTGATTTTCATGCTTCCAGGGGCTCGGGAATTTAATTAAATACCATTTGGAGGCATTTAATGTTCGAGCAAAAACGGCTGATTTTCGACAAAAGAGATAACACCCTCCCATTACGTCATGCTTCAGAAATGTGGAAAATGGTCCGTTTTCAAATGTTTTATTTTTGAACGTCAGTTCACATTTGTAGGTGGATCATCAGTGTTAGAGCTAAAATTAGCATGTTTAAAGTGATTTTCATGCTTCCAGGGGCTCGGGAAGTGAAATAAATACCATTTGGAGGCATTTAATGTTCGAGCAAAAACGGCTGATTTTCGGCAAAAGAGATAACACCCCCCCATTACGTCATGCTTCAGAAATGTGGAAAATGGTCAGTTTTCAAATGTTTTATTTTTGAACGTCAGTTCACATTTGTAGGTGGATCATCAGTGTTAGAGCTAAAATTAGCATGTTTAAAGTGATTTTCATGCTTCCAGGGGCTCGGGAAGTTAATTAAATACCATTTGGAGGCATTTAATGTTCGAGCAAAAACGGCTGATTTTCGACAAAAGAGATAACACCCCCCCATTACGTCATGCTTCAGAAATGTGGAAAATGGTCCGTTTTCAAATGTTTTATTTTTGAACGTCAGTTCACATTTGTAGGTGGATCATCAGTGTTAGAGCTAAAATTAGCATGTTTAAAGTGATTTTCATGCTTCCAGGGGCTCGGAAAGTTAATTAAATACCATTTGGAGGCATTTAATGTTCGAGCAAAAACGGCTGATTTTCGACAAAAGAGATAACACCCCCCCATTACGTCATGCTTCAGAAATGTGGAAAATGGTCCGTTTTCAAATGTTTTATTTTTGAACGTCAGTTCACATTTGTAGGTGGATCATCAGTGTTAGAGCTAAAATTAGCATGTTTAAAGTGATTTTCATGCTTCCAGGGGCCCAAAACACAAGATTTATGGAATGGTTAAAAGTGCATGAAAATGGCCAATTTACTCACTCTGAGTTCTCAAAAAGGGTTTCTTCACCCCGGGAAGTTAATTAAATACCATTTGGAGGCATTTAATGTTCGAGCAAAAACGGCTGATTTTCGACAAAAGAGATAACACCCCCCCATTACGTCATGCTTCAGAAATGTGGAAAATGGTCCGTTTTCAAATGTTTTATTTTTGAACGTCAGTTCACATTTGTAGGTGGATCATCAGTGTTAGAGCTAAAATTAGCATGTTTAAAGTGATTTTCATGCTTCCAGGGGCTCGGGAAGTTAATTAAATACCATTTGGAGGCATTTAATGTTCAAGCAAAAACGGCTGATTTTCGACAAAAGAGATAACACCCCCCCATTACGTCATGCTTCAGAAATGTGGAAAATGGTCCGTTTTCAAATGTTTTATTTTTGAACGTCAGTTCACATTTGTAGGTGGATCATCAGTGTTAGAGCTAAAATTAGCATGTTTAAAGTGATTTTCATGCTTCCAGGGGCTCGGGAAGTGAAATAAATACCATTTGGAGGCATTTAATGTTCGAGCAAAAACGGCTGATTTTCGGCAAAAGAGATAACACCCCCCCCATTACGTCATGCTTCAGAAATGTGGAAAATGGTCCGTTTTCAAATGTTTTATTTTTGAACGTCAGTTCACATTTGTAGGTGGATCATCAGTGTTAGAGCTAAAATTAGCATGTTTGAAGTGATTTTCATGCTTCCAGGGGCTCGGGAAGTTAATTAAATACCATTTGGAGGCATTTAATGTTCGAGCAAAAACGGCTGATTTTCGACAAAAGAGATAACACCCCCCCATTACGTCATGCTTCAGAAATGTGGAAAATGGTCCGTTTTCAAATGTTTTATTTTTGAACGTCAGTTCACATTTGTAGGTGGATCATCAGTGTTAGAGCTAAAATTAGCATGTTTAAAGTGATTTTCATGCTTCCAGGGGCCCAAAACACAAGATTTATGGAATGGTTAAAAGTGCATGAAAATGGCCAATTTACTCACTCTGAGTTCTCAAAAAGGGTTTCTTCACCCCAGGAAGTTAATTAAATACCATTTGGAGGCATTTAATGTTCGAGCAAAAACGGCTGATTTTCGACAAAAGAGATAACACCCCCCCATTACGTCATGCTTCAGAAATGTGGAAAATGGTCCGTTTTCAAATGTTTTATTTTTGAACGTCAGTTCACATTTGTAGGTGGATCATCAGTGTTAGAGCTAAAATTAGCATGTTTAAAGTGATTTTCATGCTTCCAGGGGCTCGGGAAGTGAAATAAATACCATTTGGAGGCATTTAATGTTCGAGCAAAAACGGCTGATTTTCGACAAAAGAGATAACACCCCCCCATTACGTCATGCTTCAGAAATGTGGAAAATGGTCCGTTTTCAAATGTTTTATTTTTGAACGTCAGTTCACATTTGTAGGTGGATCATCAGTGTTAGAGCTAAAATTAGCATGTTTAAAGTGATTTTCATGCTTCCAGGGGCTCGGGAAGTTAATTAAATACCATTTGGAGGCATTTAATGTTCGAGAAAAAACGGCTGATTTTCGACAAAAGAGATAACACCCCCCCATTAGGTCATGCTTCAGAAATTTGGAAAATGGTCCGTTTTCAAATGTTTTATTTTTGAACGTCAGTTCACATTTGTAGGTGGATCATCAGTGTTAGAGCTAAAATTAGCATGTTTAAAGTGATTTTCATGCTTCCAGGGGCCCAAAACACAAGATTTATGGAATGGTTAAAAGTGCATGAAAATGGCCAATTTACTCACTCTGAGTACTCAAAAAGGGTTTCTTCACCCCGGGAAGTTAATTAAATACCATTTGGAGGCATTTAATGTTCGAGCAAAAACGGCTGATTTTCGACAAAAGAGATAACACCCCCCCATTACGTCATGCTTCAGAAATGTGGAAAATGGTCCGTTTTCAAATGTTTTATTTTTGAACGTTAGTTCACATTTGTAGGTGGATCATCAGTGTTAGAGCTAAAATTAGCATGTTTAAAGTGATTTTCATGCTTCCAGGGGCCCAAAACACAAGATTTATGGAATGGTTAAAAGTGCATGAAAATGGCCAATTTACTCACTCTGAGTTCTCAAAAAGGGTTTCTTCACCCCCGGAAGTTAATTAAATACCATTTGGAGGCATTTAATGTTCGAGCAAAAACGGCTGATTTTCAACAAAAGAGATAACACCCCCCCATTACGTCATGCTTCAGAAATGTGGAAAATGGTCCGTTTTTAAATGTTTTATTTTTGAACGTCAGTTCACATTTGTAGGTGGATCATCAGTGTTAGAGCTAAAATTAGCATGTTTAAAGTGATTTTCATGCTTCCAGGGGCTCGGGAAGTTAATTAAATACCATTTGGAGGCATTTAATGTTCGAGCAAAAACGGCTGATTTTCGACAAAAGAGATAACACCCCCCCCATTACGTCATGCTTCAGAAATGTGGAAAATGGTCCGTTTTCAAATGTTTTATTTTTGAACGTCAGTTCACATTTGTAGGTGGATCATCAGTGTTAGAGCTAAAATTAGCATGTTTAAAGTGATTTTCATGCTTCCAGGGGCCCAAAACACAAGATTTATGGAATGGTTAAAAGTGCATGAAAATGGCCAATTTACTCACTCTGAGTTCTCAAAAAGGGTTTCTTCACCCCGGGAAGTTAATTAAATACCATTTGGAGGCATTTAATGTTCGAGCAAAAACGGCTGATTTTCGACAAAAGAGATAACACCCTCCCATTACGTCATGCTTCAGAAATGTGGAAAATGGTCCGTTTTCAAATGTTTTATTTTTGAACGTCAGTTCACATTTGTAGGTGGATCATCAGTGTTAGAGCTAAAATTAGCATGTTTAAAGTGATTTTCATGCTTCCAGGGGCTCGGGAAGTTAATTAAATACCATTTGGAGGCATTTAATGTTCGAACAAAAACGGCTGATTTTCGGCAAAAGAGATAACACCCCCCCATTACGTCATGCTTAAGAAATGTGGAAAATGGTCCGTTTTCAAATGTTTTATTTTTGAACGTCAGTTCACATTTGTAGGTGGATCATCAGTGTTAGAGCTAAAATTAGCATGTTTAAAGTGATTTTCATGCTTCCAGGGGCTCGGGAAGTTAATTAAATACCATTTGGAGGCATTTAATGTTTGAGCAAAAACGGCTGATTTTCGACAAAAGAGATAACACCCCCCCCATTACGTCATGCTTCAGAAATGTGGAAAATGGTCCGTTTTCAAATGTTTTATTTTTGAACGTCAGTTCACATTTGTAGGTGGATCATCAGTGTTAGAGCTAAAATTAGCATGTTTAAAGTGATTTTCATGCTTCCAGGGGCTCGGAAAGTTAATTAAATACCATTTGGAGGCATTTAATGTTCGAGCAAAAACGGCTGATTTTCGACAAAAGAGATAACACCCCCCCATTACGTCATGCTTCAGAAATGTGGAAAATGGTCCGTTTTCAAATGTTTTATTTTTGAACGTCAGTTCACATTTGTAGGTGGATCATCAGTGTTAGAGCTAAAATTAGCATGTTTAAAGTGATTTTCATGCTTCCAGGGGCCCAAAACACAAGATTTATGGAATGGTTAAAAGTGCATGAAAATGGCCAATTTACTCACTCTGAGTTCTCAAAAAGGGTTTCTTCACCCCGGGAAGTTAATTAAATACCATTTGGAGGCATTTAATGTTCGAGCAAAAACGGCTGATTTTCGACAAAAGAGATAACACCCCCCCATTACGTCATGCTTCAGAAATGTGGAAAATGGTCCGTTTTCAAATGTTTTATTTTTGAACGTCAGTTCACATTTGTAGGTGGATCATCAGTGTTAGAGCTAAAATTAGCATGTTTAAAGTGATTTTCATGCTTCCAGGGGCTCGGGAAGTTAATTAAATACCATTTGGAGGCATTTAATGTTCAAGCAAAAACGGCTGATTTTCGACAAAAGAGATAACACCCACCCATTACGTCATGCTTCAGAAATGTGGAAAATGGTCTGTTTTCAAATGTTTTATTTTTGAACGTCAGTTCACATTTGTAGGTGGATCATCAGTGTTAGAGCTAAAATTAGCATGTTTAAAGTGATTTTCATGCTTCCAGGGGCTCGGGAAGTGAAATAAATACCATTTGGAGGCATTTAATGTTCGAGCAAAAACTGCTGATTTTCGGCAAAAGAGATAACACCCCCCCATTACGTCATGCTTCAGAAATGTGGAAAATGGTCCGTTTTCAAATGTTTTATTTTTGAACGTCAGTTCACATTTGTAGGTGGATCATCAGTGTTAGAGCTAAAATTAGCATGTTTGAAGTGATTTTCATGCTTCCAGGGGCTCGGGAAGTTAATTAAATACCATTTGGAGGCATTTAATGTTCGAGCAAAAACGGCTGATTTTCGACAAAAGAGATAACACCCCCCCATTACGTCATGCTTCAGAAATGTGGAAAATGGTCCGTTTTCAAATGTTTTATTTTTGAACGTCAGTTCACATTTGTAGGTGGATCATCAGTGTTAGAGCTAAAATTAGCATGTTTAAAGTGATTTTCATGCTTCCAGGGGCTCGGGAAGTGAAATAAATACCATTTGGAGGCATTTAATGTTCGAGCAAAAACGGCTGATTTTCGACAAAAGAGATAACACCCCCCCATTACGTCATGCTTCAGAAATGTGGAAAATGGTCCGTTTTCAAATGTTTTATTTTTGAACGTCAGTTCACATTTGTAGGTGGATCATCAGTGTTAGAGCTAAAATTAGCATGTTTAAAGTGATTTTCATGCTTCCAGGGGCTCGGGAAGTTAATTAAATACCATTTGGAGGCATTTAATGTTCGAGAAAAAACGGCTGATTTTCGACAAAAGAGATAACACCCCCCCATTACGTCATGCTTCAGAAATTTGGAAAATGGTCCGTTTTCAAATGTTTTATTTTTGAACGTCAGTTCACATTTGTAGGTGGATCATCAGTGTTAGAGCTAAAATTAGCATGTTTAAAGTGATTTTCATGCTTCCAGGGGCCCAAAACACAAGATTTATGGAATGGTTAAAAGTGCATGAAAATGGCCAATTTACTCACTCTGAGTACTCAAAAAGGGTTCTTCACCCCGGGAAGTTAATTAAATACCATTTGGAGGCATTTAATGTTCGAGCAAAAACGGCTGATTTTCGACAAAAGAGATAACACCCCCCCATTACGTCATGCTTCAGAAATGTGGAAAATGGTCCGTTTTCAAATGTTTTATTTTTGAACGTTAGTTCACATTTGTAGGTGGATCATCAGTGTTAGAGCTAAAATTAGCATGTTTAAAGTGATTTTCATGCTTCCAGGGGCCCAAAACACAAGATTTATGGAATGGTTAAAAGTGCATGAAAATGGCCAATTTACTCACTCTGAGTTCTCAAAAAGGGTTTCTTCACCCCGGGAAGTTAATTAAATACCATTTGGAGGCATTTAATGTTCGAGCAAAAACGGCTGATTTTCGACAAAAGAGATAACACCCCCCCATTACGTCATGCTTCAGAAATGTGGAAAATGGTCCGTTTTCAAATGTTTTATTTTTGAACGTCAGTTCACATTTGTAGGTGGATCATCAGTGTTAGAGCTAAAATTAGCATGTTTAAAGTGATTTTCATGCTTCCAGAGGCTCGGGAAGTTAATTAAATACCATTTGGAGGCATTTAATGTTCGAGCAAAAACGGCTGATTTTCGACAAAAGAGATAACACCCCCCATTACGTCATGCTTCAGAAATGTGGAAAATGGTCCGTTTTCAAATGTTTTATTTTTGAACGTCAGTTCACATTTGTAGGTGGATCATCAGTGTTAGAGCTAAAATTAGCATGTTTAAAGTGATTTTCATGCTTCCAGGGGCCCAAAACACAAGATTTATGGAATGGTTAAAAGTGCATGAAAATGGCCAATTTACTCACTCTGAGTACTCAAAAAGGGTTTCTTCACCCCGGGAAGTTAATTAAATACCATTTGGAGGCATTTAATGTTCGAGCAAAAACGGCTGATTTTCGACAAAAGAGATAACACCCCCCCATTACGTCATGCTTCAGAAATGTGGAAAATGGTCCGTTTTCAAATGTTTTATTTTTGAACGTCAGTTCACATTTGTAGGTGGATCATCAGTGTTAGAGCTAAAATTAGCATGTTTAAAGTGATTTTCATGCTTCCAGGGGCCCAAAACACAAGATTTATGGAATGGTTAAAAGTGCATGAAAATGGCCAATTTACTCACTCTGAGTACTCAAAAAGGGTTTCTTCACCCCGGGAAGTTAATTAAATACCATTTGGAGGCATTTAATGTTCGAGCAAAAACGGCTGATTTTCGACAAAAGAGATAACACCCCCCCATTACGTCATGCTTCAGAAATGTGGAAAATGGTCCGTTTTCAAATGTTTTATTTTTGAACGTTAGTTCACATTTGTAGGTGGATCATCAGTGTTAGAGCTAAAATTAGCATGTTTAAAGTGATTTTCATGCTTCCAGGGGCCCAAAACACAAGATTTATGGAATGGTTAAAAGTGCATGAAAATGGCCAATTTACTCACTCTGAGTTCTCAAAAAGGGTTTCTTCACCCCGGGAAGTTAATTAAATACCATTTGGAGGCATTTAATGTTCGAGCAAAAACGGCTGATTTTCGACAAAAGAGATAACACCCCCCCATTACGTCATGCTTCAGAAATGTGGAAAATGGTCCGTTTTCAAATGTTTTATTTTTGAACGTCAGTTCACATTTGTAGGTGGATCATCAGTGTTAGAGCTAAAATTAGCATGTTTAAAGTGATTTTCATGCTTCCAGGGGCTCGGGAAGTTAATTAAATACCATTTGGAGGCATTTAATGTTCGAGCAAAAACGGCTGATTTTCGACAAAAGAGATAACACCCCCCCATTACGTCATGCTTCAGAAATGTGGAAAATGGTCCGTTTTCAAATGTTTTATTTTTGAACGTCAGTTCACATTTGTAGGTGGATCATCAGTGTTAGAGCTAAAATTAGCATGTTTAAAGTGATTTTCATGCTTCCAGGGGCCCAAAACACAAGATTTATGGAATGGTTAAAAGTGCATGAAAATGGCCAATTTACTCACTCTGAGTACTCAAAAAGGGTTTCTTCACCCCGGGAAGTTAATTAAATACCATTTGGAGGCATTTAATGTTCGAGCAAAAACGGCTGATTTTCGACAAAAGAGATAACACCCCCCCATTACGTCATGCTTCAGAAATGTGGAAAATGGTCCGTTTTCAAATGTTTTATTTTTGAACGTCAGTTCACATTTGTAGGTGGATCATCAGTGTTAGAGCTAAAATTAGCATGTTTAAAGTGATTTTCATGCTTCCAGGGGCCCAAAACACAAGATTTATGGAATGGTTAAAAGTGCATGAAAATGGCCAATTTACTCACTCTGAGTTCTCAAAAAGGGTTTCTTCACCCCGGGAAGTTAATTAAATACCATTTGGAGGCATTTAATGTTCGAGCAAAAACGGCTGATTTTCGACAAAAGAGATAACACCCCCCCATTACGTCATGCTTCAGAAATGTGGAAAATGGTCCGTTTTTAAATGTTTTATTTTTGAACGTCAGTTCACATTTGTAGGTGGATCATCAGTGTTAGAGCTAAAATTAGCATGTTTAAAGTGATTTTCATGCTTCCAGGGGCTCGGGAAGTTAATTAAATACCATTTGGAGGCATTTAATGTTCGAGCAAAAACGGCTGATTTTCGACAAAAGAGATAACACCCCCCCATTACGTCATGCTTCAGAAATGTGGAAAATGGTCCATTTTCAAATGTTTTATTTTTGAACGTCAGTTCACATTTGTAGGTGGATCATCAGTGTTAGAGCTAAAATTAGCATGTTCAAAGTGATTTTCATGCTTCCAGGGGCCCAAAACACAAGATTTATGGAATGGTTAAAAGTGCATGAAAATGGCCAATTTACTCACTCTGAGTTCTCAAAAAGGGTTTCTTCACCCCGGGAAGTTAATTAAATACCATTTGGAGGCATTTAATGTTCGAGCAAAAACGGCTGATTTTCGACAAAAGAGATAACACCCCCCCATTACGTCATGCTTCAGAAATGTGGAAAATGGTCCGTTTTCAAATGTTTTATTTTTGAACGTCAGTTCACATTTGTAGGTGGATCATCAGTGTTAGAGCTAAAATTAGCATGTTTAAAGTGATTTTCATGCTTCCAGGGGCTCGGGAAGTTAATTAAATACCATTTGGAGGCATTTAATGTTTGAGCAAAAACGGCTGATTTTCGACAAAAGAGATAACACCCCCCCATTACGTCATGCTTCAGAAATGTGGAAAATGGTCCGTTTTCAAATGTTTTATTTTTGAACGTCAGTTCACATTTGTAGGTGGATCATCAGTGTTAGAGCTAAAATTAGCATGTTTAAAGTGATTTTCATGCTTCCAGGGGCCCAAAATACAAGATTTATGGAATGGTTAAAAGTGCATGAAAATGGCCAATTTACTCACTCTGAGTACTCAAAAAGGGTTTCTTCACCCCGGGAAGTTAATTAAATACCATTTGGAGGCATTTAATGTTCCAGCAAAAACGGTTGATTTTCGACAAAAGAGATAACACCCCCCCATTACGTCATGCTTCAGAAATGTGGAAAATGGTCCGTTTTCAAATGTTTTATTTTTGAACGTCAGTTCACATTTGTAGGTGGATCATCAGTCTTAGAGCTAAAATTAGCATGTTTAAAGTGATTTTCATGCTTCCAGGGGCTCGGGAAGTTAATTAAATACCATTTGGAGGCATTTAATGTTCGAGCAAAAACGGCTGATTTTCGACAAAAGAGATAACACCCCCCCATTACGTCATGCTTCAGAAATGTGGAAAATGGTCCGTTTTCAAATGTTTTATTTTTGAACGTCAGTTCACATTTGTAGGTGGATCATCAGTGTTAGAGCTAAAATTAGCATGTTTAAAGTGATTTTCATGCTTCCAGGGGCTTGGGAAGTTAATTAAATACCATTTGGAGGCATTTAATGTTCGAGCAAAAACGGCTGATTTTCGACAAAAGAGATAACACCCCCCCCATTACGTCATGCTTCAGAAATGTGGGAAATGGTCCGTTTTCAAATGTTTTATTTTTGAACGTCAGTTCACATTTGTAGGTGGATCATCAGTGTTAGAGCTAAAATTAGCATGTTTAAAGTGATTTTCATGCTTCCAGGGGGTCGGGAAGTTAATTAAATACCATTTGGAGGCATTTAATGTTCGAGCAAAAACGGCTGATTTTCGACAAAAGAGATAACACCCCCCCATTACGTCATGCTTCAGAAATGTGGAAAATGGTCCGTTTTCAAATGTTTTATTTTTGAACGTCAGTTCACATTTGTAGGTGGATCATCAGTGTTAGAGCTAAAATTAGCATGTTTAAAGTGATTTTCATGCTTCCAGGGGCCCAAAACACAAGATTTATGGAATGGTTAAAAGTGCATGAAAATGGCCAATTTACTCACTCTGAGTTCTCAAAAAGGGTTTCTTCACCCCCGGAAGTTAATTAAATACCATTTGGAGGCATTTAATGTTCGAGCAAAAACGGCTGATTTTCGACAAAAGAGATAACACCCCCCCATTACGTCATGCTTCAGAAATGTGGAAAATGGTCCGTTTTTAAATGTTTTATTTTTGAACGTCAGTTCACATTTGTAGGTGGATCATCAGTGTTAGAGCTAAAATTAGCATGTTTAAAGTGATTTTCATGCTTCCAGGGGCTCGGGAAGTTAATTAAATACCATTTGGAGGCATTTAATGTTCGAGCAAAAACGGCTGATTTTCGACAAAAGAGATAACACCCCCCATTACGTCATGCTTCAGAAATGTGGAAAATGGTCCGTTTTCAAATGTTTTATTTTTGAACGTCAGTTCACATTTGTAGGTGGATCATCAGTGTTAGAGCTAAAATTAGCATGTTTAAAGTGATTTTCATGCTTCCAGGGGCCCAAAACACAAGATTTATGGAATGGTTAAAAGTGCATGAAAATGGCCAATTTACTCACTCTGAGTTCTCAAAAAGGGTTTCTTCACCCCGGGAAGTTAATTAAATACCATTTGGAGGCATTTAATGTTCGAGCAAAAACGG
The DNA here is from genome assembly GCF_964263255.1 of Lissotriton vulgaris. NCBI lineage: Eukaryota > Metazoa > Chordata > Amphibia > Caudata > Salamandridae > Lissotriton > Lissotriton vulgaris. Next base: position 400,322 of record NW_028253354.1, read on the forward strand.
CTGATTTTCGACAAAAGAGATAACACCCCCCCATTACGTCATGCTTCAGAAATGTGGAAAATGGTCCGTTTTCAAATGTTTTTTTTTTGAACGTCAGTTCACATTTGTAGGTGGATCATCAGTGTTAGAGCTAAAATTAGCATGTTTAAAGTGATTTTCATGCTTCCAGGGGCTCGGGAAGTTAATTAAATACCATTTGGAGGCATTTAATGTTCGAGCAAAAACGGCTGATTTTCCACAAAAGAGATAACACCCCCCCATTACGTCATGCTTCAGAAATGTGGAAAATGGTCCGTTTTCAAATGTTTTATTTTTGAACGTCAGTTCACATTTGTAGGTGGATCATCAGTGTTAGAGCTAAAATTAGCATGTTTAAAGTTATTTTCATGCTTCCAGGGGCTCGGGAAGTGAAATAAATACCATTTGGAGGCATTTAATGTTCGAGCAAAAACGGCTGATTTTCGGCAAAAGAGATAACACCCCCCCATTACGTCATGCTTCAGAAATGTGGAAAATGGTCCGTTTTCAAATGTTTTATTTTTGAACGTCAGTTCACATTTGTAGGTGGATCATCAGTGTTAGAGCTAAAATTAGCATGTTTAAAGTGATTTTCATGCTTCCAGGGGCTCGGGAAGTTAATTAAATACCATTTGGAGGCATTTAATGTTCGAGCAAAAACGGCTGATTTTCGACAAAAGAGATAACACCCCCCCATTACGTCATGCTTCAGAAATGTGGAAAATGTTCCGTTTTCAAATGTTTTATTTTTGAACGTCAGTTCACATTTGTAGGTGGATCATCAGTGTTAGAGCTAAAATTAGCATGTTTAAAGTGATTTTCATGCTTCCAGGGGCTCGGAAAGTTAATTAAATACCATTTGGAGGCATTTAATGTTCGAGCAAAAACGGCTGATTTTCGACAAAAGAGATAACACCCCCCCATTACGTCATGCTTCAGGAATGTGGAAAATGGTCCGTTTTCAAATGTTTTATTTTTGAACGTCAGTTCACATTTGTAGGTGGATCATCAGTGTTAGAGCTAAAATTAGCATGTTTAAAGTGATTTTCATGCTTCCAGGGGCCCAAAACACAAGATTTATGGAATGGTTAAAAGTGCATGAAAATGGCCAATTTACTCACTCTGAGTTCTCAAAAAGGGTTTCTTCACCCCGGGAAGTTAATTAAATACCATTTGGAGGCATTTAATGTTCGAGCAAAAACGGCTGATTTTCGACAAAAGAGATAACACCCCCCCATTACGTCATGCTTCAGAAATGTGGAAAATGGTCCGTTTTCAAATGTTTTATTTTTGAACGTCAGTTCACATTTGTAGGTGGATCATCAGTGTTAGAGCTAAAATTAGCATGTTTAAAGTGATTTTCATGCTTCCAGGGGCTCGGGAAGTTAATTAAATACCATTTGGAGGCATTTAATGTTCGAGCAAAAACGGCTGATTTTCGACAAAAGAGATAACACCCCCCCATTACGTCATGCTTCAGAAATGTGGAAAATGGTCCGTTTTCAAATGTTTTATTTTTGAACGTCAGTTCACATTTGTAGGTGGATCATCAGTGTTAGAGCTAAAATTAGCATGTTTAAAGTGATTTTCATGCTTCCAGGGGCTCGGGAAGTGAAATAAATACCATTTGGAGGCATTTAATGTTCGAGCAAAAACGGCTGATTTTCGACAAAAGAGATAACACCCCCCCATTACGTCATGCTTCAGAAATGTGGAAAATGGTCCGTTTTCAAATGTTTTATTTTTGAACGTCAGTTCACATTTGTAGGTGGATCATCAGTGTTAGAGCTAAAATTAGCATATTTAAAGTGATTTTCATGCTTCCAGGGGCCCAAAACACAAGATTTATGGAATGGTTAAAAGTGCATGAAAATGGCCAATTTACTCACTCTGAGTTCTCAAAAAGGGTTTCTTCACCCCGGGAAGTTAATTAAATACCATTTGGAGGCATTTAATGTTCGAGCAAAAACGGCTGATTTTCGACAAAAGAGATAACACCCCCCCATTACGTCATGCTTCAGAAATGTGGAAAATGGTCCGTTTTCAAATGTTTTATTTTTGAACGTCAGTTCACATTTGTAGGTGGATCATCAGTGTTAGAGCTAAAATTAGCATGTTTAAAGTGATTTTCATGCTTCCAGGGGCTCGGGAAGTGAAATAAATACCATTTGGAGGCATTTAATGTTCGAGCAAAAACGGCTGATTTTCGACAAAAGAGATAACACCCCCCCATTACGTCATGCTTCAGAAATGTGGAAAATGGTCCGTTTTCAAATGTTTTATTTTTGAACGTCAGTTCACATTTGTAGGTGGATCATCAGTGTTAGAGCTAAAATTAGCATGTTTAAAGTGATTTTCATGCTTCCAGGGGCTCGGGAAGTTAATTAAATACCATTTGGAGGCATTTAATGTTCGAGAAAAAACGGCTGATTTTCGACAAAAGAGATAACACCCCCCCATTACGTCATGCTTCAGAAATTTGGAAAATGGTCCGTTTTCAAATGTTTTATTTTTGAACGTCAGTTCACATTTGTAGGTGGATCATCAGTGTTAGAGCTAAAATTAGCATGTTTAAAGTGATTTTCATGCTTCCAGGGGCCCAAAACACAAGATTTATGGAATGGTTAAAAGTGCATGAAAATGGCCAATTTACTCACTCTGAGTACTCAAAAAGGGTTTCTTCACCCCGGGAAGTTAATTAAATACCATTTGGAGGCATTTAATGTTCGAGCAAAAACGGCTGATTTTCGAGAAAAGAGATAACACCCCCCCATTACGTCATGCTTCAGAAATGTGGAAAATGGTCCGTTTTCAAATGTTTTATTTTTGAACGTTAGTTCACATTTGTAGGTGGATCATCAGTGTTAGAGCTAAAATTAGCATGTTTAAAGTGATTTTCATGCTTCCAGGGGCCCAAAACACAAGATTTATGGAATGGTTAAAAGTGCATGAAAATGGCCAATTTACTCACTCTGAGTTCTCAAAAAGGGTTTCTTCACCCCGGGAAGTTAATTAAATACCATTTGGAGGCATTTAATGTTCGAGCAAAAACGGCTGATTTTCGACAAAAGAGATAACACCCCCCCATTACGTCATGCTTCAGAAATGTGGAAAATGGTCCGTTTTCAAATGTTTTATTTTTGAACGTCAGTTCACATTTGTAGGTGGATCATCAGTGTTAGAGCTAAAATTAGCATGTTTAAAGTGATTTTCATGCTTCCAGGGGCTCGGGAAGTTAATTAAATACCATTTGGAGGCATTTAATGTTCGAGCAAAAACGGCTGATTTTCGACAAAAGAGATAACACCCCCCCATTACGTCATGCTTCAGAAATGTGGAAAATGGTCCGTTTTCAAATGTTTTATTTTTGAACGTCAGTTCACATTTGTAGGTGGATCATCAGTGTTAGAGCTAAAATTAGCATGTTTAAAGTGATTTTCATGCTTCCAGGGGCTCGGGAAGTGAAATAAATACCATTTGGAGGCATTTAATGTTCGAGCAAAAACGGCTGATTTTCGACAAAAGAGATAACACCCCCCCATTACGTCATGCTTCAGAAATGTGGAAAATGGTCCGTTTTCAAATGTTTTATTTTTGAACGTCAGTTCACATTTGTAGGTGGATCATCAGTGTTAGAGCTAAAATTAGCATATTTAAAGTGATTTTCATGCTTCCAGGGGCCCAAAACACAAGATTTATGGAATGGTTAAAAGTGCATGAAAATGGCCAATTTACTCACTCTGAGTTCTCAAAAAGGGTTTCTTCACCCCGGGAAGTTAATTAAATACCATTTGGAGGCATTTAATGTTCGAGCAAAAACGGCTGATTTTCGACAAAAGAGATAACACCCCCCCATTACGTCATGCTTCAGAAATGTGGAAAATGGTCCGTTTTCAAATGTTTTATTTTTGAACGTCAGTTCACATTTGTAGGTGGATCATCAGTGTTAGAGCTAAAATTAGCATGTTTAAAGTGATTTTCATGCTTCCAGGGGCTCGGGAAGTGAAATAAATACCATTTGGAGGCATTTAATGTTCGAGCAAAAACGGCTGATTTTCGACAAAAGAGATAACACCCCCCCATTACGTCATGCTTCAGAAATGTGGAAAATGGTCCGTTTTCAAATGTTTTATTTTTGAACGTCAGTTCACATTTGTAGGTGGATCATCAGTGTTAGAGCTAAAATTAGCATGTTTAAAGTGATTTTCATGCTTCCAGGGGCTCGGGAAGTTAATTAAATACCATTTGGAGGCATTTAATGTTCGAGAAAAAACGGCTGATTTTCGACAAAAGAGATAACACCCCCCCATTACGTCATGCTTCAGAAATTTGGAAAATGGTCCGTTTTCAAATGTTTTATTTTTGAACGTCAGTTCACATTTGTAGGTGGATCATCAGTGTTAGAGCTAAAATTAGCATGTTTAAAGTGATTTTCATGCTTCCAGGGGCCCAAAACACAAGATTTATGGAATGGTTAAAAGTGCATGAAAATGGCCAATTTACTCACTCTGAGTACTCAAAAAGGGTTTCTTCACCCCGGGAAGTTAATTAAATACCATTTGGAGGCATTTAATGTTCGAGCAAAAACGGCTGATTTTCGAGAAAAGAGATAACACCCCCCCATTACGTCATGCTTCAGAAATGTGGAAAATGGTCCGTTTTCAAATGTTTTATTTTTGAACGTTAGTTCACATTTGTAGGTGGATCATCAGTGTTAGAGCTAAAATTAGCATGTTTAAAGTGATTTTCATGCTTCCAGGGGCCCAAAACACAAGATTTATGGAATGGTTAAAAGTGCATGAAAATGGCCAATTTACTCACTCTGAGTTCTCAAAAAGGGTTTCTTCACCCCGGGAAGTTAATTAAATACCATTTGGAGGCATTTAATGTTCGAGCAAAAACGGCTGATTTTCGACAAAAGAGATAACACCCCCCCATTACGTCATGCTTCAGAAATGTGGAAAATGGTCCGTTTTCAAATGTTTTATTTTTGAACGTCAGTTCACATTTGTAGGTGGATCTTCAGTGTTAGAGCTAACATTAGCATGTTTAAAGTGATTTTCATGCTTCCAGGGGCTCGGGAAGTTAATTAAATACCATTTGGAGGCATTTAATGTTCGAGCAAAAACGGCTGATTTTCGACAAAAGAGATAACACCCCCCCCATACGTCATGCTTCAGAAATGTGGAAAATGGTCCGTTTTCAAATGTTTTATTTTTGAACGTCAGTTCACATATGTAGGTGGATCATCAGTGTTAGAGCTAAAATTAGCATGTTTAAAGTGATTTTCATGCTTCCAGGGGCCCAAAACACAAGATTTATGGAATGGTTAAAAGTGCATGAAAATGGCCAATTTACTCACTCTGAGTACTCAAAAAGGGTTTCTTCACCCCGGGAAGTTAATTAAATACCATTTGGAGGCATTTAATGTTCGAGCAAAAACGGCTGATTTTCGACAAAAGAGATAACACCCCCCCATTACGTCATGCTTCAGAAATGTGGAAAATGGTCCGTTTTCAAATGTTTTATTTTTGAACGTCAGTTCACATTTGTAGGTGGATCATCAGTGTTAGAGCTCAAATTAGCAGGTTTAAAGTGATTTTCATGCTTCCAGGGGCCACAAAACACAAGCTTTATGGAATGGTTAAAAGTGCATGAAAATGGCCAATTTACTCACTCTGAGTTCTCAAAAAGGGTTTCTTCACCCCGGGAAGTTAATTACATACCATTTGGAGGCATTTAATGTTCGAGCAAAAACGGCTGATTTTCGACAAAAGAGATAACACCCCCCCATTACGTCATGCTTCAGAAATGTGGAAAATGGTCCGTTTTCAAATGTTTTATTTTTGAACGTCAGTTCACATTTGTAGGTGGATCATCAGTGTTAGAGCTAAAATTAGCATGTTTAAAGTGATTTTCATGCTTCCAGGGGCTCGGGAAGTTAATTAAATATCATTTGGAGGCATTTAATGTTCGAGCAAAAACGGCTGATTTTCGACAAAAGAGATAACACCCCCCCATTACGTCATGCTTCAGAAATGTGGGAAATGGTCCGTTTTCAAATGTTTTATTTTTGAACGTCAGTTCACATTTGTAGGTGGATCATCAGTGTTAGAGCTAAAATTAGCATGTTTAAAGTGATTTTCATGCTTCCAGGGGCTCGGGAAGTTAATTAAATACCATTTGGAGGCATTTAATGTTTGAGCAAAAACGGCTGATTTTCGACAAAAGAGATAACACCCCCCATTACGTCATGCTTCAGAAATGTGGAAAATGGTCCATTTTCAAATGTTTTATTTTTGAACGTCAGTTCACATTTGTAGGTGGATCATCAGTGTTAGAGCTAAAATTAGCATGTTTAAAGTGATTTTCATGCTTCCAGGGGCTCGGGAAGTTAATTAAATACCATTTGGAGGCATTTAATGTTCGAGCAAAAACGGCTGATTTTCGAAAAAAGAGATAACACCCCCCCATTACGTCATGCTTCAGAAATGTGGAAAATGGTCCGTTTTCAAATGTTTTATTTTTGAACGTCAGTTCACATTTGTAGGTGGATCATCAGTGTTAGAGCTAAAATTAGCATGTTTAAAGTGATTTTCATGCTTCCAGGGGCTCGGGAAGTTAATTAAATACCATTTGGAGGCATTTAATGTTCGAGCAAAAACGGCTGATTTTCGACAAAAGAGATAACACCCCCATTACGTCATGCCTCAGAAATGTGGAAAATGGTCCGTTTTCAAATGTTTTATTTTTGAACGTCAGTTCACATTTGTAGGTGGATCATCAGTGTTAGAGCTAAAATTAGCATGTTTAAAGTGATTTTCATGCTTCCAGGGGCCCAAAACACAAGATTTATGGAATGGTTAAAAGTGCATGAAAATGGCCAATTTACTCACTCTTTGTTCTCAAAAAGGGTTTCTTCACCCCGGGAAGTTAATTAAATACCATTTGGAGGCATTTAATGTTCGAGCAAAAACGGCTGATTTTCGACAAAAGAGATAACACCCCCCCATTACGTCATGCTTCAGAAATGTGGAAAATGGTCCGTTTTCAAATTTTTTTTTTTTGAATGTCAGTTCACATTTGTAGGTGGATCATCAGTGTTAGAGCTAAAATTAGCATGTTTAAAGTGATTTTCATGCTTCCAGGGGCCCAAAACACAAGATTTATGGAATGGTTAAAAGTGCATGAAAATGGCCAATTTACTCACTCTGAGTTCTCAAAAAGGGTTTCTTCACCCCGGGAAGTTAATTAAATACCATTTGGAGGCATTTAATGTTCGAGCAAAAACGGCTGATTTTCGACAAAAGAGATAACACCCCCCCATTACGTCATGCTTCAGAAATGTGGAAAATGGTCCGTTTTCAAATGTTTCATTTTTGAACGTCAGTTCACATTTGTAGGTGGATCATCAGTGTTAGAGCTAAAATTAGCATGTTTAAAGTTATTTTCATGCTTCCAGGGGCTCGGGAAGTGAAATAAATACCATTTGGAGGCATTTAATGTTCGAGCAAAAACGGCTGATTTTCGGCAAAAGAGATAACACCCCCCCATTACGTCATGCTTCAGAAATGTGGAAAATGGTCCGTTTTCAAATGTTTTATTTTTGAACGTCAGTTCACATTTGTAGGTGGATCATCAGTGTTAGAGCTAAAATTAGCATGTTTAAAGTGATTTTCATGCTTCCAGGGGCTCGGGAAGTTAATTAAATACCATTTGGAGGCATTTAATGTTCGAGCAAAAACGGCTGATTTTCGACAAAAGAGATAACACCCCCCCATTACGTCATGCCTCAGAAATGTGGAAAATGGTCCGTTTTCAAATGTTTTATTTTTGAACGTCAGTTCACATTTGTAGGTGGATCATCAGTGTTAGAGCTAAAATTAGCATGTTTAAAGTGATTTTCATGCTTCCAGGGGCCCAAAACACAAGATTTATGGAATGGTTAAAAGTGCATGAAAATGGCCAATTTACTCACTCTGAGTTCTCAAAAAGGGTTTCTTCACCCCGGGAAGTTAATTAAATACCATTTGGAGGCATTTAATGTTCGAGCAAAAACGGCTGATTTTCGACAAAAGAGATAACACCCCCCATTACGTCATGCTTCAGAAATGTGGAAAATGGTCCGTTTTCAAATGTTTTATTTTTGAACGTCAGTTCACATTTGTAGGTGGATCATCAGTGTTAGAGCTAAAATTAGCATGTTTAAAGTGATTTTCATGCTTCCAGGGGCTCGGGAAGTGAAATAAATACCATTTGGAGGCATTTAATGTTCGAGCAAAAACGGCTGATTTTCGACAAAAGAGATAACACCCCCCCATTACGTCATGCTTCAGAAATATGGAAAATGGTCCGTTTTCAAATGTTTTATTTTTGAACGTCAGTTCACATTTGTAGGTGGATCATCAGTGTTAGAGCTAAAATTAGCATGTTTAAAGTGATTTTCATGCTTCCAGGGGCTCGGGAAGTTAATTAAATACCATTTGAAGGCATTTAATGTTCGAGAAAAAACGGCTGATTTTCGACAAAAGAGATAACACCCCCCCATTACGTCATGCTTCAGAAATTTGGAAAATGGTCCGTTTTCAAATGTTTTATTTTTGAACGTCAGTTCACATTTGTAGGTGGATCATCAGTGTTAGAGCTAAAATTAGCATGTTTAAAGTGATTTTCATGCTTCCAGGGGCCCAAAACACAAGATTTATGGAATGGTTAAAAGTGCATGAAAATGGCCAATTTACTCACTCTGAGTACTCAAAAAGGGTTTCTTCACCCCGGGAAGTTAATTAAATACCATTTGGAGGCATTTAATGTTCGAGCAAAAACGGCTGATTTTCGACAAAAGAGATAACACCCCCCCATTACGTCATGCTTCAGAAATGTGGAAAATGGGCCGTTTTCAAATGTTTTATTTTTGAACGTTAGTTCACATTTGTAGGTGGATCATCAGTGTTAGAGCTAAAATTAGCATGTTTAAAGTGATTTTCATGCTTCCAGGGGCCCAAAACACAAGATTTATGGAATGGTTAAAAGTGCATGAAAATGGCCAATTTACTCACTCTGAGTTCTCAAAAAGGGTTTCTTCACCCCGGGAAGTTAATTAAATACCATTTGGAGGCATTTAATGTTCGAGCAAAAACGGCTGATTTTCGACAAAAGAGATAACACCCCCCCATTACGTCATGCTTCAGAAATGTGGAAAATGGTCCGTTTTCAAATGTTTTATTTTTGAACGTCAGTTCACATTTGTAGGTGGATCATCAGTGTTAGAGCTAAAATTAGCATGTTTAAAGTGATTTTCATGCTTCCAGGGGCTCGGGAAGTTAATTAAATACCATTTGGAGGCATTTAATGTTCGAGCAAAAACGGCTGATTTTCGACAAAAGAGATAACACCCCCCCATTACGTCATGCTTCAGAAATGTGGAAAATGGTCCGTTTTCAAATGTTTTATTTTTGAACGTCAGTTCACATTTGTAGGTGGATCATCAGTGTTAGAGCTAAAATTAGCATGTTTAAAGTGATTTTCATGCTTCCAGGGGCCCAAAACACAAGATTTATGGAATGGTTAAAAGTGCATGAAAATGGCCAATTTACTCACTCTGAGTTCTCAAAAAGGGTTTCTTTACCCCGGGAAGTTAATTAAATACCATTTGGAGGCATTTAATGTTCGAGCAAAAACGGCTGATTTTCGACAAAAGAGATAACACCCCCCCATTACGTCATGCTTCAGAAATGTGGAAAATGGTCCGTTTTTAAATGTTTTATTTTTGAACGTCAGTTCACATTTGTAGGTGGATCATCAGTGTTAGAGCTAAAATTAGCATGTTTAAAGTGATTTTCATGCTTCCAGGGGCTCGGGAAGTGAAATAAATACCATTTGGAGGCATTTAATGTTCGAGCAAAAACGGCTGATTTTCGGCAAAAGAGATAACACCCCCCCATTACGTCATGCTTCAGAAATGTGGAAAATGGTCCGTTTTCAAATGTTTTATTTTTTAACGTCAGTTCACATTTGTAGGTGGATCATCAGTGTTAGAGCTAAAATTAGCATGTTTAAAGTGATTTTCATGCTTCCAGGGGCTCGGGAAGTTAATTAAATACCATTTGGAGGCATTTAATGTTCGAGCAAAAACGGCTGATTTTCGACAAAAGAGATAACACCCCCCCATTACGTCATGCTTCAGAAATGTGGAAAATGGTCCGTTTTCAAATGTTTTATTTTTGAACGTCAGTTCACATTTGTAGGTGGATCATCAGTGTTAGAGCTAAAATTAGCATGTTTAAAGTGATTTTCATGCTTCCAGGGGCTCGGGAAGTTAATTAAATACCATTTGGAGGCATTTAATGTTCGAGCAAAAACGGCTGATTTTCGACAAAAGAGATAACACCCCCCCATTACGTCATGCTTCAGAAATGTGGAAAATGGTCCGTTTTTAAATGTTTTATTTTTGAACGTCAGTTCACATTTGTAGGTGGATCATCAGTGTTAGAGCTAAAATTAGCATGTTTAAAGTGATTTTCATGCTTCCAGGGGCTCGGGAAGTGAAATAAATACCATTTGGAGGCATTTAATGTTCGAGCAAAAACGGCTGATTTTCGGCAAAAGAGATAACACCCCCCCATTACGTCATGCTTCAGAAATGTGGAAAATGGTCCGTTTTCAAATGTTTTATTTTTTAACGTCAGTTCACATTTGTAGGTGGATCATCAGTGTTAGAGCTAAAATTAGCATGTTTAAAGTGATTTTCATGCTTCCAGGGGCTCGGGAAGTTAATTAAATACCATTTGGAGGCATTTAATGTTCGAGCAAAAACGGCTGATTTTCGACAAAAGAGATAACACCCCCCCATTACGTCATGCTTCAGAAATGTGGAAAATGGTCCGTTTTCAAATGTTTTATTTTTGAACGTCAGTTCACATTTGTAGGTGGATCATCAGTGTTAGAGCTAAAATTAGCATGTTTAAAGTGATTTTCATGCTTCCAGGGGCTCGGGAAGTTAATTAAATACCATTTGGAGGCATTTAATGTTCGAGCAAAAACGGCTGATTTTCGACAAAAGAGATAACACCCCCCCATTACGTCATGCTTCAGAAATGTGGAAAATGGTCCGTTTTCAAATGTTTTATTTTTGAACGTCAGTTCACATTTGTAGGTGGATCATCAGTGTTAGAGCTAAAATTAGCATGTTTAAAGTGATTTTCATGCTTCCAGGGGCTCGGGAAGTGAAATAAATACCATTTGGAGGCATTTAATGTTCGAGCAAAAACGGCTGATTTTCGGCAAAAGAGATAACACCCCCCCCATTACGTCATGCTTCAGAAATGTGGAAAATGGTCCGTTTTCAAATGTTTTATTTTTGAACGTCAGTTCACATTTGTAGGTGGATCATCAGTGTTAGAGCTAAAATTAGCATGTTTGAAGTGATTTTCATGCTTCCAGGGGCTCAGGAAGTTAATTAAATACCATTTGGAGGCATTTAATGTTCGAGCAAAAACGGCTGATTTTCGACAAAAGAGATAACACCCCCCCATTACGTCATGCTTCAGAAATGTGGAAAATGGTCCGTTTTCAAATGTTTTATTTTTGAACGTCAGTTCACATTTGTAGGTGGATCATCAGTGTTAGAGCTAAAATTAGCATGTTTAAAGTGATTTTCATGCTTCCAGGGGCCCAAAACACAAGATTTATGGAATGGTTAAAAGTGCATGAAAATGGCCAATTTACTCACTCTGAGTTCTCAAAAAGGGTTTCTTTACCCCGGGAAGTTAATTAAATACCATTTGGAGGCATTTAATGTTCGAGCAAAAACGGCTGATTTTCGACAAAAGAGATAACACCCCCCCATTACGTCATGCTTCAGAAATGTGGAAAATGGTCCGTTTTTAAATGTTTTATTTTTGAACGTCAGTTCACATTTGTAGGTGGATCATCAGTGTTAGAGCTAAAATTAGCATGTTTAAAGTGATTTTCATGCTTCCAGGGGCTCGGGAAGTGAAATAAATACCATTTGGAGGCATTTAATGTTCGAGCAAAAACGGCTGATTTTCGGCAAAAGAGATAACACCCCCCCATTACGTCATGCTTCAGAAATGTGGAAAATGGTCCGTTTTCAAATGTTTTATTTTTTAACGTCAGTTCACATTTGTAGGTGGATCATCAGTGTTAGAGCTAAAATTAGCATGTTTAAAGTGATTTTCATGCTTCCAGGGGCTCGGGAAGTTAATTAAATACCATTTGGAGGCATTTAATGTTCGAGCAAAAACGGCTGATTTTCGACAAAAGAGATAACACCCCCCCATTACGTCATGCTTCAGAAATGTGGAAAATGGTCCGTTTTCAAATGTTTTATTTTTGAACGTCAGTTCACATTTGTAGGTGGATCATCAGTGTTAGAGCTAAAATTAGCATGTTTAAAGTGATTTTCATGCTTCCAGGGGCTCGGGAAGTTAATTAAATACCATTTGGAGGCATTTAATGTTCGAGCAAAAACGGCTGATTTTCGACAAAAGAGATAACACCCCCCCATTACGTCATGCTTCAGAAATGTGGAAAATGGTCCGTTTTCAAATGTTTTATTTTTGAACGTCAGTTCACATTTGTAGGTGGATCATCAGTGTTAGAGCTAAAATTAGCATGTTTAAAGTGATTTTCATGCTTCCAGGGGCTCGGGAAGTGAAATAAATACCATTTGGAGGCATTTAATGTTCGAGCAAAAACGGCTGATTTTCGGCAAAAGAGATAACACCCCCCCCATTACGTCATGCTTCAGAAATGTGGAAAATGGTCCGTTTTCAAATGTTTTATTTTTGAACGTCAGTTCACATTTGTAGGTGGATCATCAGTGTTAGAGCTAAAATTAGCATGTTTGAAGTGATTTTCATGCTTCCAGGGGCTCAGGAAGTTAATTAAATACCATTTGGAGGCATTTAATGTTCGAGCAAAAACGGCTGATTTTCGACAAAAGAGATAACACCCCCCCATTACGTCATGCTTCAGAAATGTGGAAAATGGTCCGTTTTCAAATGTTTTATTTTTGAACGTCAGTTCACATTTGTAGGTGGATCATCAGTGTTAGAGCTAAAATTAGCATGTTTAAAGTGATTTTCATGCTTCCAGGGGCCCAAAACACAAGATTTATGGAATGGTTAAAAGTGCATGAAAATGGCCAATTTACTCACTCTGAGTTCTCAAAAAGGGTTTCTTCACCCCGGGAAGTTAATTAAATACCATTTGGAGGCATTTAATGTTCGAGCAAAAACGGCTGATTTTCGACAAAAGAGATAACACTCCCCCATTACGTCATGCTTCAGAAATGTGGAAAATGGTCCGTTTTCAAATGTTTTATTTTTGAACGTCAGTTCACATTTGTAGGTGGATCATCAGTGTTAGAGCTAAAATTAGCATGTTTAAAGTGATTTTCATGCTTCCAGGGGCTCGGGAAGTGAAATAAATACCATTTGGAGGCATTTAATGTTCGAGCAAAAATGGCTGATTTTCGACAAAAGAGATAACACCCCCCCCCATTACGTCATGCTTCAGAAATGTGGAAAATGGTCCGTTTTCAAATGTTTTATTTTTGAACGTCAGTTCACATTTGTAGGTGGATCATCAGTGTTAGAGCTAAAATTAGCATGTTTAAAGTGATTTTCATGCTTCCAAGGGCTCGGGAAGTTAATTAAATACCTTTTGGAGGCATTTAATGTTCGAGAAAAAACGGCTGATTTTCGACAAAAGAGATAACACCCCCCCATTACGTCATGCTTCAGAAATTTGGAAAATGGTCCGTTTTCAAATGTTTTATTTTTGAACGTCAGTTCACATTTGTAGGTGGATCATCAGTGTTAGAGCTAAAATTAGCATGTTTAAAGTGATTTTCATGCTTCCAGGGGCCCAAAACACAAGATTTATGGAATGGTTAAAAGTGCATGAAAATGGCCAATTTACTCACTCTGAGTTCTCAAAAAGGGTTTCTTTACCCCGGGAAGTTAATTAAATACCATTTGGAGGCATTTAATGTTCGAGCAAAAACGGCTGATTTTCGACAAAAGAGATAACACCCCCCCATTACGTCATGCTTCAGAAATGTGGAAAATGGTCCGTTTTTAAATGTTTTATTTTTGAACGTCAGTTCACATTTGTAGGTGGATCATCAGTGTTAGAGCTAAAATTAGCATGTTTAAAGTTATTTTCATGCTTCCAGGGGCTCGGGAAGTTAATTAAATACCATTTGGAGGCATTTAATGTTCGAGCAAAAACGGCTGATTTTCGACAAAAGAGATAACACCCCCCCATTACGTCATGCTTCAGAAATGTGGAAAATGGTCCGTTTTCAAATGTTTTATTTTTGAACGTCAGTTCACATTTGTAGGTGGATCATCAGTGTTAGAGCTAAAATTAGCATGTTTAAAGTGATTTTCATGCTTCCAGGGGCTCGGGAAGTGAAATAAATACCATTTGGAGGCATTTAATGTTCAAGCAAAAACGGCTGATTTTCGGCAAAAGAGATAACACCCCCCCATTACGTCATGCTTCAGAAATGTGGAAAATGGTCCGTTTTCAAATGTTTTATTTTTTAACGTCAGTTCACATTTGTAGGTGGATCATCAGTGTTAGAGCTAAAATTAGCATGTTTAAAGTGATTTTCATGCTTCCAGGGGCTCGGGAAGTTAATTAAATACCATTTGGAGGCATTTAATGTTCGAGCAAAAACAGCTGATTTTCGACAAAAGAGATAACACCCCCCCATTACGTCATGCTTCAGAAATGTGGAAAATGGTCCGTTTTCAAATGTTTTATTTTTGAACGTCAGTTCACATTTGTAGGTGGATCATCAGTGTTAGAGCTAAAATTAGCATGTTTAAAGTGATTTTCATGCTTCCAGGGGCTCGGGAAGTTAATTAAATACCATTTGGAGGCATTTAATGTTCGAGCAAAAACGGCTGATTTTCGACAAAAGAGATAACACCCCCCCATTACGTCATGCTTCAGAAATGTGGAAAATGGTCCGTTTTCAAATGTTTTATTTTTGAACGTCAGTTCACATTTGTAGGTGGATCATCAGTGTTAGAGCTAAAATTAGCATGTTTAAAGTGATTTTCATGCTTCCAGGGGCTCGGGAAGTGAAATAAATACCATTTGGAGGCATTTAATGTTCGAGCAAAAACGGCTGATTTTCGGCAAAAGAGATAACACCCCCCCATTACGTCATGCTTCAGAAATGTGGAAAATGGTCCGTTTTCAAATGTTTTATTTTTGAACGTCAGTTCACATTTGTAGGTGGATCATCAGTGTTAGAGCTAAAATTAGCATGTTTGAAGTGATTTTCATGCTTCCAGGGGCTCGGGAAGTTAATTAAATACCATTTGGAGGCATTTAATGTTCGAGCAAAAACGGCTGATTTTCGACAAAAGAGATAACACCCCCCCATTACGTCATGCTTCAGAAATGTGGAAAATGGTCCGTTTTCAAATGTTTTATTTTTGAACGTCAGTTCACATTTGTAGGTGGATCATCAGTGTTAGAGCTAAAATTAGCATGTTTAAAGTGATTTTCATGCTTCCAGGGGCCCAAAACACAAGATTTATGGAATGGTTAAAAGTGCATGAAAATGGCCAATTTACTCACTCTGAGTTCTCAAAAAGGGTTTCTTCACCCCGGGAAGTTAATTAAATACCATTTGGAGGCATTTAATGTTCGAGCAAAAACGGCTGATTTTCGACAAAAGAGATAACACCCCCCCATTACGTCATGCTTCAGAAATGTGGAAAATGGTCCGTTTTCAAATGTTTTATTTTTGAACGTCAGTTCACATTTGTAGGTGGATCATCAGTGTTAGAGCTAAAATTAGCATGTTGAAAGTGATTTTCATGCTTCCAGGGGCTCGGGAAGTGAAATAAATACCATTTGGAGGCATTTAATGTTCGAGCAAAAACGGCTGATTTTCGACAAAAGAGATAACACCCCCCCATTACGTCATGCTTCAGAAATGTGGAAAATGGTCCGTTTTCAAATGTTTTATTTTTGAACGTCAGTTCACATTTGTAGGTGGATCATCAGTGTTAGAGCTAAAATTAGCATGTTTAAAGTGATTTTCATGCTTCCAAGGGCTCGGGAAGTTAATTAAATACCTTTTGGAGAAAAAACGGCTGATTTTCGACAAAAGAGATAACACCCCCCCATTACGTCATGCTTCAGAAATTTGGAAAATGGTCCGTTTTCAAATGTTTTATTTTTGAACGTCAGTTCACATTTGTAGGTGGATCATCAGTGTTAGAGCTAAAATTAGCATGTTTAAAGTGATTTTCATGCTTCCAGGGGCCCAAAACACAAGATTTATGGAATGGTTAAAAGTGCATGAAAATGGCCAATTTACTCACTCTGAGTACTCAAAAAGGGTTTCTTCACCCCGGGAAGTTAATTAAATACCATTTGGAGGCATTTAATGTTTGAGCAAAAACGGCTGATTTTCGACAAAAGAGATAACACCCCCCCATTACGTCATGCTTCAGAAATGTGGAAAATGGTCCGTTTTCAAATGTTTTATTTTTGAACGTTAGTTCACATTTGTAGGTGGATCATCAGTGTTAGAGCTAAAATTAGCATGTTTAAAGTGATTTTCATGCTTCCAGGGGCCCAAAACACAAGATTTATGGAATGGTTAAAAGTGCATGAAAATGGCCAATTTACTCACTCTGAGTTCTCAAAAAGGGTTTCTTCACCCCGGGAAGTTAATTAAATACCATTTGGAGGCATTTAATGTTCGAGCAAAAACGGCTGATTTTCGACAAAAGAGATAACACCCCCCCATTACGTCATGCTTCAGAAATGTGGAAAATGGTCCGTTTTCAAATGTTTTATTTTTGAACATCAGTTCACATTTGTAGGTGGATCATCAGTGTTAGAGCTAAAATTAGCATGTTTAAAGTGATTTTCATGCTTCCAGGGGCTCGGGAAGTTAATTAAATACCATTTGGAGGCATTTAATGTTCGAGCAAAAACGGCTGATTTTCGACAAAAGAGATAATACCTCCCCATTACGTCATGCTTCAGAAATGTGGAAAATGGTCCGTTTTCAAATGTTTTATTTTTGAACGTCAGTTCACATTTGTAGGTGGATCATCAGTGTTAGAGCTAAAATTAGCATGTTTAAAGTGATTTTCATGCTTCCAGGGGCCCAAAACACAAGATTTATGGAATGGTTAAAAGTGCATGAAAATGGCCAATTTACTCACTCTGAGTACTCAAAAAGGGTTTCTTCACCCCGGGAAGTTAATTAAATACAATTTGGAGGCATTTAATGTTCGAGCAAAAACGGCTGATTTTCGACAAAAGAGATAACACCCCCCCATTACGTCATGCTTCAGAAATGTGGAAAATGGTCCGTTTTCAAATGTTTTATTTTTGAACGTCAGTTCACATTTGTAGGTGGATCATCAGTGTTAGAGCTAAAATTAGCATGTTTAAAGTGATTTTCATGCTTCCAGGGGCCCAAAACACAAGATTTATGGAATGGTTAAAAGTGCATGAAAATGGCCAATTTACTCACTCTGAGTTCTCAAAAAGGGTTTCTTCACCCCGGGAAGTTAATTAAATACCATTTGGAGGCATTTAATGTTCGAGCAAAAACGGCTGATTTTCGACAAAAGAGATAACACCCCCCCCATTACGTCATGCTTCAGAAATGTGGAAAATGGTCCGTTTTTAAATGTTTTATTTTTGAACGTCAGTTCACATTTGTAGGTGGATCATCAGTGTTAGAGCTAAAATTAGCATGTTTAAAGTGATTTTCATGCTTCCAGGGGCTCGGGAAGTTAATTAAATACCATTTGGAGGCATTTAATGTTCGAGCAAAAACGGCTGATTTTCGACAAAAGAGATAACACCCCCCATTACGTCATGCTTCAGAAATGTGGAAAATGGTCCGTTTTCAAATGTTTTATTTTTGAACGTCAGTTCACATTTGTAGGTGGATCATCAGTGTTAGAGCTAAAATTAGCATGTTTAAAGTGATTTTCATGCTTCCAGGGGCCCAAAACACAAGATTTATGGAATGGTTAAAAGTGCATGAAAATGGCCAATTTACTCACTCTGAGTTCTCAAAAGGGGTTTCTTCACCCCGGGAAGTTAATTAAATACCATTTGGAGGCATTTAATGTTCGAGCAAAAACGGCTGATTTTCGACAAAAGAGATAACACCCCCCCATTACGTCATGCTTCAGAAATGTGGAAAATGGTCCGTTTTCAAATGTTTTATTTTTGAACGTCAGTTCACATTTGTAGGTGGATCATCAGTGTTAGAGCTAAAATTAGCATGTTTAAAGTGATTTTCATGCTTCCAGGGGCTCGGGAAGTTAATTAAATACCATTTGGAGGCATTTAATGTTCGAGCAAAAACGGCTGATTTTCGACAAAAGAGATAACACCCCCCCATTACGTCATGCTTCAGAAATGTGGAAAATGGTCCGTTTTCAAATGTTTTATTTTTGAACGTCAGTTCACATTTGTAGGTGGATCATCAGTGTTAGAGCTAAAATTAGCATGTTTAAAGTGATTTTCATGCTTCCAGGGGCTCGGGAAGTTAATTAAATACCATTTGGAGGCATTTAATGTTCGAGCAAAAACGGCTGATTTTCGACAAAAGAGATAACACCCCCCCATTACGTCATGCTTCAGAAATGTGGAAAATGGTCCGTTTTCAAATGTTTTATTTTTGAACGTCAGTTCACATTTGTAGGTGGATCATCAGTGTTAGAGCTAAAATTAGCATGTTTAAAGTGATTTTCATGCTTCCAGGGGCCCAAAACACAAGATTTATGGAATGGTTAAAAGTGCATGAAAATGGCCAATTTACTCACTCTGAGTTCTCAAAAAGGGTTTCTTCACCCCGGGAAGTTAATTAAATACCATTTGGAGGCATTTAATGTTCGAGCAAAAACGGCTGATTTTCGACAAAAGAGATAACACCCCCCATTACGTCATGCTTCAGAAATGTGGAAAATGGTCCGTTTTCAAATGTTTTATTTTTGAACGTCAGTTCACATTTGTAGGTGGATCATCAGTGTTAGAGCTAAAATTAGCATGTTTAAAGTGATTTTCATGCTTCCAGGGGCCCAAAACACAAGATTTATGGAATGGTTAAAAGTGCATGAAAATGGCCAATTTACTCACTCTGAGTTCTCAAAAGGGGTTTCTTCACCCCGGGAAGTTAATTAAATACCATTTGGAGGCATTTAATGTTCGAGCAAAAACGGCTGATTTTCGACAAAAGAGATAACACCCCCCCATTACGTCATGCTTCAGAAATGTGGAAAATGGTCCGTTTTCAAATGTTTTATTTTTGAACGTCAGTTCACATTTGTAGGTGGATCATCAGTGTTAGAGCTAAAATTAGCATGTTTAAAGTGATTTTCATGCTTCCAGGGGCTCGGGAAGTTAATTAAATACCATTTGGAGGCATTTAATGTTCGAGCAAAAACGGCTGATTTTCGACAAAAGAGATAACACCCCCCCATTACGTCATGCTTCAGAAATGTGGAAAATGGTCCGTTTTCAAATGTTTTATTTTTGAACGTCAGTTCACATTTGTAGGTGGATCATCAGTGTTAGAGCTAAAATTAGCATGTTTAAAGTGATTTTCATGCTTCCAGGGGCTCGGGAAGTTAATTAAATACCATTTGGAGGCATTTAATGTTCGAGCAAAAACGGCTGATTTTCGACAAAAGAGATAACACCCCCCCATTACGTCATGCTTCAGAAATGTGGAAAATGGTCCGTTTTCAAATGTTTTATTTTTGAACGTCAGTTCACATTTGTAGGTGGATCATCAGTGTTAGAGCTAAAATTAGCATGTTTAAAGTGATTTTCATGCTTCCAGGGGCCCAAAACACAAGATTTATGGAATGGTTAAAAGTGCATGAAAATGGCCAATTTACTCACTCTGAGTTCTCAAAAAGGGTTTCTTCACCCCGGGAAGTTAATTAAATACCATTTGGAGGCATTTAATGTTCGAGCAAAAACGGCTGATTTTCGACAAAAGAGATAACACCCCCCCATTACGTCATGCTTCAGAAATGTGGAAAATGGTCCGTTTTCAAATGTTTTATTTTTGAACGTCAGTTCACATTTGTAGGTGGATCATCAGTGTTAGAGCTAAAATTAGCATGTTTAAAGTGATTTTCATGCTTCCAGGGGCTCGGGAAGTGAAATAAATACCATTTGGAGGCATTTAATGTTCGAGCAAAAACGGCTGATTTTCGACAAAAGAGATAACACCCCCCCCATTACGTCATGCTTCAGAAATGTGGAAAATGGTCCGTTTTCAAATGTTTTATTTTTGAACGTCAGTTCACATTTGTAGGTGGATCATCAGTGTTAGAGCTAAAATTAGCATGTTTAAAGTGATTTTCATGCTTCCAGGGGCTCGGGAAGTTAATTAAATACCATTTGGAGGCATTTAATGTTCGAGAAAAAACGGCTGATTTTCGACAAAAGAGATAACACCCCCCCATTACGTCATGCTTCAGAAATTTGGAAAATGGTCCATTTTCAAATGTTTTATTTTTGAACGTCAGTTCACATTTGTAGGTGGATCATCAGTGTTAGAGCTAAAAGTAGCATGTTTAAAGTGATTTTCATGCTTCCAGGGGCCCAAAACACAAGATTTATGGAATGGTTAAAAGTGCATGAAAATGGCCAATTTACTCACTCTGAGTACTCAAAAAGGGTTTCTTCACCCCGGGAAGTTAATTAAATACCATTTGGAGGCATTTAATGTTCGAGCAAAAACGGCTGATTTTCGACAAAAGAGATAACACCCCCCCATTACGTCATGCTTCAGAAATGTGGAAAATGGTCCGTTTTCAAATGTTTTATTTTTGAACGTCAGTTCACATTTGTAGGTGGATCATCAGTGTTAGAGCTAAAATTAGCATGTTTAAAGTGATTTTCATGCATCCAGGGGCCCAAAACACAAGATTTATGGAATGGTTAAAAGTGCATGAAAATGACCAATTTACTCACTCTGAGTACTCAAAAAGGGTTTCTTCACCCCGGGAAGTTAATTAAATACCATTTGGAGGCATTTAATGTTCAAGCAAAAACGGCTGATTTTCGACAAAAGAGATAACACCCCCCCATTACGTCATGCTTCAAAAATGTGGAAAATGGTCCGTTTTCAAATGTTTTATTTTTGAACGTCAGTTCACATTTGTAGGTGGATCATCAGTCTTAGAGCTAAAATTAGCATGTTTAAAGTGATTTTCATGCTTCCAGGGGCCCAAAACACAAGATTTATGGAATGGTTAAAAGTGCATGAAAATGGGCAATTTACTCACTCTGAGTTCTCAAAAAGGGTTTCTTCACCCCGGGAAGTTAATTAAATACCATTTGGAGGCATTTAATGTTCGAGCAAAAACAGCTGATTTTCGACAAAAGAGATAACACCCCCCATTACGTCATGCTTCAGAAATGTGGAAAATGGTCCGTTTTTAAATGTTTTATTTTTGAACGTCAGTTCACATTTGTAGGTGGATCATCAGTGTTAGAGCTAAAATTAGCATGTTTAAAGTGATTTTCATGCTTCCAGGGGCTGGGAAGTTAATTAAATACCATTTGGAGGCATTTAATGTTCGAGCAAAAACGGCTGATTTTCGACAAAAGAGATAACACCCCCCCATTACGTCATGCTTCAGAAATGTGGAAAATGGTCCGTTTTCAAATGTTTTATTTTTGAACGTCAGTTCACATTTGTAGGTGGATCATCAGTGTTAGAGCTAAAATTAGCATGTTTAAAGTGATTTTCATGCTTCCAGGGGCTCGGGAAGTTAATTAAATACCATTTGGAGGCATTTAATGTTCGAGCAAAAACGGCTGAAATTTCGACAAAAGAGATAACACCCCCCATTACGTCATGCTTCAGAAATGTGGAAAATGGTCCGTTTTCAAATGTTTTATTTTTGAACGTCAGTTCACATTTGTAGGTGGATCATCAGTGTTAGAGCTAAAATTAGCATGTTTAAAGTGATTTTCATGCTTCCAGGGGCTCGGGAAGTGAAATAAATACCATTTGGAGGCATTTAATGTTCGAGCAAAAACGGCTGATTTTCGGCAAAAGAGATAACACCCCCCCATTACGTCATGCTTCGGAAATGTGGAAAATGGTCCGTTTTCAAATGTTTTATTTTTGAACGTCAGTTCACATTTGTAGGTGGATCATCAGTGTTAGAGCTAAAATTAGCATGTTTAAAGTGATTTTCATGCTTCCAGGGGCTCGGGAAGTGAAATAAATACCATTTGGAGGCATTTAATGTTCGAGCAAAAACGGCTGATTTTCGACAAAAGAGATAACACCCCCCCATTACGTCATGCTTCAGAAATGTGGAAAATGGTCCGTTTTCAAATGTTTTATTTTTGAACGTCAGTTCACATTTGTAGGTGGATCATCAGTGTTAGAGCTAAAATTAGCATGTTTAAAGTGATTTTCATGCTTCCAGGGGCCCAAAACACAAGATTTATGGAATGGTTAAAAGTGCATGAAAATGGCCAATTTACTCACTCTGAGTTCTCAAAAAGGGTTTCTTCACCCCGGGAAGTTAATTAAATACCATTTGGAGGCATTTAATGTTCGAGCAAAAACGGCTGATTTTCGACAAAAGAGATAACACCCCCCCATTACGTCATGCTTCAGAAATGTGGAAAATGGTCCGTTTTCAAATGTTTTATTTTTGAACGTCAGTTCACATTTGTAGGTGGATCATCAGTGTTAGAGCTAAAATTAGCATGTTTAAAGTGATTTTCATGCTTCCAGGGGCTCGGGAAGTGAAATAAATACCATTTGGAGGCATTTAATGTTCGAGCAAAAACGGCTGATTTTCGACAAAAGAGATAACACCCCCCCATTACGTCATGCTTCAGAAATGTGGAAAATGGTCCGTTTTCAAATGTTTTATTTTTGAACGTCAGTTCACATTTGTAGGTGGATCATCAGTGTTAGAGCTAAAATTAGCATGTTTAAAGTGATTTTCATGCTTCCAGGGGCTCGGGAAGTTAATTAAATACCATTTGGAGGCATTTAATGTTCGAGAAAAAACGGCTGATTTTCGACAAAAGAGATAACACCCCCCCATTACGTCATGCTTCAGAAATTTGGAAAATGGTCCATTTTCAAATGTTTTATTTTTGAACGTCAGTTCACATTTGTAGGTGGATCATCAGTGTTAGAGCTAAAATTAGCATGTTTAAAGTGATTTTCATGCTTCC